>NC_136603.1:15505953-15825953 GCF_910589615.1 Taurulus bubalis
AGTTGGTGGGCCAGAAAGAAAAACACCTCTTCATTTTTTACTTGTCCTTCGGGGTGGCTGTGACCTGAATTTGTCAAATTGTCAGGGCTATAAATGCCAGATTGATGCACATGCTTTTACTTCAAACCTACCTTATGTAATATGTATTTCTTTGTATGTGTGTCTCTTGATTTTTATTCGCATACACTCGCGGTCAGTCAATACCCATACTACCATACTACTTAGTTTGCAGCACAAATATTTAGTCCCAATATAGTATGTCAAATGCAGTATGCAAAAAATACCAGGATGTTCCACTGCATCCTATGGCATTTTGCAGTATGCAAGGCAGTGTGCTTTTCTAGATATTGTGACTCACAATCTTCTGCACAGCAACTGAGGTGCAAAGACAGAAGAGCTCATTTACAGATGTCACATTATCAGATATGTAAGCAACAGGGTCAGAGTTCAATTATCAATGTTATGACTAACACATCATCTACCGTACATAAGGGCAGCTGCAGTACCTACTAAAACTAAAAACTAAGTATGTGATATGGAACGCAGCCTCAGTATAACACTTTCTGAGCCCACCTACTGCACAAGCACTGTGCATCCAAGCAGACCATAATAGGTTTAGCAGCTGCCTGGGATGAGATCTGTTTGGCGAAGTTCCACCGAGAGGCAGGGAGATTATGCGGAGTCAGGAGAATCACTGCGACAGGAGAGACGGCACACCAAATGCTGTAACGCTACTTTCAACTCACCCCGAGGCTAAACAGACATCACATATCCTTTACAGTAAATATTCTAAATGCCCACACACAACTGCAGACAGACATGCACACAAAACCGTTCAACACAGTTGTGCCTGGAGAGGAAACACGCGTTGGTGTGTTCTTTCACTTTGGTCCTGTCTCCTTAGCTCAGTATCAAAGTGCATAGTGGGTAAATGCTGTGAACTGCAGTGTTTTCACTCATTTCTCTTTTGCTCATCAGGTTGTTTCCAGCTATGTAATGTCTTTCGTCAGAACATGGAGATAGACCAGTGTCTGCTGGAGTCTCTCCCCATTGGCCAGCGCCAGCGGCTGGTCAGGAGGATGCGCTGTGACCAAATAAGGGCGTACTACGAGAGGGAAAAGAGCCTTCAGCGCCAGCAAGGTGGAATCAAGGTTCGAGCGCCGCCCACCCAGCACAAGAAGCACCGCGTCCGCTTCAGCCTCGCCGATGTCATACAGGATGCCATCATTCGCCATGACGACAAAGAAGGTGGGTGCGCAAATGAAGGTGTATGGTTGAGTGAAAAGGTAGTGTGTGGATGTGTATGCACACACGCACACGCACACGCACACACGGGCCAAAAAGAGCTTCTTCAAGTCACACACTTTGTTTTGCTGGAAGCTGTCCACTCAACTGAGGAGAGCAAAGTGAAGCTTTTTATCCTGAAACTAACTGCTCTCAAGGACAAAAATACCTTCGCTGAGATGAATCCACTGTTGAGAGCTACTGAGAGTCACTTTTTGGACCTGGCTGGTTTGTGGTCTACTGTGTGTTTTCATATTTGTCACACAAACACAAAGCAATACATCAAAACAAATATTAGCATGCTAAAATATTAGCCCAGGGAAAATGAATACTGGGCATTGTTTCAACCATTCAGCCATTTGTTTCAAACAAATAGGAGCTTGACTATTCTGGGTGTATTTGGATGATTATTTATTTCATGAATTCAGATGACAATGAAGATAATAATAATAGTCAAAATACATTCACACGAACTGTGCAAAAGGACTCTTGAGATCTGTCCTCAGGTACGCAGTAAATCTGATCTCCCCTCTAAGCACGACTGCAGACTGCTCGTCTCCCAGTAAAGACACACTGGAGTACTCAAGCTGTTTTTTCAGGATAAAATAGTCAATGAACTCAGAAGATTCAACAGGTCCTCACACTTTACTCTGCAGGACATTGATTTTTGTATCCAACCTCACCGTCTTTCTTTTTGGCTGTGCCAGTCATTTGCCAGCCGTTTACCCAGCTGTCAGGGTGTATCTGTGTCATTCCTACCAGCAGTCTTTGCAGGTCATTGTGTTAATCTCTGCTCTCCAGCTGCCAAGGAGGTTCAGCTGGGGCCTGGGTGCAGCTGGTATGCCATTGCAACAGCCAGACTGAAACCAGGGTACGTTGGCTTGGCATGAATCAGATCTGCCACTCTGCATAATGCCTACTTACCAACCAGGCGCCGCTGGGGCAGTGAACTGGTACCAGGCTACTGTTGCGTTGGCATGGGAAGACCTCTTGACAGTGACACATTCATTTGTGACACATTCATCCCTTGACTCCTTGAGTCAAGGGATGAAAGCTCTATGATCCATTTGTGTTCCCCTGTATCGGCCAGTCTTGTTCTTCTATCTGTTTTGTAGTGTCTATCTCTCCGTGAGTGGATCCGTCCAAACCCCCTCGACATATCACTTGGTTACGAGGATCAGTACTTTCCACATCTTGACAGTGGTTCTCGAGAGCTTTTCTCACTGGTCCTGGTTAGCAGAGTGCTCATAGGTTTTTTCCCCTTTGCTGCTTAAATTGGCTCTCTTTTCCTTTTGTACAGAGTGATAGGATTTGCCTCAGGCTTGGACTTACCCCAGAGTAATGTGTGAGCATTTCTGTATCTTTTCCCCTTACTACAGAGGTATTTTTAAGTAAGGATGAATTGTGTACACACACTCGTTGCAATGAGAGCCCAAGGGTTAATGTGGTAGATCGGAGTAAAAGAATAAAAGATTCGCATTTGACTTGTCAATGGCAATATTCCCCAGTCTGTTGCCTGGAAAGCAGACCTCAACAGAAATGTGAGGGCTGATTTCCTCTTTGTGATGCAAGCTGTTTCCTTACATTTGCATATGTGTATCTGTTAGTTGCGATACAATGATGTCTTTAACATTGCTGTTATCATGAACAAACTGGGCACATGCCAACTTGACTAGTACTCAATCTTCAGCCGTTTTCCCCAGTTGGTGATGATTAATGGAAATAAATGGACGCAACAACGTTTGTGACTCATCATTGTTTTGAAGAACTTGTGTGTGTGCAAAAGAGAAAGAGAAAAGATTAGCCAAAATAGGGCCCAGAGAAAAGAACACAAAGTGGCCGAGAGGGAAATAGAATGAGAGGGAATTAGTGAACCCTTCTTATGTGCTAATTAAAGCCGGTTTTCAGTGAGTAAGCTTGAGAATTAGATTCACCGATAGAGCAGAAACTCAGTCCGCTGACAAGGCAACCAGGTAATCGGAGATATCTCTCACATACAGCCATACAAGGACTTATTTTCTTATCGTACAGGAAATAAGATGAAGGGGAATAAAATGAAGAGAAGCAGGGTGGAGAACAAAGGAAAAGTTGAACATGGTGGGAAAATGAAAAATTGGAAAGCCAGAGAAATTGAAAGGCAGCAGAAACGATGCATCTGATTAGGGAGGATATTGTAGGGTTAAGGTAAAAAAAAAAGAGCACACAGCCATATATATATATATATATATATATATATTAGATAGGAGCATACTATATTTCCTCCCCATTATCCATTCCTATCTGTCATATGCAAACATCTGGCTCACTTGCTTTTTGACATTTGGTGAAATTGCTTTTCCCAAACCAATCTCTTAACTTCATCAAAACAAGGCCCATGTGGAACGGCAGCAGCTGTTACTTTGTAGCCATGAAACCAACGATCTATTTTTATTATGTCATCCTCTTACAACAGAATAATAATATTAAATATCACATTTTGGTTTCCGTGGTTCTTCCTGAGCTGACGATTCCTGCCTAAATTGATTAAATGTTCAAAGTTGAAATAATTTGTAAACGCTTAAGAAAGGTGAGCAGTAATGCAGGTAAATCTAAGATGGAGTAAAGTGGACTGTTGCATCACATCACCTTGGAAGTGTTTGTGATGCCACATTGATGGTATGAAAACACATCTGGTAACAACTTTACGCGTGAGACACCAACGGAACATATATCTGTTGCTAAGTATTGAGACCTCGTCTCATAAGCCACATGTTTGCACTGGTATTGCATCAAATTGCAGAGGATGTAACACCGTCTGACATTGCTGTACTTGTTTTGTTTCAGTGTTACAACACTTTAATGCTGTGAAGTCGCATATTGTGTAAGTGTGCATGTGCACATGTGTCACCGTTGCATTTCGACTCGAGAGCATCCATCAGAACTACCATTATTGATCAGTGTGTATAGATCCATCTTGCAGGGACTCGCAGACTCCAATCAATTATCCATAGTGAGGAAATGAAGCAGAGATTGTAGTTTATAGCTCATAGCGTTCAGTCTGTTCTGGAACACTGATTTAGACGCAATTTATGAATCTGAATCATAACATTTCTAAAATCGGAAAAATATTTGCACCATGTCTTGTGTTATACAAGGTTTAGCCACATGTGTTGATCACTCCCCGCCTCCAGATCAGTGCAGCAAAGCTTAACAAACAGAGCAGCATATTTTCTGGCAGTTTAAATAGGCCTTTGTCCCGTTGAATTGAGTCCCTAAATACCTCAAAATTCTGCGAAATACTGCAACAAGGTGCTACCGGTGCTCCCTAGTCCTCAGTATTTAACCAGGATCAGTGTTCAAATCATCATAGATAGATATTATGTTACGTTGTGTGTCTATCAAAGGAAATTATATTCTCTACATATACTCTCTTGTTAATGTAATGGAGGTGCAGGACGGCACCATAACCAGACAGGGAAGAGGAGAGATGGGGACATGGATGAATATGGATGTAGGAGGAATACATTCATATTTCTCCGCGACTGCACATGCTTGGATTAAAGGCATGCCAAACACCTGTCATGTTTTTGACAGAACGGGGGCCTCGGCCCACAGAGGTGGGAGAGAAAGTTGTCATTGTATCTTTTACTGGAATCCAATTTAAAACCATAAGACTTCCTCTGTTACAGCAGGGATCCCTGTAATGTTAACTGCGTCATCAGGCAGCATATTTACACTTTTCACTGGCAGTGGTGTTGAGCTCAGCTTCTAAAATTAATCCTTTGGTTCACTTTATGACTCATCCATGTCCCTTTTTTATATAAGAGAGAGCAAAAGATGAATGAGACAGTGATGTTGCTAAGTACGCTTCCTGCGTCTGATGTATTAACATCCGAAAGTAAACTCTCTATGGATGGTTCTGGGGGACAACACATTAAATAAAACAGTGGCTGCCATATTCTTACCGCATACATCTCTTTTTCAGATTTGGGATTTTGTGTTTCATACTCAACATAACCATAATAATAAAATCCATATAACATTAAAAAAGCACAGATTTTATTGGGGACCCACTCAAATGAGCACCGGTGGGTCCCTGGGACTCACTACATTGAAAACCTATCAACATCACTGAGAGAGCATGAAAAACAAAAGTACTTTGCAAACTCATCGTCTCGCATCATGTTTATAATGGAGGATGTTTACAGAACGTTGTGAGTTAACATTTCTGAAAAGGTTTTTTTGCGGATTAGTCCTGGGAATACTTCAGATGTTATCTTGTGAAAATGCATACCACTCTGGTGTATATGCTGCAAATGTACAACATTTTTCCAGACTTTTAGCACCTGCAAGTTTCATTTCACGGAACTCACCATACTATAATCTACATTTAGAGTTTAGCAGTATTGGAAAACTGTATCTGTGCCTTTTTTTTTTTTTTTTGTTCATCAGGATCAAAACCTTGGAAAAATGTCAACGCTCATTTCAGAAACATGGTGCAGTGAGGTGAGACAGGGCCTCTTGTGGCTATGACTCTGTGATGAAGGGCCAAAGAGACACAAGCATTGGTGAGGGATTTGAACAGAAACTCATATGAGACTGCCAAGGAGTGGTGCTGTAGGGACACATGTGTCTGGTCGCTAGATGAAGAAAATTGCATATTATAGAGGATTCATTAAAGGGATTTTATTGAATTCATGGAATGTAGGGCTGCAACAACGAATCGATGAAATCGATAAAAATCGATTATCAAAAGTGTTGGCAACGAATTTCATTATCGATTCGTTGTGTCGCGCAATTATTACGCCGGGCAATAAGTCGCGGAGAAAAAAAAAGAGCAAAGCAGAGCAACTAGCCGGCCAGCGTTTCTGAGATTGGAGTGAGACACGAGAAAAGCTGAGGTTGTGATCTTCTCAAAAATAGAAGATCTTTGACGAGTCTTGGCCAATCAGCGTCTTCATGTTCCTCAAACTTGTTTTTAATGGAAGCTAGTCAGCTTGCTATCACGTTAGCTAACGTGTTTGGGTTGTGTATTGTCGTTAAAGTTACTTTATGTTCCGTTACAGTTCAGTCTTGCTTGTAAAAAAACGTAACGTAATGAAACATGCCGTCACCCCTCGGTCTGGTTCAGTTCCCGCTGTCACTCGTTAACGTTAAACCGGCTCACCGGTGGATCTGGCTGCAGGTTTTTTTATTTTTTTTTTACTCAAAGTAGAATGAAGCAAATCACGTAGTTGGGCTTAGCCAACAACGTGACGTCGTGGTCATAAGAGACCCAGAATGAAAGAGTTTAAGGAAGAGGACACTCTATATGGAGCAGTACAGCTTCCCTCTGTCCCAGTATTTCATACATATTGATAAAGCAGGGTATGCTAAATTCAGCCTCTGGAGGGATCAATTACAGTAAAAAGGGCTCACATTTGGCAGATGTAAAGTATACATGTGTATGTTTTTAGTGTTAGTCCATTTTATTGTTTTAATTAACAGCTCAGGGAAGTTCAAGGAGCAACCTGTTTGTGCACTTTCTGAAGATGTTTTGCACTGTCACTTTTGTTTTTGAATAAAGGGTTGGAAATGAACGCTTTATTGATTTATTTATCTGATTCATCGATTAATCGAAAAAATAATCAACCGATTAATCGATTATTAAAATAATCGTTAGTTGCAGCCCTAATGGAATGTCACTAGTCGTGCAACAGCTCAGAAAACTCACAGTCCGGATCGTATCACAGATCAGAATCGCCGATCAAAGAACAGATCGGATCGGCACAAAATAACTTCAGATCATTGCTGATCCATATTGGCCGATACAAATCCCTTTGTTGTTTGATTGTAGCAGCTGGTCTACAAGGCTCCAGACTATTTTTTTTTTGCCACTGACTCAAAAGTAATTTAAATCACTCTGAAGTCTGTAAATCACAAAAATATTCTAAATGCTATTGTTTTTACTTTGTTATAGTCCTCTAAGGTGTTTTCCTTCATAAACAGCTCATAATGGATCTATAATTTATGTTGTGAAAACATCTCCTTCATACAATTAAAGTTTCTCACCAACACTACCTTTTAGGAGATCACATGTGAACACATGACAACAGTATAATTTACCATTTGCCAAATTCAAATTTTCAAAGAGCCTGAATGCATCATACAGTTTTAGCACAGATTGTTTACAATGTTACATTATTCGAGATTGGTGACGAGAAAAGCATGAATGCCAATGTCCTGATCACATATTTTACTGAATATTAGCGGATAACGATCGTCAGTAAAACTTAATTTGATTTAATTCAGATACACATTACGATACACAAACACACAATGACTGCATGGATTTCGAGGCGAGCAGCTTAGTAGTCGGGAATCTTTAAAGTACTAATTCACTCTTTCGTACACTTGATTTTGAGCTGCAGTTTGGCTGTAGAATGCCACGCGCCGATCAATCGATATCTTCGTTAGGTTTCTCACTCTCTTCCTCTATCTTTTCCACTCGGCTACCAGTTCCTATCTGGTTGCCATGGAAACTCCACATACGTCTCGAACAGCTGTTTTGCAATTTTCCACAAAATGACAGCCGACTTTGCCTCGGGCCCACTCCCCATTCCTCCATCCGTAGCCTAATGGTAGAAGGACACACACACACACACACACACACACACACACACACACACACACACACACACACACACACACACACACACACTACAAAAGCCTGAAGTCAGTGTACAGTCAAACACCAACTGACATATAAAGATTTAGCTGAGAGAGGAAATGACTGTTGTTGCTGTGGGAGAAGCATGCTGTCGCTGAGCTCCTTTTCCGTTTCAACAAGACAACAGAGACGAACATTCTTTACTGTAAACCTGCAACACCTCCTAAATACACACTGTTGCTCCTAATTAGACAGTTTTCCTCATCCACGTTCTTTGATAATACAACAATTTCTAGTGTATCACTGAATGACATGAAACTGTACGATTGGATAACTTATTTCTAACTAGAAATGCCCCGTATTTGTCAGATTTGTTGTCATTTTCCGCTGCTTCAGAGCTCGAAGACAAGGGAGTCATTTGTATCCATTCAGGTACCGAACTGCTACTTGACATGTGGCCTGGTTAACAACTCAGGAGTATGGATTTTGTCCTCCCATCTCTTCCAATGGAAGCACCGTAGGAAGAGATCTCTTGATGGCTAGTATGAATCTATTCCAATGTTCATATGGACTACTTAATATTGTTTTAAGACACGCATAAAAAAAATATTTTGAACCTATTATTCATATATTCCACTGCCTTTGTGAACCTAAAACCTTTGGTAAACTAATTCGTCCACATGAATACAGTTTTGTTTTCACAAGAGTTTTGAAGAATTAAAAAAATCGAGCTTAAATTTTTCAGCTTTAGGGCCATATCATCTCTTTATACTTGTGCCTTAAGACAATGGTGCCTCATTATTTAGAGAGCTGAGGTTGTTCTGCACATTTTTTTGCACAACACATGAGTATGTATCATATGCAAGTGCCTTTTAAAAAGGTGAATTTAAGTTAAGTACAATTTAAATGTTTACCTCAATAAACTGGCAAACTCCCTACTTGTGCAAAAGGCAAATAGACACAGTGGACTCGAACTATAACAGTGGTTGGTTTTGACGAGTCCGTCAATGGTACATCAGTACTATTGATTGCCAATGGCCATACCGCAAGACAAACGCTTGGCTTTTTTCCCCCTCAACTGCCTGAGGGTCAATATGTAGCTCGTGACCTCCGAGCTCTCTTTAGACACGTTCAATAATGTGCTCTAAAACTCTGGTAGGTTCTTCTATCAAAGACTTGCATTAACTGGTTCTAAAAGACAGGATGTTTTACAGCCGAGACTTTTCCTGACCACTTATACTCATCAATAGTTTATTTTGGTGAAGAAGCAAATCATGTGAGAATAAAAAACGCTGCTCCACATTCACTAATAAGCAGACCCATGATTTACAGCTTGACAGACAGGAAATATCATAATCTATTCCCTGGTAAGGACTTCAGTGCTAGATGAGCCTTAATTGGTGGTTTACAGCCTGAGCCCCAACAGTATATCGAGGAGCCGGCAGGTAATTGTGCTGATTGACTGAAAGGTCGGCCAGTTTGTTTCTCATCAACCATTTAAAGGCCATTAAGCACTGAAGGGGAACTGCATGTGCACAGTATGTGTTTGGCCTGTTGGTATGTCTGCATGTGCTTTCCAAATGATTAGTCAATACACTGATTAACAGACAGAAAGAACTGATGACAATATTGACAAATGTGAAAGTAATTTCTCAAATAAGAAAACCAACCATTTGTTGGTTACAGCTTCTCAAATCTTACAATTTGACATTTCCCTTCATTCATTTCTTTGTTAAATTTAAATTATTTTCATTATTTCTCAATTGGTCAGACAAAATACATACAATATAGAGAACTGCATGCCCTCACATTTGAAGAACTTTTTGTCCTCCTAATTAACAAATATGTTACGTTTTATTTTGAATATCTATTGATTGTTTCAACTTTTAACATAAGTTATTTGTAGGCCACATGTTGATGATGATGAGCATTTTTTTTTCGTAGAACAATACATAATTCACTTAAATATTTATATAATGAAAACAAACAGAATCAGCCTTAATGTATTCTATTGTGTCAGGGTGTGGATATGGGGGCTGGGTGTGTAAAGGCATAGCTGACTGAATATGGTTATCCGTGTTTCTGAAATATGCATATGATGCAGGGAAAACCAGTGTAAACACACATACACATTTTAGAGGCTGCAGTTTGCATTGCTGTTGAATCATAATGTTGAAACAGCGCCTTCCAAAGACCATTTATACAGAAATACAACAAACAAAGATGTCTTGCAGAGCTGCTCTCCATAAGACTTCATTTGTTTTGCCCAGATGTACCTCAGAACCCGTATTATGCTTAAGCTTGCAACAGTGATTAAACATTCAAAGGCTCAGAGTGAAGTTTGGTATATAGTGTAACAGCTGTAGCTTGTTTATCAAGGTTAACGAGGCATACAATATATTTATTTTCAATAAAAACATTTCAATAAATAATTATTTCAAAGTGTGTGTTTGTTGAAGTTTGTTGAATTTTTTTTATTTTTTTAAGTCATATTGTCACATCGTATACTGTTATATATGAGCTCCAGTTATTGTTATCCTCTGTATACAGTACATTATGGCCAAAAATGAATGATCTTCAACATATTTATTAGTAGTGGTAGTTAGTTCGGATTATTAACCAGCATATAATGTTTTGTGTATTGTATATGTGTATGTGTGCATGGTTGGTTGAGGTTATTTAAGCGTGCTTGTCTTCATAACGACCCTTTTAAGTGAAAAGACCTCATGGGGGTCATCATCAGGTTTCATTAGCTAGAAGTATTACCACTGTAATTCCTTAGAGCCATGTGCTTTGCTCAAAGACTCCAGTCTTTTGGGTGTTGGGAGGGAGTTGCGTGACAGTGGTGATTTGTTTTGCTGGGAGAAGGTCTTCCAGAGTTTAGTCAATCTAGTGCCGTCAGTGAAGTCACATATGTCCAAACCACAGCGCTCTTGTTTGTCCATCCTGCTCTATTTATCTGTCTCACTCTCTCTCTCTCTCTCACTCTCTCTCTCTCTCTCTCTCTCTTCCTCTTCTGCTGGGGTCTCATTCATTTTTGGTACATGTTGAATAAATAATATAGGACTGGTACAGTAAAATCACTGACCTTTTTTAGACCCAGACTGTCTACTCGTGTGTTTACGGCTGTCTGCGTGAACTTGTTTGTAGTGGTTCGTGTTGTGTTCAGTCAATTCGTGTCAGTGTGAGTGGGTTGTGCGGCTCACTGGAGCTTACAGTGTGTGATGTGAATGTGTGAAACCCAGAGGTGATCTGATCTGACCCGCTGCTGCAACAAGGAGCTACCAAACACACACACACACACACACACACACACACACACACACACACACACACACACACACAAGTACAACCTTAACACTGATCCACGCCGACATGTCAAGGACAATCGGAGGACACTCGACACATTGGACTGGCACAGATCAGTGTGTGTTTTTACGTTTTCACTGGATGCCCCCGGCTCCCGTCTGTCTTCACATGCAGCAGGTGTGAACATTATGGATGTTTGTTTTGTTGCAGTGTTGCGGCTCCTGAAGGAGGGAGCAGACCCCAACACTCCCATTTCTTCTGGGGGATCCTTGCTGCACCTGGTAAGACACACAGTATTATACAACTATTATAGGAGACATTATACTGACTTGCATTCATTCCATGGCGTAAGCCCAAATAAAACCATAACTGCTACATTCCTAGCCCTTACCTAAATCTAAGCCACATAGTAACCACAATTCAATCTTAAACTTCACTTTAACGTTTATTACCTTTTTTTCATGAATGGGTTTTGTCCCCACAGCTGGATTAATACAAGCACAGCCCTCACACATATACCGTACTTTGCAACAAAACTGTTTTGATTGAATTAAAAGATCAAAACATTTGACCAAACATTGCACTTAAAAAGAAATATCTAAGAAGTTGCTCCAAAATCATAATCTGCAATGTTACTTTACTCTACAGTTGATGTTGATGTGAATCTTGAAATATTTCTGTACTTTTTGCACACAGATGTGTCCATGTGTACTCACATGTATGGGGGATTTAGATTTAGGTTTTCGACCTGCCTAACAAAGCTCCCGTCTAGACACTTGTACCAACAGTACCCTTTTACATTCTGAAGTGCTCTCGCTTTCCAGTTGATAATGCAAAAAGTACAACTTCAAGCTCATTTGGTAAAAACACGATGATGTCCTCTAACATGATGGAGTCCCAATAGCTGTTCTCTTTCTTTTTATCATTCATAATTTAAGCCCCATGGCAATACAAGTAGGCCTATGTAATTGCTAATAGTGTTGTACAATACCCTTTTCACATAGTTAATTAGTATGCAACCACTCATGTGTACTGTTTATAGTTACCGATGCTTCAGGAAATATACATTTCTGTGATTGCAGTGCGCTCGCCATGACAATGTGTTTGCGGCTGAACTTCTGATTGAACGCGGCCTGAACGTCAACCTTCAGGACGAGGACCTGTGGACAGCTCTGCACGTAGCGTGTGTGTGTGACCATGCAGACGTGTTGCTGCTGCTGCTGCTGGTAAGAAACGCATGCAAACATGAACCTGCAGTATATTGCGGGGAATGACTCAAATATACACATTCACACATGCACGGACGCACAATTTTGTAATTTTCTTGTTGATCCTTGCAATTCCAAGCGTGTCAGCTACAAATTAGATTAGTGTTTTGGAATGGGTTGGCATACTAACTCCATGTTTCAAATCAGCTTTGGACTAGTGGCTGTATTCACATTAGTCATCCAGAATCTTCTGTCCAAGTGGAGCGTTTTCCATTCATGAGGGGTTTTGGATTAAAGAGAGTCTGAAACACAGCTTGCCACTCTCTCACAAACCGGGCTGAACCAGTGAAAATGAGAATATTTAGAATTTGGGCATTAGCATGATATCAAAGAGGGAGAGCCCGCTCTGTGGAGGATGTTTCCCGCTCATGTCGGGTCTGTCTTGAAGAGAGCTGTGGTTGTGCTGATTAGGTCCATAACGAGAGCACCAGCTGCAGAGGAGGGCATGCACACCCAGTCCAGTCACTCAGTGGGCTGTTCTGCGTGTGTTGATTGGACCCACGGAGGGGTTAACGGTTCTCCATAGAATCCAGTACAGCCTGGTTCTGCTGATTGGGTCCTGAGTGACTGCTGTCTGTGTGCAGGGCAGGAAAGAGACGTTCCTGAGAGGAATGGAAATGTTTGAAGAGCTGCCAGGCAAAGGATGTGCAGAGAGAAAAGTGTCAGCCTGTAGTTACTGTTGGTTCATGTGACTGTTGGTTCATTGCGTGTTTGCATATTTGCATGCATTTAAATTCCCTCGAAGCAAAGATTCATGCTCGCTGCCTAGTTTGTAGAGCATGGTGTGATATGGATACGCCAAATGCAATTTATGCCGTGGGTTATGCTTTCATGATGGGCAATACCATGAGAGAGGAGAGAAAGATTGAATGCTACTCCCTGGAAGGCAGTAACTAAACGTCTCGGATTCACTCCCAACACACAAGCATTTTCTACTAAATGAGGTCACATTTCCACAAAACTGAAGAGAGCAGGGGTTAAAGAACAAAAGAGGAAGAACACTTCTAAGAAACCCCCCAAATCACTCTAAGCGCTGTGAGAAGTTCAAAATTATTCCAGCAAAGAAATATGGCTTCAGCGTTCACAACTTCAAAGTCCTATCATAGTAAGTGCTAATTTATTTGACTGAATATGCCTCTGTGAATGTTTTTGTGATTGTGACAATGTGGCTGTGAGGAGACTCGACAAGACAGAAAGAATACTTCAAATGTAATAATAAACATTTGCATGCAGTTTTTTTTTTCTTTTCTTTCCGGTAAAATAAGCACCTGGGGTTTCTTTGGTATAATCAGCAGGAAAGCCCAATGCTCTTCCTGTCGAAAGGTAACAAATAAGCTTCAGTCAAGCCACATTTCAGATAGAGATGCAACCCCCCTTTTCTTCTATTCATTCATTTTGACACCCGTCTCCAGTGCCAGTGCCCAGTCATTCTGCTCCGCTGCAAGCTGCAGCTTTATCAGAGCTGTAAGTGGGGAGATCTTCCCTCTGAATATAACGAGTTTACATTTTAATGAGAAGTGGAACACGGGTCTTGACTGGCAGCTTTATCTTGGATTGGCACACGAAGGAATAGTGCTGCTAATAGGTACTAATCTATGGTGTGCTGCTCCTCCATCTCTTCCCCTCCCCTCGCCGCCCCTTGTCCTCTGCTTCTGTCCTTGATTTCCTGTCTCCTGGTTCCTCCTTCATTGAGAAGCAGAAATGTTTTTTGCTGACAGAGTTGTTACCGCGCTTGTCTTGTCGGGAAAGAAGGAGGGGAGGGGTGCATTGTTTCTCTGTGGCCGGATTGGCAGTCATTTTTACTCTCTTATCTCCTGCCTCCAAACAGCAGGAGAAGCAGTAAGCTATTTCTAAACTGATTCCCAGCCTATTCCCAAATACACTCCTAAGCCATTCCTAGCTCGATCTCTGGCTAATGTTGCTCATTGAGACTGACAGGATTAACCGTCAGTTTAGAGACACAGTGGATTTTTTATATATATATATTTTTTTTTTTCAACATAGTCCAGTGAAGTTAGACTTGGCTCATACACATGCATCAGGAAGCTTTAACAGAGGTCTGTGTTACATCTTAGCTTGTGATCCAAAGCCACAACCCACAAGATACTTATCAAATGTAACTTCTTATAGTGACTCAATTATGTCTTCCTAATTTGGTTCCTTGCGAAACTCTGAACTGAAAAGATTTGAGAAGTGATTAGAATTGATTGCATACTTGCCCCAATTTTCTGTCAGTGTCTCCTTGAGAGAAAGTACACAGTGTTGAAAATATGGACTCTTGAACTGTTTACCACCAATGCACTTCAACTGATTTATGTTTGTATTGTTCTTCTTCCTGTTTTCTTCGTTTTCATATCGTAGTTCCCTGTGAAATACCTGCTTTCTGTGTCTAGGCTTGTGCCGGGGAAGATGTAGAAATGCACTCATTTGATCCCAAGGAGACATGTTCTGTCCCAAAATGGTATTTCTCATCTTCCAGTTCAAAACGGGGTTAAAGTTACAGAAGTGACCTACTTTCTGTGCTTGTAAAGGATGAATTCAAAACTTCTGAACTCTGAGTCCTTTGAAGTCAAACGATTAACAGCAAGCCCCCGGCTGCATTTCACACCAGTTGAATTTTTGTGGATTTTAAACCTCCCTCTTCTAAACAAAGTCAAGCAACTGTTGCTCTATAATCTGCTTGAATTGAACTCCAAACCTTCAATTAACTAACAATTTACATTTTCATATTTTTCATTCAAATGCAGACTTTTTCTGCATAACTCCTGGTTAGGTTTAACAAAATCCACTATTTATTGAACGTAATGCCAGTGTGAGTGAATCATTTATGATGTAATGAAGAGTTTAGTTTTAGTGTGTTATGTTGTCTTATCACAGAATTAGTATCTGCATGATGGTTAACAAAAAGTACAGATAAAAATGCTTTTGAGGATTCAGAAGTGTGATAACTACAGTTTTTTCCAGCCGCCTCTGCTGTTTACACCACAACACTGCGGCATAGCGGATTGCAGCTGAGCAGATGTTGTGTGCAATCAGTTGAGAAAAATAATTGCTCAGTTGCCTCTAGTTCATTGTCACTGGATTGCATTTTTGGGGAAAACCCCCAAGAAATCTTTGTACACATCTGGCTTAGATCAGCAAACACAACGGGATAGATTTAAAGGAGACATATCATGACAAACTCACATTGTCAGTGCTTTGGCCACGTACATTTGGGTATCTGGAGAGCCTCCTAACCCAATAAGTGCAATAAGACAGTTGTTTGTGGGCTGCCTGGATCCGAAAACGTATGCAGGCTCATAAAAATGCAAATATTATTAATTATCGGTTTGTCAACCGGTTCTTGTAGAAACCCCAAATACAAATCAAAGTATTAACCTGAAAATGAACATACAGTATGTGACCTTTTTTAAAGAAAAACAATAGTGTGTGGGGACCCTTGCTTTGGATATAAGACAGTGACAGACAGTGTGAGTCCCCAGGGAAAGCTTTCCATGCATCTCTGCGAGTAGTCATTGATTCTGTGGCAGTCACTGCATGTAAAAACTGCCATTATGACTCACGTGCAGCGTAGTATGAACCGATTTCCGACTCTGGGACGTCCGAGGCGGATCCATCATATTGCGGCTCGGGAGCGTGTCGAGGTCAGAAGTCAACGCGTTAACCCCTCACAGCCTGCGTGGCTGCCAGTTAGCGGCGGCTCGTTTATATCTGTCAGCACTTATCATGTTGGCTCAGACACATGATTAATGTCTCTGGATCAATGGTCCACACATCATATTTTATTCACCGTAATATGTCTGCTGGTCTTGGACTTTAGTGTGCCGTTGAAAGATCTTGAGATAAATGATTTCTGCAGTGACAGTTTGTTATTGTTGTTGTTATTTGTGTACAACTCAAGTTAATTTAGCACAGTTCCTAGTGCATGTTATTATGTTGCCGACTGGTTAGTGATTGTTTTCAAATTTCACATTTTTACAGAACAATTCTCCAAGCACTTCATACATTACAAGGTTTATGACACAGCTGAGGGAAGGCAGGCAGTGGTGACAGAGCAAGATATACCTGACTTCATCCAGCCAGACCCCTATTGACTTTTACTGGACCTTGAAGTGAATTGTCTGGGTTAGCACACCCCTTTACGCCACACTATGCAGCACACACACTAACCCACGCACAATAACACACACTCACATGTTAACAGAGGCTCCCCGGGTGGAGCTGTCGGGTTTATGAGGAAGTTGATTACCGTTTGGGAGCAAAGCACAAATCTGAGGAATATTGATGGAGTAGACCATGTTTGACAATAGAATGCAAGGGAGGGATGCAGGGTGGTGTTTGTGTGGCGGAAGGGGCATAATAGTATGCTATGCCCCCTCTCTGACTCCCTCACCTCATCATTTGCTCTTCAAGCTGTGCTTCACGTCGCGATAAGGTTTCTTGTTTTCTCATGAATAGTCACCAAGCAGCAGCTGATAGTTGTTAATGTTAATTAATTCCCTTTGTTAACCCCTAACTAACCCTCATAAGTGAGTGAAAACAGCTCCCACTAGATGACACAGATGGCTGCACAATGAAACCGCATCGCTCACCAGAACACATCCTCTGATAACTGGAATTGACCGCATTGTGCTGCTTTTATCGCACTGTAATTGCTCTGCATTTCTTGAATTAATCGTTTCCTTTGAATATCTTCAAAACGTTTTTCATTTTATTTATATATATATATATATATATATATATATATATATATATATATATATATATATATATATAAAAACAAAAAGAACCTTGTCTGTTTATAAATCAATTAATAATTGCAAGGTTGCACTGATGGATTCGGGCTCCGTGTCCTTGTGGTTTGGCGGCTCGGTTTTGAGAGCGCTAACGGTTCTTGTGTTGCTCTGTCAGCCGGCTCCCTCCTCGCATTTAATTCCTCTTCCTCCCATTTTTCCCTTTCCCCACCTCTTCCCTCTCTGTGTACCTAAGGACTGGGTCATAAATCTCTTCGCCGCACTTCAACTCGGCCGTTTGAATTCTATTAGCTGTAAATATTCAATAAGGATCCTCACTTAGAGTCCCCCTGTCCCTGTTATCAGACTAGTCCAGCTACAATCGTTACACCCGCTTGTCCTTTACGGTTAAGTCAAACAACAGGAAGGGATTTATGTCTGGATGCTGACAATTTCCTCTTGAAACGATGTATGTTACGTTTAGTACCCGACCCCAAGGAGGGGATGATAAAAATGAAACGGACAGAAAGAAAGTCCACATGAGTACATTTTGCATGGCTTGTACATATTTCTGCTTTACTGGTAAAGCACAGCAACATCTTTACAAATAATAAGTGCAGTGGAGTCCCTGCAAAGAAAAGCAATTAATCATAACCATGTAGTGACCAACGACTGCACTGCCAGAGTAACAGTCATTAAAGGAGCCCGAGGGAAGGCCTTCCATGTTATCTCATGCTATAACAGAAGACGGCTTTGGCAGGGTCCTTTTGTTAAGTAAACTCATTAATCTTTACACATGCACACACACGCTCATCCCGATGAACCCAGGTACCGGTAACCAGCGCCCTCGCGATTCACTGCCCCCCCCCCTCCCCCCAGGCAGTTATTTAATGAGTTCTTTAATTCACTGTATTGTCTGTTAATGTCTCATTGGTTCTGCTCAGGTATACGCCTCAGGGAAGCCGCGATAATTGTGCCCGCTTCATCATCGATTTCAAGTCTGATGAATTGCCCCGGCTAAAACTCTTTTTCTTCTGTCTTCTGCTTTCTTCTGCTCTGCGTGTGGAAGACTGGGGTGAATGTTCTGCTGCAGGACGTCAACGGAAACATTCCTCTGGAATACGCCTCCGAGGGAACGGAGACTAGCTATATCCTCCGAAAACACCTGGAGGAAAATGGTAAAGCTCTGCGCACCTTATTTGTTCTGCCTTGCTCAACGAGAGAAGGCCAGTGAGCCAACATTGACATTTCACATTTCATTCATCATGAGCCCCATTGAAAGTGTGACTCAATGAAATACAGCGGCCCAATTCCATGTTAATTCAATGACACAGACTTTCAGAAAGAAAACAATTAAGCATAGTGAGAACAAGTACAATTTAAACAGTTTAATTTTCTTCATTTAGGAATAATAGGGATTGTGTGACTGGTTCATATGTCGTACCGGCAGTAAAGTAAGCGTGTGTGCGTGTGCATGTGTGTGAAGTACACCCACAAGCCAAATGATGGTGGATTGCAATTTGGGCACTTGTCTCCCACAGAGAAGGGAGAAGGTCAACACAGGGCCTGCGAATAACAGAGATAAAAACACAGGAGAGTCGGAGGCACACAAAGAGCAAAGTGGTGGAGGCACAGACATGGAGTGACAGCGGGAGAGGCAGGGAAAAGTGGCAGAGAAATACAGCGGGAGACTCAGAGAAAGGGGAACAGGAATCGTGCTGACAAAGCTAGACAGAAACAGATGGAGACAATGATGGAGGGCTTTCCCTCATCTGCCTTTGGCCTCGAGTTCACATGACAAATTCAAGATTCTGAGTGCAGATCGCTAACTCGTCGAAGCTCAGACCACACACACACACACACACACACACACACACACACACACACACACACACACACACACACACACACACACAGGCTCTCTGACTCCTTAGCCACAGATTTTTTTGAGACTTCTGGCTGCCAGCCCCTGTGGTGATCTCTCTCCCTCTTGTGTACCCCCCCGACACCCCCCCCCTCCTTCATCACGCTGGGCTTTGCCACCATGAAACACACTCGTACTCACACAGGCTCACTCTGTTGCCATAGCAACTTGGCTATACGCTCCCTATTCCCATCAGGTTTGTGGGTAAAAGACAGACTGTCCATGTGTCTTTACATCAGGGAGAAAAAGGAATTCTGTTTTTCTTCTCACTGTCGCAGCCGAATGATTCTTATTCTTATTATTCTTCATTTAACCCTTGTGTTGTCTTGGGGGTCAAAATGACCCGTGTACGAGTGTATATGTATGTGTGTTGATGGGTCATTTTGACCCCAAGACAACACGAGGGTTAATACTGGATTCCTCCAAGTATTGGCACTTTAGAGAATAATAATTCTCTCCTGTTGTGGTAATATTCCCATGAGCATGTCTCAAAAAGCTACACACCCTTTGGCTCTCATTTGTTTGGAAAGACAAACTTATTGATTAGCTACTCCAACCAGACTACCTGGAGAAGTCCCATTAGTTAGTTCTCGAGCGCTTATCCGACTGAAATATAGATTGATTGATAATCAATCCACGCTATTATAGCAACCAAAGATAGATATTCAGTGTTTATGTGATTGTGGAGCAGTGCATTGACCTTCATAGTTTGGGATAGATGTAGACTGCTGTTTGGCTGTGTCAGACAAAGAGACCGCTACAGTAGCCTTGCTCTTTATGAGTATTGGATGACCTCATGCCCATCAGGATTACCTTTGGCCATCACTTGATTTGCCAGGCTTTGGTTTGAGCATGAGGTTTCCTGTGTGCTGTCAGTTTGAGGGTGTTTTCTCTGCCAATGTTGTACACACAGCCTCCCTTAAATTGCATACTCTGGTTGTGTTGGAATTCAGCACTGATACTGCACAACCACTATCGGAGAGCACCATGCTGAACTCACGCCAAATCCTGTTGAGAGGTTTAGTTCTGCTAAAACTGGGGAATCTTGAAAGGCAAAACGTGTCCGAACCTCGTACTTGAATGTAACTCATCCCTATATGTTGAAAAACTCTGTAAACCACGCAGTGTTTTAAGCAACCAAATCTTAAGTGTAAGGTTTAACAGGATCAGATCGATTTACTGAGAGTTAAATTAAGATGAGTAAGATCAGGAAGCCACTGCTCCCGGCCAAGAAATATATACGCCCCGTATAAATAGCAAGTGATCATTTTTTCACTTTTGTTTTTGTTCAGATTAAATAACGCGTTAATTAGAGATGAAGGCCAAATTCCTTTGGACAGAGCCAGCTGTTTAATCTTTTTTTTTTTGTGGCTCCAGACTCAAACGCACAGATATAAGTGCCATAGAACGTCTCCAAAATGTCAAACTATTTATTAAAGGATAACAACTAAATACTCACCGTAACATGTGGGTCTCAATCGTGTTTGTGCGTTTTAGGTGTGGATGTGTCGTCCATGCACGCCATGAAGATGCAGAGACGTAGCACCATGCTCTCTGATGTCAGACAGCTTGCAGCCACAGGGGGAAGCCTCAACCAGCCCAATGATGACGGGGTCACACTGGTATGTACGGTCACATGTGTTGGTGTGTGTGCGTTGACCTCTCGCTTTCTTCAACTCCATTTTGTTAGATACTGTAGCTTCTCATTTTTTCGCTGTCATCACTGCATCTCTTTTTCTCTCCCTCTCTCTCTCTCTCTCTCTCTCTTTCTGAAGCTCCACATAGCGAGTGCCAGTGGTTATAGAGAGGTGGTGTCCGTGTTGTTGGAGAGTGGAGCGGACCCTCATCCAGCTGACAACATCTTCTGGACCCCTCTCCACCTGGCTGCTAAATATGGACAGGTAACTCGCAGCTGCTCAACAAAATGTCACAATGTCATTGACATTAATTAAGTAGTCCCCTAATTTTCACTCATCTAGTTTCATTTATCTGATTGAATTAATTAAATAAGGAGGACGTTATTGATGGATGAGTGCTTCCTCTGAGGCAGTTGCCTCCAGTTACCCTGCACACGCACTGATAAGCTGCTCTTTTTTGGCCTATTGATTAGGAACAGTCAAGCTGCCGGTACAGAGCAGTACTGCGCTTGCATTTGTTACAGCATTTTAGATGAGCAGTTTAATGTCTCTCTTCGAGCAAAAGAGATTGATTTCCAGATGGAGCGGAGGTGAGTTGTTGGCGCGATGAGATCTGGTGGTTTGGGAGGAGTCCAACTATGAAGGAAGGGAAGTGAACACGTTCAGATCTTGCTGACCCAACTGGATATGCAATTACATGTCTCTGCTGTGTGCTGGGGCTGCTGAAAAGGAACAACATATTCTGTATTTAGAGTCCCTCTCTACTTCTTTGGTTCGTCTACCCTGAAGACATTTGTTTCCTCCTTCTAGAGGGTGTTTTAAAACGTTGTGTAATCTTCTAAATAGAATAGTAACATTCTTTCGTTGCTTTGATTTTAATACTTTCTGCATAAGCAATTAATGTGTGTGTGTGTGTGTGTGTGTGTGTGTGTGTTTGTGTTTGTGTTTGTGTGTGTGTGTGTGTGTGTGTGTGTGTGAGTGTGAGTGTGAGCAATATGTAAGTGCATCTGACTTGAGAGTGGCATTCTAGAGGATTGGAGAATCGATTAGTTTCCCTTGCAGTGCTAAATCACCTCAGCCATCGGCTCTTTACTGGTGCCAGTGCTGTGCTTCCTGCATACCAACGACTCCCTGAGCCTTCTGAACACTCACTTCCTGTTACCATTCCCTTTTACTGACAGTGACATGCCAGTAGTCAGGATATTATGGGTTCAAGATGTGTGTATGCAGCCAACCAAATTACTGGTCCCACCAAGAAGAGGCTTTGCTGAGGCAGAAGCAAACCGTTGCCTGGAAACAACTTGCTGACAACTGTAACACGAGCTGGAACGTTAAACCCGAAGACCCCCGTCTGCATTGTGGCATACGTACTACACTGACCCTTTAAGAAGATACATGACCCTATTACTGCAGCTAATTAAGCCTCCCTCTCTCAGACTTGTGATAAGTTAGACCCTGGCTCTTGGTGTCCTTGATTTGAGTCTTGACTCTTCAAGATGTGTTCTCTTCAGGGAAGCATTTTTAATGGTTTTGTGTCTGGATTTTCCAACAAAAATGGCAGGATGTTAAAGTAGAGCCCTATTAGGGTTGGAATAATTAAGTCAGTTTTCATAATGAAGGTACATGTGAAAGTTATGGCAATATAGCATTTCTTAAGCTTTAAAGTTAATCTCAAGATACATTTTAATTTATTTCTTAAAGGAAATTTGGGCCTTTACAAATACCGACGTTGTCTATGTGAATATGCATCAGCTATGAGGTTGCTCTGTCCCCGCGAAACCCAATGAGATTACCTTTTCCTGATCCTCCTGACCGACTAAAGAGTTAAGATCTGGTGGTGCCACTGACGTGTTGCCCATATTTATAGGGTGCGAGTACAGCTGACAGGTTTGTAGGCAGAAGAGATGCTATAGACTCATAGCCGAACAGCTGTTAACATTCGTCAGAGTCCGCTGAATGTGCTGAGCCACTCTCCTCCGCGCTGCAGGCAATGCCTCTTACTCTGCTGTAGTACAGAGAAGAAGAACTTTGGAACGTTCTTTTTTCTTTTCACGGGCCGAGTCGTTCTGTCTATGATGAATATAATCCTCTTGAAGTGTAAAATCCCCTTTATTGTTTTAATATTGTCGGTTTGTTTTTACCGAAGCGTCTCAGGAGCCTTTTTGGTCCAGTAAATTGTTAAGAATCAGTAACAGTAGCTGGCGTTAGTTTTACCAGTTAACGTAGCCCAAGCATGATAATGTGGTTCATTGCTTTTTAATATTGTCTATTCGTTCACAAGTGAATTGCAAAAATAGTTTAAATGTTTTAGGACGTCTTCCAGTCCTTAAACTGTGCTTGTTGCATTGCAGCTAAATATTGTAGTGTGGCCTAAATAAATTCAACAAATATATTTCTAATTAAAGTCTTCATAGGGAGAAGGATGGGGTGGATGGTTGAGTCACAGGACTTTCACCCAGGAGACGGGTGTTTTGTGTCTCGTGTGAAACCAAAAGTATCATACTTAATTTAACCCAAAACAAAACAAGAACTTTTACTGAACATGACCACGTAATTATGGTGCCTAATTAAGAATTTGCAGAGTTTGCAGCCAAAAGCCCCACAAGCAATTAAAACACTTTAATGTTGATATGAAACATATTTCTGGTTCAGAAAACTTTGAGATTCAACGTATTCATGGTTTGCAAAAACGTACAATGCCAACGTTTTATTCTGGTGATTGGGTTGCATAGTGAACAGGAGAAGGGGATGTGTTAGTTATTATCCTAGAAGGCTCTGGTTGTGATTAATTATCAGCCACAACAGGGTTTATTTAGCTGGGTCACGCCATGCTTCTCACATTACCAAGAAACAATAAAGATTCTTGTCAGTGTCAATAAATAAAGTCACACTTGGTATTCACAGATCACATAGTGCAGCTCTCCTCTTGGATTCTTTACAGATGATAGACCACAGAGTCAAAGAGGGGTGTTGACAGAGAGAATGCAAAAAGAAGATGAAGGGGGCAATGAGAGGGAAAGGAGGACAGATCTGACAGAGAGCCTGACAGCTGAGAATAAAGGAATAACCTTGACAGAACAATAAAGGACAGAGGTGACAGCCATCACATGTCACCGTGTGTAAAAATGAATGTCGACGACTATGGGGTTCTTCCACTTTGACATGTGTTGGTAGATAGGCTTATTATCGAAGGATCTGCTCAGTCAGGGGCAACGCTTGTTTAGATCTGTCGTGTGTGACATACATACGTTGTTTGTATCATCGGCTCAGTGTTCAAATTCAAGATCTGTATCACAGTATATCCGACATTTACATCTATACATTGACACTGTAGCAGCAAATGTGGGAATATCTCCTATGATCTGAACAACAAATCTGCTATGAAATGTTTTTTTTTGGGGTTCTTGCACTGATGGTTTGAAAGTTGCTGCAGTTAATAGTGCCCTAGAAATGTTAGCTTTTTTTTCTGAGGATCTAATGAAAATGGATGTGGGTGTTTCTCCCGTCTCTTACAGACAAGCATCGTTAGCCAGCTCCTGAGGCACAGAGCAAACCCGACTCTGTTGAACTGCAACCAAGACAAGCCCTCAGGTAACACATTAAGGCATTCACACAAATATGTGCACGTACACACACAAATGTTGCTGCTGGAGTAGGCAAACATGTTTTTCGCAATCAAGAGTTAATGATGCAAAGAAGCGGAGGAATGGATTTTGACTTATTCAGCTGCGAATGCATTAATAATCACTGTGATAACACAGGCTCATGAACACACACTCGGTATACACAGTGAATGAGGTTTCGTCACAGTCAGTCATCTGTGCTCATCTGAGTGCATCTACGAAAGAGAACTCATTCATTAATGAAAGAAAACTTTAACACCTGACTCGTACCCGAACACACAAGCACTGCTTAAAATGGTGTGTTAGCAGTAATCAAAAGAGGCTTGTGTGATTCATTTGCTAATAAGCATAAAGGTATCATCAAGCGGCATTATATTATTTTTTGTATTTCTTTCTTAATATTTGAAGCTTACAAGATAATCAGAGGAGATCTGAATAAAGACTATTTGCACTGATATAGTGGTGGGAAAGTTGTGTGGATGTATGTTCCACAGTTAAGGGAAGATTTAATTGGTGATTTTTGCGTTGCATTATTAGTTGCAAATGTGATACAGCTGCCCTCTGAAATATGATACCAACTCTTACAGTGTTATTTTTAGTTCTAGACCCCCATTAAATCATACCCTCTAAAATTAAATCAAAGATACCCATCAATAGTTCTGACCACTAGAGATGATGGGGAGCAGTGTTTTGCTCTTACTACAAAACCAGAGACAACGGTAACAGGAAGTGAGGGTGGCTCGATGCATTTCACCGCTCCAGCTTCGGGGTAGAAAGTTAGCAAAGTCAGACTACAACTGTCCAGTGTAATCTTCCGTTAGGCTGATAGAGCTGTGCTAGGTTCATATGACTGAACTATGAATACAAATACTTTTATTTCATTCACTGTGTAGAAATCGTGTAGGCTGTTAAACAGTAGAATTTATTGTTTTGTGTTGGCAGATAAATCCTATCTCAGGCCTAATGTCGTGTTCTGCTTCATGAGGACGCAATAATATGCTCACATTGCTGCCAGTTGCAGAGGGCGGCAATGCAACTTGTTGTACATGCAGGCCATAATACGCGAAGAAGATAAACAAATGAAACGCCTCAAACAGATTGGAAACATCTCATCATTGCTAGCCAGACCTGTATGTCAAGTGATAATGGAAAGGCGTTCAACACAATTGAAGGCCCTCTAAGATGCACACAATGCATTTTGAAGAGAAACGTATATTAATGTTGGCTGATGATCCCAAAGAATCTTCTAAATTCCTCTCCCTCACTCACACACACACACACACACACACACACACACACATACACACACACACACACACACACACACGCACAGCAAGGGTCTTCTTAAACCTGAACAGATCCATTATAAAACCATTCACTGAACCAGGCTGCTGATGCAGTGTAGTCATTGTAAATGTATGTGTGATAGTGATGAAATGTGCCGTATAAGAAGAAAGGCTTTATGTTCCTCATCCATCGTGCAATAGAATACCATAGCTGCCTCTAACATTTACTCCCATAGCTTCATCACCCCTCTGATTGCCTTACTGCCTTAATCAATAGCTCCTTCTTGCATGTAGGCTTAGAAAAGATGTGAGACAAGCCCTCAGAGACTCAATCCCCCTCTTTCTCACTTGAAGCCCCACATCCCTCCGCCAGCGGCCACATGACGAAGGAAAGCCAGAGCAAGAGATGGGAGTCGAGGGGGTTGTCAGTCAGACACAGATGAAGACAGGATGAAGCCTCCCTCATGCCCTGTTAGACCTCATTACAGATGGGGGATCGTATCTCCCCCTTCCTCTTAAGCACAGTTGGATGATCCACAGTAAGGTTCACATTGTGCACCAGTGCAGACTCATCCACAAGGATTGGGAAGGAGGGTTGGCATGGTGAGAGACCAGTGAACAGACAGGCGTACGTGGTTATTTTGGGGTGTAGAGTACATTTATTTTTGACTTCATTTAATACCTATTGCACTGTTGTTGTTGTTGTTGTTGATGGTCTTGTCTGTCTATTGTTATGCACCTTCTGCCAAGAAAAAATCCTCGTCTGTGAAATCAGACCTGGTGAAAAAATTGTTCTGATTCAGATTCTGGTTTTTGGCCAAGAATATTACCAATATTACGTTATTATGTTATTTTTTTTATTTTATCTGTATTATGACACAGAATGGTGAAAAATCTATTTTCACTTTCACCAGACATTTCCACATCGGAGCCCATAGCTGATCTGCTGCTGAATGCAGAGGAGAGCTGGCTGCAGAGACTAAAGGACCCCTCCGCTCCTCTCCCCTCCACTGACCAACGCTACGATGGTGGTTCTCACGACCTCAACACTCCTGTCAAGAACTTGTGGGTTAACAGTTTCATGAGCACAATTTGTATCTTATCCCTTGCCCCAAATCTGCTTCCCGTCCATTTACCTGCTGTGTCTCTTCAACATCTTGCCTGTTCACCTATCACACAGGAACCCCCTGGGTCTCTCTATCTCTAAGCGGGACAGTCTGCTGGAGAAGTGTGCCATGTTCAGAGAGGCAGGTGGAGCACTGAGCCGACAGCCCTCACAGGACAATGGCCTAGATGGCCACTTTAGCTCTGGAGCCGGCAAACTGGAGCAGGTACCTTGTCGTTTTACAGCTCACGCACTATGAAAACACAGTAAGGCAGAGAGAGCATAGATAATCCCAAATGTCCTCAAGAAGAAATACTTCATATATTAAATGTGTTACTTTGCCTTGTTTTTATAAATGAAGAAGAGGCTTGACACACTCTTCTTCATTTATAAAAAGAAACCCAGCTCTGGACCAACCTTTTTGTCTATTTCAAATTAAAGTTGTTTGTGTAAAATGTCGAGCCTAGCATTTTACCCCTGCTTTAATCAGGCTCACTTTGTATCTTAAACCTCACACAGTATGTAATAGACAAAAAGGTTGGAATCTAAAAAATGTTATTCAGCAATGATTATTGAGAAGTAATCAAGTGTGCACTAGTTAAACAATAAGTGCTATATAAAAAGTGCATTTGAAACCCAGTCTTCTCAAATAAATTGGTGAAGAGCTTGATTGGAACAAAGTGTTGCAATAGCTTTGGGCCTCAGAGGAAACTAACTGAAGACCACTGTCCCAGACTTTAAAGGTGTCTTTTAAAATACTGAGTTGTCTTCACTCTCAGCTTGCGCTTTCCTTTAGGTCAAGCTGATGCCTCCCGCTCCCAATGACGACCTGGCATCGCTCAGTGAGCTGACCGACAGCAGCCTGCTCTACGAGATGCAGAAGCGCTTTGGAAACGACCAAATCTACGTAAGACTCCACTGTTATTGTGCCACTGAACCAGGAGGTCTCATTCAGCATTAAACATGCATAACAACCCAAAGCATACACAGAACAGAGATAAATACAAACACACACACACACACACATACACACACACTCTTTCAGGCATAACTCAGCCGCTACAGTTCGTTTGTAGTGGAGTGTTGTGTTGTTCGCGGTCTGGGAATTTCAGAGTGTGAAGTTTGGATCACATCCCACCATCTTTTTACCCACGAGCACCCCCCAGCATATGTACATGTAGAGTCCTCTGTGTCTGAAGTATAAACAGTGCATTGCAATACTGTACCTTCTCTCCTGAACACTATTGTGCAGATAATATGTCTATTTAACGTTAAATCGTTTTAGTCTGTAAAGCCCTTTTGTGTTTATTAGCTGAATCCCTTCCCCTCTCTGTTTCGGCCTGCTGACGTGTAAGAGGGGTACATCATTATAACACACACACACCTACACACACACATACTTGCACTGGTGACAATTGCAAAATCAATACCCTTTAGATCGATTGGAAAATAAATCCATCACTATATTCAGGAGTAAAGTGCCTTGATCTCCAACAGTTTGTCCATTGTATAGTCCTGTCATTTTCTGCCTTACTTTAAAACTGTAGTCTGGCCCATACCTCTCCATGGGGACTGAGCTCTATAAAGACTGGAACCAGATCAATGTGGAGCTATCTGCTGCACTCTCTTCTCTGTGAAGAAGCAGTAATAGTCTGTTATTATAGAAACCCAGATGGACGACAGACAGTAGGGTTAGCCACAGCAGGGGACAACAGATAAGGAGGTGACAATAAAAGGCAGCAGCGTGGTGGATGAAGAAAATAATTCAGAATAACGAGGGCCGGACTTGAGGTGCAGTCCAATTTGGAAGAAGAAAAGGTCAAAGTGCAGATATCATGGGGACATGAGCATGCCTGATCTGAACTCAGCTGAACTCCTCTGCCATGGAGGTGCACATGCTACAGTCATGAGTTATGCTCCATTCTGTTTATGGCGAAGATATTCCTAAATAAAGCCTGGAATATGTAAAGATAAAGTTTTCAACGCAGTATCCATCTTCTATGAAAGTGTTTGCTTAGAAATGACCAACGTAAGCTAAAGCTTTTAATGTAGGCAAATTAATTAATTTTTTATACTTAAGGTATGACCTTATGCACATGATAGAGGGCATTTCAAGAAAGAGGTGAACAAAGCAGAGATGTGATGAAGGACAGAAAGATGGAGAGGACAAAGGCTGTGAATGCTCCATATGTTCCCAGCAGGGTGGTCAGAGATGGGGCTTTGATGAGTGGTCTGCTGCCTTCTGCCAATATAGAAGGACCACTGCGCCGCTAAACCCCTGAGGAAAGCAGCAAGGAACTGGGAAGGATAGGACTGAGGACACTGTTGTTTAATCTTGTGACAGCCCTGTTAAAAATTCAGCCTTCCCCAGTTAGTGTTGAAGATTTACTCCCTTGAAAAAAACACCCTAAACTTTTAGTGTGAATTCTGCTCTGTGTCTGCAAGCAGTGGGAGTTTGTTAGAGTCATTAACCTTGAGCCAGGGCCTGAGGACAGAGCAGCATGTTACAGAATGCCAGCAATGTCTGCATCCTCCCAGGAGAAAAAGAGCGTTGGCTTTCACACATCCTGCGGGGCTGAAATGGGCTCCGGAGAGCTAGCAGTTTAGTGGAAAGGGTCAGGAATCAAGAATTGGTTAATTTTATCTAAATGGTCTCAGGGATTGTGTGTAGGTGGCGTGGGAGGGCAGCATCGTTTTTTTCTATTGGACAGAGGTTATTGCTTAGGTTATCGTCGGAGGTCCCTTCTTGACCTTTCTCTGCCCTGAGATTACCATATAATAGAGTCTAATAGAGTTGTCACTGCCATGAATTCTGATGTAAAAAGAAGACTGGGACAGCACTTTGTTCCCAGTTCAGTGTTATCTTCACACAGTCTGTCAGTAATTATAAACCAGCTTCAGCCTGTTTGCATGTCAAAATGGTGAACCTCACACCCAAAAATATATATGTTTTACGTAGTTAGATTCACCAGTAAAAGAGCACTAAGGTGTGTTTGTTCTTCCCTTTTGTAGACTTACATTGGACACATCCTCCTGCTGGTCAATCCAAACAAAGAGCTGCCCATCTACTCCACTTTGGTAAGCAGGTATTCAAATGACCTCTATTTCACAAAGGCTTACATTATATGCCGAGCTTTCTCTCTTAATATTTAATTTGCAGGTCTATGTACCATGATCCATTATGAAAACATGTGACTTTACAGTTGATAGCCTCTGCATTTTACATGCAAACGCATAATATAAAGGAGGCATGTTTGCTGTATAATAAGCAGGACATGAACAGATGAAATGGACCTTGTGGTTGATAAATAATGCAGTCTTCCTGTCAATGATACACAAGGCTGACTCTGCAAGGGAAGGGAAGTATCCAGTTTTGCTAGTACACACACACACACACACACCCACACACACATATTTTATTATGCTACCTCACCACTTTCAAGAATAATTTGAAAGACACTATCTCTAGTGATGAAAAGCAGCCCTTTGAACATTTGCAACAGCTAAACGAGACTGTCAGTGAATGACATCATCTGTTTAACGTTGTGATATCAGTCAACAACAGTGTGTGTCACCTTATTTATAGCAGTGGATAACTCATTTTGAAATAGCTGAATTGATGCCAGCGTAGTGCTTGCCCATGTGGACCCAGGAGGGGTCGGATGGAGGGGTAGACATCTTCTCCTGCCATGACAGAATGAAGCCAAGCCCCCTCGGGCTGTCCCATTCCTGCCTGTGTCTGGATTCACTCCAGGCATTCACACTCGACTGAGAGGATGTGTGGACGAGCAGGGAGGAGCCACTGTAAGAAGGACATATGTCACAACATGTGTGACCTGCTGGCTGTCTGTCACCTCCCCTTCTGGTCTGGTGGTCCACAGACTGTCCTCCTTTCCTTTTCCACAGACACCAAAGCAGTACTGGCACACATCTTCTGGACTTGTCTTCCTTTGGCATACAGTTGATGTTCAGTGCAAAATGCATGTTGTAGAATCACATAATCACTTTGAATCAAGTTTTATAACACATATAAACTGAAAGCTCCAGACTGCTGATCAAATATAGAACACTTTGCTTCATTTCTAGAATTTTTGCCCCAACTTACTGTTGGGGAAAAATTCTGCAATTTCCCCACTGCGGGACTAACAAAGGATTATCTTATCTTATCTTATCTTAAAACGATGGAGGAAGATGGATGCCTGTTATTTTTTTCTATTACAATGGCATGGCCTTGAATTGAGCTGTCGTGCATTTGCTGGTTTCCTTCTTAACTCAAACTCTATGAATGGAGAGGTTGTAGCTAGTGTGGTTTCACTTTTCAGCGAACCCTTTATCCTCTCCATCCTGTGTGGCTCAGCCCATGTACGTATCCATGTCACATGCGGTTGTAATCCAATGTGTTGGCGGACTCTACCTGTCTTTCTCTCACAGGTGAGTCAGTTGTACCTGAGCTCCACGGGTCGTCTGTGCTCCTCTCTGCCACCTCACATCTTCTCCTCTGCAGAGAGAGCTTACCACATGATGCTGCAGGAGAGAAGGCCGCAGTGTTTCATTTTGAGGTACGCACGCATCCCTCAACACACAAACGCACACTCACAAACACCGAACTCTCCGCCTCGGGATTATCAGACAAAAATCTCTAATTGTGCCGTTCAGCTGGCCAGCTGGTTGGTCCACACCCCTCACCGCCACACACCTGTTAAACAGTCCCTGAGGGATTAATAGCACTCAGCCTGAGCCGAGCTGTGGACCTGTTCAATTTTCACGCAGAGATGGAGGTTCACTGGGAGCGCTGAAGCGTCTCGCTCTTTGTCCTCTGCTGGACGTAGGCAGCTCCCTGATTGCAATTAAATCACGCTCCAGCACTGCAGTGACATTCCCGCTGAGTTGTAACCAATCTGGCAGAGAGTTAATGTGCCCTGGCCACAGGCTATCCATCTCACTCACACAAACACGCACAAGCGGACATTGTACAATGCATTCTCATGTACACACACCTTTTTCCCTCGTTCTTTCCCTGCTACACTTTATTCCTCCTTTTCTTGTCACACTTTCTTTTTTGTTCACGTTTCCTCTTTATTTCCTCATACACGCACAAAGGAACACCCGCACACACACACACACACACACACACACACACACACACACACACACACACATACACACATACACACACACACACATACACACACACACACACACACACACACACACACACACACACCCCTACACGTTTCCAGGCAATCGGAGCCCATTATCCCCCGAAGCTAGTGCTCTGACAAAATGCCCTTGAAATCTAATAATAAAAGTGGTAAATGAAAAGACAGTGGAAAGGCCTTTGGACTTTGCACTCAGCATGGCTGTAAGTAGGAAATCTAATAATGCATACATACAACACAGACAAACGGTGCGGCACAGCACACTGCGGTCGTTAGTGAGGGCTTCTGACCTTCTGAAGCCATCTGCTTGGTGTTACTATGCCTGTCTCAGCTCTCTGCATATCGGTGAGTGTCAGAGCATGTACTGTAGAGGTACCTTATGTCAGATTTAATATCCACTAAACGCTCTTAATTAATTAATTAATCCAAAACAGGCGCCCACAGCCAGATACAATGTAGGTGTAACAGCGTGCAGAAAGTGGGGTTCAATGGAGCAATGTTAGTTGAGTCAGACAGAAGGAATAGATTGTGATTTTGATGGGTGGGGGTTCCTCAGGGGGTGATGTCAGGAAGGTGGAGACATGTAACCGAGGTGACAGATGTGGGAAACACCCCAATGACTATTGCATTACACCTATTCTTCTGAGACGCATCTAGAGAATGGCAACACACACAGACGCTTGATTTTTGTTCTGATATGTTTGCTTTTACTCTTGAAGCTTCTCTTATTAGCAGCAATTTCATTGTATTAGTTTTGCTTGCCCATCATCCAGATGGAAAATGTTATGCAGATGTTACAGTACCCGATAGAAAAGAGTGCAAATATAAGGTTGTCATATATAATAGCAATAAAGGTGCAAAGTGTCACATGATCATTTTGTGAAGTATATTTTAATGTCCAGTATGAACAAAAGGAAAGATCACAGCAAGTGATATTGTTATAAAACCAACTTTGAACCTCTCTTTTCAGACGTAAAACATTATAGGCAATGACAACAAGTAAAACAATAATGGCATCACCTAAGGATATTAAATCAGCATTTTCTTTCCGTCTCTCTAGTGGTGAAAGTGGTTCTGGGAAAACGGAGGCCTGTAAGCACATAGTGAGACACCTGACAGCCCGCTCCAGCCCCAAAGGCTTTGCGCTGGAACCCAGAATGAAACATGTAAGTCTGGTTTCTGAGACTCCTTCTTTATTTTACACTTCAAACCATCGCTGTGTGTCCTGGAGGCTTAAATGATGAAGGAATATGTGATGTAACCGCACTGTCCTGGGCATGAGTCTTGAATCCTTTGTTGCTCTCATGCTCTTGTGTCTTTACTTTGGATTTGCAAAAAGCCGAGAAAAATAATTTTATGGTAGACATCTTTTTCATTTCAAATTCATACATCCTTTTCCCCCTTTGCATCTTTACTGTGCTTATTGTTGCCTCTCGCATGTCATCTCTGATCAGAATCAGATGACACACATTGTAGTGAGACAGTGGTGATAGCTGCGTAAATGTATGCTGCTGTTCTTCTTGTTCCCTGCTGGAGGAGAGAATAGACGTATGGATTAGTGGACCCAGTGAGGGGCTTCACTGGTCGTCTTTTTCTCTCTCTGCTCGATAGCTGTTCATTTCTCAAAGACAGCATGTGAGCATTCAGACCCTGTTTTGATTGCATCATCAATATTTCTATTAAGTTGACTTTATATCTTACAGTGCTGTTTCTTAAGAACAGAACCATTTGTCCGTTACTCTTAGCAGGCAGTCCATTTGTCTTCAACTTTACAGCCTAATGAAGGAATATTGATTTAAAAAAATTATAGTAGAGTACAATAGGACGCCAAATACCCATATCCGCTACATGGCACATTTTCCAGTAAATCAAGAGAGGCTACAATTATTTCATAAGGCATTAGTATAGTATCCTCTCGTCTTGTATATGAACAAGAAAGAAAGCACTTGCATTACTGCCTCTTCGTGTATTCTCCATTGTGTAGATGTGGTTTAGATTTTGACATGTTGGTGGTGTTCAACACAAGATTCACTGCTCTGCAATCAGTATGGTAACAAAGCAGTGTGTAGCCGAGGATCGCAAGTGACGTGTTTCTAATGAAGTCATCGTTATGTAGTCGATATCTGGGTCAGCTCTCTGATCATCCTAGGACACGTAAAACACTGGGTTCCCATATAACGGGTGCATATGGACATCTAGTGGTGGAAAGTGGAATCTTTGCTTCAGGTGTAGAGATACGAGAGATACTTTCAGTGGATTTAATTATTTTGTAAAATATAAAGGCATACATACTCGGTGAGGATATTTCAACTCACTGTTAACATTTCCTCTGGTTTAACAACATATGCAGGTTAACTGCATTCTGGAGGCCTTCGGTCATGCAAAGACTCTGAGGAACAACAACTCAAGCCGCTTTATCAAGTTGTTGACCATCCAATACTGTGACAAGAGGAGGACACTGCTCAGAGGTAACCTACATTTCTTCTCAATGGAAACTGACTGATGGTATTGTCTGTACTTCCCATAAGAGACAACAGTAGGAGGACATGCTAATAAGTCAAAACATTGTTCTTAATTCTTCAAAATGTCTATATTCTGGTTTAATGTTTCTATACTTGACATAACATGTTTCCTTAAACGATTCCACACATTTTTGTTTTTTATTACTTAATTAAGTCAAATATTTATTACCAAAATAAGTGAGCAAAAAGTCATTGTTTTCAAAGTCTGGATTGCTACTTTATGATGATAGTACAGAGATCTTTGACATAAACCTTACTAGACTCACAATGTATATCAGGCACATCCCTACTATTTGATGACTTGCTATGGGATCAGGTACTCAATAGTGAACACCAGCAGGGGGCAGTAGATGTCCATGAGTCTCTTGCACTGTTTCAATTTGTGCTCCATTATTTAAAGTCCTGTTTACCTTATTTTACCCCAGTTTGTTTTATCAGTCAGCACCCATTTAATGTCCAGTACTACTACTATTATCTGACGAAATGTAATTCACTCCTATGTTATTGAAGTATTAAACAAATCTGATGTTTAAGCCCGTGTATACACCTACATGCTGGAGAAGTCTCGTCTGGTCCACCTGCCTCCGCACCAACACAGCTTCCACATCTTTTATTTGATGGCTGAAGGCCTGTCGCCTGAGGAGAGCGGCACACTTTACCTCAGCAATGTCCTGGCTCATAGGTTAGTGTCTGCCCACTGCCGTATGTATACTATACATATATATGTGTATATATACATATATACTTATATACATTTCTGTCTTTACTCCAGGTATCTTGGCGGAGGACTTCTAGGGGAGGACCCTCCAGTAGCTACAGCCTCTGCCCAGAGCCGGGAACGCCTGGCTGCAGTCAAACAAGCCCTGCGGGCCCTGGGCTTTAACAAACAGGTATCAATTGGAACTGCATATGGCTTCTGTATTTGTTCCTGTTTATTCAAAGGTTATCGACAACAGGGATCATTGAAAGTGTTGATGTTGTATGAGGTTATCAATGTGATTTCACCCCAGGTGTTTCCTGACACAAACTGAGTCTGTAAGTTTGCTTGAGTCCATGGGCTGGATCCTCCAAATAATGCGTCTCTAACCTCACAGACAGCAAAACTACTGACCCATTCTATGAGATTTTATTCGTTTTGTAATGATCAAAACATATGATTAGAATGTTATCTCTGTAATACCTGGTGAATAATGTCACGGACTAAAGTAATTTTCAAATCAAAGAGGATTGATCCACTAAGCAATTGACCACAGCATAATGGATTGCGGGAGACTGAGTGATGGAAAGGACACAACAGTGTGTCCTCCCACTTCAGCTCCAAGAAGTATTTGAAATTAGACGGCCATCATCGGTTTCTAATGACATATTTGGCCTAGATGTTTTGATCTCTTAGGATTGGGACTCATTTTCTATTACCCATCCAAAGATCATATGACGACATTGATGTATGCCTGCTGAGTGCATGTAGTGTGCTACAGTGTGTGGTACGGTTCGTCCTGTGCACCACCAGCTGTGTTCCCAGCCCATTATCAGATTCTATTCTTAGATTCCTAGTCAGCATCTGTCAGCAGTGAGTGACCACCATCTCACCTTTTAATCCAGCAGCAGTCAATACACGCAGGCATGGCCGAGGGGACGAGGGTGATAGAGGGATAGAGCGATAGATAGGCTTATATCAGAGGGCGCCAGTGTCCACTGGATAAGAGAGAGTCCAAGGGACAGAAAAAGGAGGGGTGGTAAGCGTGGAAGGGATAGACCACCCATTGGTCTCTGTCTAAGTCTAATCAGGGGAAGACTCCCAGTCCAGACCCAAAGGTCAATCGTCATTAACGCTCCCTATCGCTCCTTTTCTCTCCCTTGCGCCCTCGCTCCCTTTCTTCTCCCTTTCTAAGCAGTGGGAGTCTGTCTGTGTATAGAGTGTCAGACAGAGACTAATGCTCGTGTTTATCTCCCAGATATCAGCTCCAATATCCTGCCTTGAGAGAGTGCACACACAGACACACACACCCTCAAACTCGAGCATCACCCTCTCAGCAATGTGGGTAATGGGGTCTTCCATTAAGCGTCCTCTACTCAAGGGCAGAGAGGAAGGGAGAGTGGGACGGAGCAAAATAAGTGTGTGAATGAAGAGAGGAGGGTTGATGCGTCGTTAAAAAGTGTTGGATTTTCTATTTGTGCATTTATTTATTTTTCATGGCATTTGTAAACTTTAAGATAAATACAGTATATTGCAATTCCTGTAGTTGGATTTAGGGTCATGAAAAATGTCCTCAGCATTTCATGTAGTGCATGTTGGTATTATGCAGTGGAAAAAGGTAAATTCATATTTTTTACTTTCTTTCTTTTACTAATTTCCAACTTCCAACAAGTTCATAAAGGTTTCCTCTCTACCTCCCCACTCTTTTCTCTCTCTCTGCTAGGAGGTCGACTCAGTGTTTATGCTGCTATCTGCTGTGCTCCATATTGGGGACCTACGTTTTACTTCATTGACAGATGCCGATACAGCCTTCCCTTCTGACCTGCAGCTGCTAGAGAGAGGTCAGTGCCCTCGTCACATGACCGGGGTCACATTTCCGCCCTGTGTGGAGGTGGGGGTGGGCAGGAATGAGGGGGGCATCACACCCACTCATCGTGTTTACCTCATCCTCATCGCTCCTCCCTTTCTCTGTATCTTGGATCTCCACTTGGCAGCTTGCCAGCACAAGCTAAAAGCCAGATAGTCACCTGTTTGGTAAGCCACATTTTTGCCAAAACGTAACCACAGTGAGGGGAGATCCCTCTTAAACCCGCTATTGGCGTCTCTCTCTCTTTCTCTCTTTCTATCTCCCTCATTATACAACCGCTACATTTTCTCCTGTGACCCCTGACCTTGGTGAGTAAGCAAACAACATCAGTGCCTCAACAGGAAAGAGACCGTCGTTGTCAGGGAGATGTGATGTTCTGCTGCTTGTTTATGGGTTCTGCTCAGAAATCCACTGATGACTAATTGTTGCCGGCTCTGCTGATCGATAAGGTTGGAATGATCTGAAGCGGGGCTCAGCTTGTTGCGCTGGCAGCGGAATGTTGTCATCATAGTCGGGAAGAGCACATTTATTTCTGGGAAATTATCAGAGCTACCTTTCTGACATCCTAATTAATGATCTCTATATGATATGTTATTTTCGATGTATTTCATCCTGTCATCGCGTCACTGTAAATCAGTGGTGGGCCGTCAAGCCTTCACTGCTGGCCTAAACGGAATCACTAAGTTATAGCTAAGTTACAGCTGATAGTGATTTGAAGGCGCAGGTAGGAAATGCACGGCCCGCCACTGCTGTAAATTAATCTGACGGTTTCCTTCTCTCTCTTCCTCTTCCGATCTTCCTCTGCACAGTTGCTGGATTGCTGCAGGTGTGCTCCAGTGACTTAAGCACTGCCCTCACCGCTGACGTCCAGTACTTCAAAGGTACCCACTCACCAGCTTTCTTTGTCACTAGGCCCTCTCTATTCCACATGCACAAGCAGATTCAGTCTGTCACTATGATTATCATCGGATTAGTCTTTACGGCAAGGAAGACATGAACAGGAAAAACCTGAACCCTCTTTAGGTTATAAATACATCTTTTAATAAGGTGCAGAAACTTACATTTCAACAAGCAGCATGTCTTCAGTCGCAGGACAACTATGTTTAAAACACACTGATCAGTGTCGTTTTGCTGCAGAAAACAATAACTTTTTTTAAGCATTGGGACATAATATCCCAAAATGATACTTGCAGATATGGTTATATCACTGTGCTATCAACATAATCATCAATACATTTAGTTGCAATGTCCTTTTTGTGTCAGGTGACTTGATCACGAGGGACCACACAGTGGAGATGTCGGAGCAGTACAGAGACCAGCTGGCGAAGGTCATCTATGGACGCCTCTTCAGCTATCTGGTCAACAGTACCAACGACTACCTCCAGGGACAAGACAACAGCATTGGGTAGAGCTGTGTGTGTGTGTGTGTGCGTGTGCGTGTGTGTGTGTGTGTGTGTGTGTGTGTGTGTGTGTGTGTGTGCGTGCTCAGAGTTTGCTTTTTTTCCAAGTGTTTACCACCAAAATAATTTCTTTAGAAGCCCAGGCAGTTGATAACAAATGGCATCACACGGTGTCTCTCACTCAGTGCCTCTGGAGTGACAACACTGATATTGTGACAGACACATAGTTTAGAGTGAAGGTTTGAAATAGTTAACATTGCATAACATGCACAGATAGGCACGTACACTGAAAAGAAAAACAACAAGGTAGAGGACACACCCAAGGTTTCTGTAAAGGTCTTGCACACAACAACTTAAACACACACACACACACACACACACACACACACACACACACTCTCTTAGATGGAGGCCAATGGATCCCATGTGGTGTTGATGTTGTGAGCTCTTATCATACTCTGTCAGATAACCGGTGCTCCATCTTCTGGAATGTGTTTGTGCTTTGCCTTGTTTACACACCAACCACACAACATCATTTATTTATCAACCACACTACTTGCTACAAACAAACCCTCTTCAGGTGTGTTATTGCACACACACAAACATGATAATTCCTGTCAGAGTGACGCAAACAAGTCCTCATGTTGATCCTGGCGTTAAAGTGGTCGTACGTAATACATTTCCTCTCTATCTCTTCTTTTCTTCTAGTGATCCTACCTTGGAAATTGGGATTTTGGACATGTTTGGGTTTGAAGAAGTTCAGAGGAATGGATTTGAGCAGGTGGGACAATACCTACTTTTATTAGATTTGAGTCAATCCCAAAGACACGCATCAATGTTGTGTCCCTCTTTTGCCCAAGCCGACACATTTCTTCTCCTAATCAAGCCAAATGCATTCATGACATTCCCTGATTAACATTATTGGCTAAGAAGGCCGCCCTGAGCTATTGAAATCTATCTGAATAGTGTATGGTTTTGTAGTTTCAAACAGATCTTAATCTAATTGTGAAAATATTTTGGACTGTCATCTATTTTAGCCGAGACATTTTAGTCTGTAATTGTAATGAATGAGATAAGGCCTGTGTCTGACTGTGGCGTGATTTTCAGCTGTCCTTAAATGAACTGAGGGCGGACACAAAGGCTCCTCTGTGTGTGAGATGTCAGAGTAATGGGCTGCTTCATCTTAAACCACTCTGTCTGTCTATGTGTGAATCTTATTTTTACATGATTTTGTGTATTTTTGGGGTCACGCATTGTACATGTATAAAAACTACCAGGAACAACCAAAATTAAAAAAATTATTGCAAAGTAAAGAAATCCTTTGTCAAGTGTTGTGGTCATATAGTAAGCTCATTTGACAGTTATGTTTGATAATGAGCAGTCTGGCTAAAAACATGAGTAAAGTCATCTTGTATTAGAGATCAGGGCACAACAGAGGGAGCCTGGAAATAGCACAAAAAAAAGCTCCCCCTTCTTAGAGAGGTTATTAAATCCGGACTGGCTGACATAGTTTCTCCTTCACCATAGCACCATACAGAAGCTACAGGTGACTGCACTCTGCACCAAGTAGTTTATTTAAAGATGGAGAAGCAATGACATTGTTTTATTTGATTAATGAAGAATATGAATCTTGACTGTCTTACTTTCTTTTTTCTTGTTTGCTTTCTTTTTTTCTTTCTTTCCTTCATTCGTTTCTTTTCTTTACACAGAAGGGTGAGCGTGTCTGCGGTGCTTGGTTGTTTTCCTTATGTCAGTGTGTGTGATTACAGTGCATAGTATACAGAGTACAACATGTGCAGCTCTCTTCAGCTCACTTGTTATGGGCTGTAAATCTGTCATGTGCTCATCAAGCATTCACTGTTAATATACAAGACCATTCTAAGCAGACAAGTATAGACTGCATTTCAGCACACACAAAAACACCTACACACACACCACAGAGGCTAAGTGCTTATTCCTTCTACTCAGAGCTTACGTTTGCTCCCTCAGGAACTCCCAATCTCCTCACAGCCTTTATTAAGGCCAGTGTGTGTTTGTCTTTGCTTACCTGCTTGAGTGTGACTTTGGTTTGTGTGTGTGTGTGTGTGTGTGTGTGTGTGTGTGTGTGTGTGTGTGTGTGTGTGTGTGTGTGTGTGTGTGTGTGTGTGTGTGTGTGTGTGACACTAAGATGTCAGTGGTCTTAGTCTTCCCCTGGATATTCTCTAATCTAAGTGGAAGCGAGGGATTGCGTGACCTTTCCCCTTCGGGTCACGGAGAATGCAAGTGCCAGAAGGGAAGAGAGGGGAGGAGGCTAACAAAATAGGAGAAACAAAGAGACACTATCTCTGGCAGGCAGTGGCATTGCCCACCTCTTTCTTCCGGACATCTTCTCCATTGTTGATGCTGAGCTGCATTCTTTTAATATCAGCCTGTACAAATCACACGCATTACGCACCCACACCAGAGGAAGTCGAGGAGAAGCAAGGTTTGGATGAACAAACTCGATGATCTTTTACAGTAGCTGTGGCACATCAGTGACAAACCAGCACTCATACTCTGACATGTTTGTACACACATGCAGATTCGTACTCGGGCAGGCTCCACTCGCGCAGCATGATCCGGGTCATTAGGGCTGGTTAATTAGAGCTGTGTTTGTCAGGGGTGTGTTGTACCTGCTCAGCACTTTGCTCGTGAGCTAACTCAATCAACCACCTGCTGGGACTAAGCCTTTCATGTACGAGACTAGCTTAAAGACAAAGACTAGACAAACACTGATGAAAGAAAACAGGACCATGGCGGCCACAGCGCAACACACCTCCAGATCAGCACTTCTCAATCAGCGAGCCGTGAGACCAAATGTGGGTCATGTTGTGATTGTTCTGATTCAATCGCATTACAGTGCCCAAAGATAATCAGTGAATGGATACATACATGGCAAATAACATTACCCCAAGGCTAAGGGCTACACGGCTCTCATTGAACACCAAATACAACATGATTATTTTCATTTTCACTTTATTTGTGAGCTATCATTGTTACCTGAACTACAATATGTATGTTCTCATCACATGGCTGAATCGGTGTTGGTTCTTGTGTCAGGTAACTAGAAAGAAAAGATGCATCAGATCTTGGGTTGAAAACGGGGACAGGGACTCACTGGAATAGAAGAATGACAAGTTCATTCCTCGACAACAACACTGTAAGACTTTTTTTGTGTTCCACTTGTGACACATTTGGGTTCAGGAGAAGTTTACACAGGCCTGCTGCGGCAGAAGGCTGTCCTGAGTTGTTCCACTTCATATTCTGTTTTCCTTCTCATTACATCAATGTGACAAGTCACACTTGAGCTTTCCCCCCCGGTGCTCCACACGCACACAACAGACACACCAGACAAACCCTCATTTGATTGACTCCTATGCTGTGATTGGTTGACTGCTGGGTTAGGAAGAGTTCATGTGTCCCAGCAGGAACACTTTGACCATATTATAATGGCATGGAATGAAGGCCCTACATCGGGACATGTATTACTATGTATCCTTTTGCAAGTGAGGTCCCTTTAAACACCTCTGTGGCCTGGTGTGCTTACATGAGTAGCCGGTTTATTCATGACCTATTGGCTTCCCCGTTGGTGCCACAGCAGGTTGTGTTCCAGATTGTAGTTGTGCATTCATTTGCTTTAAAACTAAAACATACAAGCTTTGTGTCCCTGAAGAGGAAGTTCATACCGCGTGCACTGAAGTGTGAGTTTACAGGTCGTGTGTGTTGTGTGCATTCCAGCTGTGCGTGAACATGACCAACGAGCGGCTGAGGCGGTACGTCTCTGAGGTGCTCTTCCAGCAGCAGCAGTCTGAGTGTCTGCAGGAGGGCATCGCCATGGAGACCCCTCCCTCCCCCGGCAACCAGCCAGCCGTTCTGGACTTCTTTCTTCAGGTACCGCACGCTGCTGGTTTAGACCGGTCCGGTCCAGTTTAAGTGTCTCGTGACGTAATTCTACATTGCAGGCCCATCCAGAGCTTTGACAAAAGCTTTGAAATCACATCAAATTCAGACTTTCATCACTTTTTTTTCTTCTGTTTTTCAAAGTTGGAAATAGTTTCAGCTAATTAATATCTATTTAATTCTTCCTCTTTTTTTCATTTATTTAAGTTTAATTTAAAGTTATGCATTGAAAACAAGAAAAATATAACTATATTACTATTGTAAGCCCAGTGATTTGAGATGTTTACAATGTAATTGCAACTTGCCCGTTGCTCAACCTTTACTGCACGTTCCCCTTTCACCCCATGTTTCCTGTCTGTCTACATTCTCTGTCACTAATGACTGAAATGCCCCCAAAACAGTTATTTAAAATCAGAGTGATAGCTACACCCTGTAGGGATCAATGAAAGTGTCATCATGAAAATGATATATCACTCTTATCACGACGAGTTATTTGTAAACATGACTGACATAAATAACTTGAGCTTCTGTTTGTTCATTCCCCAGAAGCCTCAGGGATTGCTGTGCGTGTTAGATGAGGAGAGCCAGAGCCCGCGGCCGGCAGAGCAGGCCCTGTACAAGAGGCTGTCAGCCCAGCTGGACTCCAATCCGACTCAAGGTCTCTCTCTCACAACCAAGGATGGCAACGGAAACCCACCGCCCAAAGACCAGGGCCCAGCATTCACTGTCAGCCACTATGCCGGACAGGTCTGTCTGCATTACTGAAAAATGTCTATATTTATTTAAAAGTGGGAGGGCTGCGTAGTATAACATGAAATACATCACGACTCATTTTCATTGCAGTAGACCTCTAGATAAGCCCACCATGAATCGTGAACCTCAATCAAAACTTAATAGAACAATAATTCAGTTTACTTCAGTTCTCATTAACAAACCAGCGGCCGCTTTTGTTGGAGAAATGTTGAGCCCCTGTGCTCCACTAATGAAATTAAAAATTTGAACACTTACATTAAAACCATTATCATCTTTCCAAAAAAACTAATATATTGTATAACTAATTCACTGAATGAACCATTATTATCTTTCCACAAAAAAAAAAGTAATACAAAACTAATGCACTGGCTGTTGGGTCTAAACTCTATGTAGCAATTACATTTCCTTACAAATAAGAAATTTGTTGTGTGTGTATTCAAACTTAAAAATGAGAGAGATTAAATATATAGGCTGCACCTAAGCATGTTTTATGATAGTTTATTCATCTATTCATAGCAAGCACTATGCAGTGCAAAGCATAATTTCCCACCCCACCTTACAATCCTGACTTGATTTGGCATTACACAACTTGACCAGTGTGTAGATGGGTTTGTTCCAAGCAAGGGGGCTGGGAGCACTTTAGCCACTGGCCCGATTTGGTGTAATCCCATCACAAGATGGTCTTTATTCCAAACTATTTTATATTGTATGTACAAATAAATGCACTGTGTAAGTGGATGTCCATGTATGATTTGTTTTTCCACCAGATTTCATATGATCTCACAGGATCACTCACAAGAAACAAAGACTCTCTTCCTCAGAACCTCCTGTTTACGATGAAGTGTAAGTACCCAATAAAAAACACTCGTATGACCACATTGTGGCGTCAGAGCAAACTTAATCACACAGAACCACTCTTTGTCTAAAGGTTTTTCTGGATTTGTGTTTCATCCCATATGTAGCAGACAGCACCCTGGCTGTGTGTATATTGTCTGTAGAAGGTGCCAGATGTGGGGTGTTGTGGTTAGCAGGACACAGGCAGTCGTTGTGTGACTGCCAGGCTAGCCTTGCATCCAGCCGCCTAATTGCTATAATTTCTGATGATGAGGCTAATCTTGTAAAGGCTTGCCCTTCACTCACACTTGGCTGTTGTCCCTCCCTCCACCCAACGATGCGTCGTCGCCATTCAGCTGCACACATTAACATGCGTACTACGTGGTTTCCTCTAACGGATGTCATCACCTCCCTGCTTAAAGTTTAAGCCTTAAGCTAAGAGGAGGGGAGAGGGATCTACGTAAGTCTATGTTCAGGTGGTGAATGAAAAGACAATTACCCTTGAAGCTGTGTGTAGTTAAGTCCTTAAATGAGTCCTTCAACAGGACTCGTGTTTGTTTTTTATTTGCTTGGTACGCCTACCTGCCGTCATCCTTTCCTCTTTTCACTCTCTCGTTCTCTCTCTCAGCCTTTCAGATGAGAGCCACACGCCCACGTTCACACACATGTTGTTTGGCTCACTGAATGAGCTCATTGTTGTTGTGGACCGCTCCACGTGTTGGTCCACCCCCTCTTGTTGCCTGACTGATTGTTTACATGGAGCCGCACTTTAAACCTCCTCCCCACACTTCTCCTCTGATGCTTCTCCCCTTTCTTGTTTACATCATCCCCACTGTTCCTCACTCCTTTCTTCCCTTCTTTCTTTATGTCTTTCATTCATTCTGTCTTTTCTGTCTTTCTTTCTTTTTCTTCATTCCACCATTCTTTACTCCTTTCCACCCCCTTTTTTCCACCAATGCTGTTGCTTCTATTTCATTCTTTCTCTGTCTCTGTATGTGATTTGTGCCCGGCAGCCAGTGAGAGTGTGTTACTGCAGCGGCTCTTCCAGTTCAAGCTGACTCAGACTGGTTCTCTGGTGCCAGCAGCCCATGGCCATACAGGGCTCAGGGGGCCGAAAGCTGCCCTGTTGCTCCACAGGAGGCCATCCGCCTCCCCTGTCGCTACCAACATTGTCCCCCAACAGTCCTGGAGGGGCTATGACCTTGCCCAGGTACAGTACACTTTTCACAGAGTGGTGAGCATTAAATGATGATGAAGGCCTTGTTAATTTTCTGGTCATTAAAAATATTATGTAATTTGGTGGTTTACTCGTAATAGCTTTTGAAACTAGAAAATGTAATAAAGGAATTGATGAGCTGAACAAATACGATCAGTGACAATCAGTCCCAAGGTCTTTGTTCCAACAGGGCTACTGACTGCTGTGCCGATCAATGGACACACAGCGATTGTAAATTTAGAAGAAGAAAAAAACAACAATCTAATTTAAGCTACTTCCCAACATAGTGCTCTCTATATATATATATATATATATATATATATATATATATATATATATATATATATATATATATATATATAAACCTCCGGGAATTGGATTAGTTTCAGATAGAAACTACACAAGCATACAAACACATGCGCACACACAGGAATGAAATCACACACTTTTTAAAATCTTTTTTTTATATTTAGAAAGCCTATTGTATTGGTACACATGTGTAACTGGAAAGGCTTGCTGGTTGTGTAATCTCTTGGGGGGTCCTGCCTGCTGTCTCTGGCTCCTAGCCATCCAGAGAACAGGCTTACATTAGACTCCCTTCACCTCCCTGATTTGTCCCAGCAGCCTTATACGGTAACATTAGGCCACATTGCAGAACCACAGTGTAGAGACCATTATAACACAATAGAAGACAATAATGGGCCAAATTGGACTGTACAGCATATGAAAGCGAATCATTTGGGAGTGGCTGGACTAATGTGGCTGGTTTGTGTGCTTTGCAAACATCCTGCAAAGAATCAAGACTATTAGATTTTAAAGAGATTTTTATATCTCTAGTCAAAGCCACACGGCTTAATTTGATCTTCATATGTGATAATTATGTGGTAATGGTTCCTTAGTCATCAGTTGCTTCTTTAAGATGCAGATCTATCTTGTACATTTTTCTCTCCATTATATTTGTCTATTGCTAGATCTTGAAGAAGAAAGGCTCGAGCTCCTTCCTCCAAAGGCTAGAGCGCTGTGGGCCCATCACAGTGGCTGTCCAGCTGAGGGTAAGAATCACTCGACCCACATTCGTGGTTTTTAGGCCTAATTATGAGTCCCTGAGTTGTAAACCATGATGTTTGGTGCTTTTCCCCATAATAGCCATTAATGTGCATGTTGACTAATTGGTTAGTGCATGGCCTCTGCATGGGGTTTCTCCCACACTAATGTCCTCCCACAGTGAAAATGAGTGCAGGTCAGGTTAATGGACACGAAATTGTCCATAGGTATGAATGTGTTTGTCTGTCTGAATATATTAGCCTTGTAGTAGCTTAGCGTCCAGCTGACAGTGCCTCTTGCCCAATGCATGGATTTTTGAGTCCATTGAAGTCTCTCAGTCCATCTGCAAAAAAGTAAAGAAATATGAACAAAAAATGAATCTTGACAAGCATTCTGTTGAACAAGTGTTTGTCATTATCTTAACAAGCATTACATATACGCAGCAACTGTGTGGGAAAAGTAAATATACAAATTGAATTGAACTGTGTTGATGCCAATCGGCCAAAACCAGCATGTTCATTTGACCTTTGTCTTTATTTGACTACCTGCAAGCATCTGTTCAGATCTCAAATGAATACAAAGATTTTTTAATGAAACTTCCTCCTCTCAAGGAATCACTGCGGGGTACTGTGATTTCATAACTATATAAAGCAACAATACTATTCAGTCAGAGGAAAGTAGTTCAGTGTCTGCTGGTGACGCAAAGAGGCTGAAATGTGGCTCAGAGAAGCAGTACCTTTTGGCTTGAATGAAGCCAGTGTGTTGCACAATCAGAGTTGTGGGCTTGTGCTAGACGAGTCCCTCAGGGAAGGAGAGAGTGGGCTGAAGAATGATGCTGTACCAGGCCAAGCATGAAGCCCTCCACATGAATGAATGAACAATGAACAACTACCACTGTGTGCCGTGCACACGCATTTGTGTGTGTACATGCGCGTGTTTGGAGGGAAGACCACAATGTAAATGCTGGTCGTGACTTTCAAACACGAAGGGTGAGGGGTTGATTGATCATTGTATTTAAGGGTATTCAGAGCCCAGACTGACGTTGGTTTGTGGCAGAAACACACAAGTGTGAACTTGGATGCTGCATCTGTGAATGCAGGGCTTGAAGTAAAACTCACACACCCTTCGAAAGAGCTCTTTGTGTTTCTTGCTTTCTCCAGAGGCAAAACAACCCCCCAAAAAATCAAAAAATCTCACTCCGGTCACTGTGTCTTGCAAATCAAAAGCAAGACGCTCCAAAGCCCATCCTCTGTTGTTAATTTAAAGTACTGCATATTGTTTGTTCCTTTATGATCGGAAAAAATGACTGAGTGTCTCCTGTCTTTTTTTTCCCTCTTTCAGAACTCGCTGTCAGAAGTGATCAGTAAGCTGCAGGCTTGCACTCCTCACTTTGTGGAGTGTGTGCGCCCCAATGCCAGTGGTCAGCCAGACAGTTTTGACAGCTTCCAAGTGTCTACCCAGCTACAGTACATCGGGGTTCTCGAGATGGTGCGCATGATCCGTTATGGCTACCCGGTCCGCCTGTCCTTCCCCGGCTTCCTCAGCAGGTCGGTGTTGGAGAATGTTGCATAATTAAGAGCGCAGTAACTGTCCTAACTCATCCTCTGAAGGTATTGCTCAGTATGCTGATTCATTCCCTTCACAGCCTCCTCTTCTCGTTCAGCGCCGTCTCTCAGGGATAGATCTTAAAGATGACGGATTCCTGATCTCAGTTGTACAGATACATTACCCTCCCAGCAGGTCACCGTGATCTCTGTCAGTTTATATGTAACTGGACGAGCAGGTCAAAGTAAGCCAAAATGCTGCCAAAAGCTTGGCAGCATATTCCTCCTCTACATCTGCAAAGAAATGCAAGGGCATATAATGGACAGGATCATGTGCTCACATGCAGACTGATACATTAGCATTGACAAGACACAGCAACCCTTGCTTTTAGAAGGACGACATGACCTTGAATGGCTTTTTTAGAGTATAATGGGAGTCTATTGCAGCTTATGACTGCCGCTATCACATTTCCCATGTCAGCCCGACACACACACATTAACCAGCCAGTTGGGTCTAGTAAGGTCTCCATGCCCCCACACTTGAATGTCCATCATTATTTCTCTCCATCACCTCTTTTTATAACTCTTTCACCATGTTTCTGGCTTTCCTGCAAAGTGGTAGATCCCTGTTTCCTACTTACTACCTACTTTTCTTTTCCTGCATGTCCTGAAAAGAATCTTTTATTTTCACTGTCATCTATTTCTGTGAAGTCTGGGATTAACAAATCACATTTCTTAAAGTATTCCACTCCAATATAATTTTTTTTTACTATAAAGGGATCAAAATTAACATTCCTGCCAGATAATAGGAAAGGACAAAGCTGGTCACATGACCACCCCCACAAAAGTTTCCACTACCCTGCTGTATATACTGTATCATCACATCGCCCCACACATACACCATGACACACACAAAATGTAGTTGTGTGTCCAACACATTCTAAAAGATAAATGATAAAGATCAAGATCCCTTTCTAATGCAATAATGCTTGTCTTAACTTTAAATATATCATACGCATTGAAGCGTTTTACTACTTCAGAAAACAAAGGTTCTAGCTCAAACTCTTATTCCGTGGTCACATTCCTAGACCTAAATTAATTTTGAATAATAAAAGAAAGATTAGGCATTGTAGAGGATTGTGCAGAATCAGAAACAAGTTTATTGCCATGGAGGTTTTCCCATGCATAGCAATTTGTCTTGGTATTTTGGTGAATAACAGTAAAAATAAAAGTACTGCAAGAGTGAAGAATCAAAATATAGAATAGAAATGTACTATTAAGATTCTTAAAAATCAATGTATTAAATAAAAAATAACTGCACTGTGGTTAAACAAAGAGGATGAGCTGTGCAAAATATACAACACAATGTGCAATTGTTCATAGCATGAAGAATATGTGTGAACATGATAACCCATGCGGTGGTTTTGAAGTGGGCTGCATTTATTGTCTGACACTTAATATTATCTGGTCAAACATAGTGTATATAGATCATTGAACCTCATATATAATAGATTTTCATGAGAGAAAACCTGAACAGGGAATTGAATCTCGTGAATCCAATATAGATTGTAGTGTTGTCTCCCTATAAGCATCTGACAGCTCCATTGTGTTTTTTATTGATATACCTTGTAAAGGCAACACTCTCGTTGTTCAAACTGTAATTGAAAGGTTCCTTGTGATGGTTTTTGAAAGCTGTTTGTTAAGCCGTGTGCATGTGCATGTCATATACATTTAGGCAGCAATGGGTGTGTGACCAGCAGATAACTGAGCATCAAAACGGCCAGCTTTTCGCCAGAAACTAACTGAGCTGGGCTGAGTATAAACCACATTGTAAATGTGAAGTTGTTTGTTTGCTTCATTCTCGGATCTATCTTATTGTCAGTGGAAGGACAGCTCCAGTACCCACATCTGACATATCCGCTTCCAAGTGGTTGAGATGTCTGGATGAGTGTTAACCCAAGCAAAGGTGTAGCATTGCAGCAAAGGCAGGAGGCTGACATGAAACTCACACTTATCAGGTTTGGTACACTTATTATTTTGGAAGTATCTCAAAGCTGTTCAGGATCTGAAGCTAATAAAATCTCTGCGGCAGCTGAGAGTCTCCGGAGTGGACAGGGAGCAGAGATGACCCAGAGATCAGTTGGACGAGCAGTCTGATGGCAGGGTGGGTTCCAAACACTTCCTGCAGGTTGTTGCTGTGAGACGTAACGTTAAGCAGGTTTACAGAGTGTGATTGAGCAACAAACGCACTATTAATAGTCTCAGGTTTATACTTGAGGCCGGTTAGTTGACACACAGGCCTCTGTTCCTCCACTTTACAAGCTGTCCAGTCAATGTGCGGCTTGTGCAGAGCGAGGCACAGTTTGTCAAGAATCCATAAAAGCTGAATACTGGTGCATCGGATTCCCTTTGACTATTTTAGTGGACAGCATCCAATTGGGTAATTGAGGAGTTAAACAAGAAAACTCAACTTCACTGTCGTGTTTGATCGAGACTTTTCAAGTGTCTTTTTTCCAAATAGTCTAGTTTGGCTTGGTGATTTGTGTTTCTTGTGCCCTGATGGTTGCTGCATGAACATGGTCCATCTTTGGTCTGGTCTGGTTGTAATGTTGTTATACTGACTTAGTGTATTTATAAGGAAAATTAAAGGCTAATACTGGAAGACAGAGATCAACTTCGACCGCCAACAACATCTGGTGGCTTTGACTAACCCTTTTGACTTGCAGAGGCAGGATTGGTAATCTGTTGGTTGAGTGACATCTATGAGAATTGGCAAACAAAATCTGGAACGCACAGAACAGACAATGATGGTGACCAAATCTGAATCAAGGTAAACTATTAGGTCAGAGATATTAGGCTGGTAGTATAGACTGTCCAGTCCACTCAGACAAACAAAAGAGATTCTGCTTTAAGAGTTATAGAAATGCCCATTTGAGACCAGTACATGTGTTTAATGTTTAAGATCCACAAAATGACATCATACTGGGAAAGTTCTTTAAAAAAATCCACCTTTTTGGTTAAATGGCAAACAAGCTAAATCCTAAAAATATTTAAGTAACACGTTACTGAGATTAGAAATTACATTTGAAATTGTAATCCTACTGTCTCTGAAAGAGTAATCCCTGATTTACTTACTTTATTCAGCAAAGTGTTACTGCCCAGCACTGGTTTGTGTGTATTGCGTATGTGTTTTGTGTTCATACAAATGGGACCTTTTGAGTGTGCCTTTGTCTGACGTGTGTCCCCGTTCTGGTGTTTATACATTAATGCCATGCTTAATTTGAGTGGCTGCCACTCACAAAGGCACCAGTCTTTGCCGAGCCCAAGTGCCATTCATATCTCTCTGTGTTTCTTCCACCGAGTTCAGCACAGACATGGCCGATGAATGAACACAGCCTTGGCCAAGGAGGGAGCTGCTGCTGAGTGGGGGTGGACTACACTGCTGTCTCCACAGAGCTCTTTCTCACTCGATTTCTTATGCTTTCCTCACTAGCGCCTTCTTCTGAACCGCCATTTCCTTTTTCTTTCATCTTCCCGGGGTCATACTTTACTTTTTTTTTTTTTCGTCCTTGTAGTCTTTATCTTTCTTTTTTTTTCTCTGCCCTTTTTCTCTCATGTGCTCCACATTGCAGTCTTGTCCTTTTGTCTTATTTATTTCCATTTGTCAATCTCTCAAAACAGGCCATGGCCCTTGACTAATCAAACTGACAGGACAATAAATCACCTGTTAATCTTGAGGTTACTTTATACTCGTGAACACAAACACACACTTGCCCACGCGAACCATGCGGGCCGGTTCACTAAGTCATTGTGGCCGCCTGCAGCAAAATACATTGTCCTAGTAACCCGAGTGATTTATGAAGAAATCTATTTTACTGTTGCTTTTATTTGTCTTTTATGATACACTATGTGTTTTGTGGCGGGATTTATTTTGTGCCAATGTGTAAGGTCAAATACTACCACTTGAACCTTGTTTCTTTCCTAATATCTTCATTCCTACAAAGTGGATGAGAAAGCAGCATGAGTATTCATGGGGCATGTCACAAAGGCAGCTCCCAAGCACATGATTTCTATTTGGGCAGTTTCAAGTCCTCATTCCCTCCCACTGATGGATAAACGCACACATTTGTAGGTTTATTGAGTACCTCCAATATGAGGGTGTGGCAACACATTTGTCTGACAGAAAGGAGCAGCTTCAGGGAGGACGTGAGCGGTAATGCTCACTCGCAGTGCTCTGATGGCCTGTTGGTCGCAGAGAACCACCTTGACGCCCGGTCTCCGTCCATTTAAACTCTTATCAAAGGGGTTATTTCACTTCTTTGACTCCATATGAAGCCCCCTGGGGTCTTGTAAAAGTAGAGACCATCGATGGTTTTCATATCCGCATAGGGGAGGCCATGGGTTTACAGAGTTCCTTTGTGCTTTATGAGCCATGGGGGTCAGTGTGTGCAGTCTGCAGGTTTGGTATTACCATACACAGAGAGGGTTAGGGAGAGTTCAGACAGACCCCACTCCTACAAATCAAACACATCCCAGATTCACGTGCACTTACTTAGTCACTATTGACAACACAAGTGGTTTATGCTTCCAGCCATCTGCTTGTTATGTTTCCTCATGTGTGACATCATCAGCTCACTCTGCGTCTCATTGATAACAGAAGGGCCGACGAACCCAATGCACTGGCCAACTGAGTTTGGGGTTTTTGTTTATTTACTTGGTTGATATTCCTATTTCATTCAGAAATTGTTATGATTTCCGTACACAGTATATTATCAGTAAAGCAGCAGGAGAGGCATTATGTTATACCGCAGTACTCTTGGGAAATACGATACTTTCTTTATGATTAATCATTTGAAGCAGCTTGTAAAAACACAAATAGTATTTATTGTGCATTGCATTCATAGCAATGTGACGTTAAACATGGGGTTACCAGTGGAAGCTTGGAGACGTAAAACAAAGAGGACGGCACATCGGTGTTCATCCTGGAAAATTACATTTACTCATAAACACTAAGGATTAAGGCTGGAACATAAAAACACATGTAAGCAGCGGAATGGAAGCAAAGACTATATTAATTTTCATCGAACATTTCATTTTGTCATTGCAGCTGCAAATAGACAAGTAAATAGATTATTTATTTAAAACTACCTCTCATCTTGTGAGGAAGAAGCCTGGAAGACATTCAAATCAGGGAGGAGTCTTCTTCCTCTTCTCCTTCCTCTTCCTCTTCTCCTTCTCCTTCTTTGCAGTTTGACCTGTGTGGCTGCTGACTCTTCCTGGATCAGTTGGAAACATTCTCAAAGGGGCACTTAAGAAGTAACTGCTTATGAAGGGGGGAATGTTTTATTTTCATGTCACTTTTCTTTTTTCTTTTTTTACTTGTGGTCCAGGCATTTCAATTGGTAATTCGCTTCATAAGCCAGCTTCTGCCACCCTGACGGTACTCAAACATTTATGTCTACACATTCAGAATTTGCAGACGAAGACATTCTACAACAACATTCTGGAACAAGGTCCCTGAACGCTGCAGGTCTGCTGAGACCCTCAGCTCCTTTAAATCCAGATTGAAGACTTTTCTGTTTGCTGTTGCCTTTAATTGAACCAGATTCAAGGATATAAATTTCGGCATCTCGCTACTGCCTTTTATTTCTTAAACTGCACTGCAAGTTTTTTTTTAATTTGTTTGCTTTTTGACTTTTGTTTTCTTCTGCATTATGTTTTGATGCTTTTAATGGTTTTATGTGAAGTGTTTGAATCGCCTTGTTGTTGAAATGTGCGATACAAATACACTTGTCTTGTCTTACAAGTTCAAACTTCTACAGTTATGCACATATACAGAGCTGTATATTTTCTATTATTTGAGTCTGAGTCAACATTTCTCTTGCTCACTCTCCCTCTCAGCTGCACCGTCCCAGGCACAAACAAACCTCCGTGTCCATCCAGCTGACCATTCATAGCAACAGTTGCCTGGGGCAACACCAATAGAAACAGATGCTCTTTGGCTGGTCTGCCGTACGACCCCACTGACCTTTTAACCCATTGTTTCTGAAAAGAGGTGTTGCTATGTCCCGTCTCAGTTTTTAATTTTAGCATTTCAGCTCTGACGTTTTCCATTTGTTTTTGTGTGTCTCAGATACAAAGACCTTGTGGTCCTAAATTTGGGAGACAAGAAGAAATTGTCTCCAGAAGAGAGATGTCGCTCAGTTCTGCAACAGTCCAAACTCCAGGGATGGCAGGTGTGTGTCTGTGTGTTTGTCTATGTCTTGCCTCTTTTTCTGTCTCCAGCAATAACAAAAGATTTACCAAATAACTTAATCCCTGACCCTCTATTTGAAAGATCCCATGGAATCTTTGACAACTCGCTCCAGCTGTCCCACCTCATCATCATTCTCCTCACACACACACACATACACACAGCAGTTGTGGACCCCCCCCAACCCCCCTTCTCTGTCCTGTCTGCCACACTGCTGTTGTGTCTGAGAGTGTGACCCTACAGGTCACATCAGCTCCCGCCTCACACACGCATACACACTCCTCCACAATGCTCCGCAGACACCTTTTCATGCAGTTCTGCTTGACACACTCGCACACGAACCACTCCTTCAAGTAGCGTGTGTTGGAATGCATGTGTCTCTGTTGAAGTATGTCACTCCCACAGTTCTGTGCACCTGGTATCGAGTGACCTCCGACGCCCCCAAACGCCCTCTAGATCCAGGAAGTGAATGCAGTCAACAAGCAAACCCCAAACCCTCCCCACAGTCCACACCCACCTATTGTCATACATCATTGCTACATCACTGCTCTCCCATCGCTCAGCTAGCAAGTCACGCTCTTCTCAAATTCTCAACAGAAGACAGCTGCACTCCCAGAAGCTGATGATGATGGCAGTGTAGAGTACAACAATGATTAATTGTGTTGTTGTGTGTCTAGATGGGAAGCAGCAAAGTTTTTCTGAGATACTGGCAGGCAGACCAGCTCAACGACCGCTGCTACCAGCTTCATAAAAAGATCATCGCCTGCCAGAAAGGTAATATAATATCCAATGTTTCTCTTTTAGGTCTAACTGTGTGTCTTCCTCTGACACCTCTGACCCCTGACACCTCTCTCCTCTTCCTCATCTCAGTGGTGCGTGGCTGGCTGGCCAGACAGCGCGTTCGTCATCGGCTGTCATCGCGGCAGAAAGAGGAGTGCAGTGTGCAGCGTTTCCTGCAGGGGGCAGAAGACATGGGGCTGCGAACCTACGACCAGTTGGTTATCCAGAATGCATCAGACATTGCAAGGGAGAGCGACCGCCTACGCTGCCATGGCAACAGCCTTCTCAACACCCTTAGCAACAGCCCACCACTTGGTGAGAGGCCCGAGCCGGTGGGCAAGGAGGAGGATCAGCCTGCCAGGAGGTAAATTAGCAAACACCCTCTCAATTCCCACTCGTTCATTCAGATCTGAAGGTAAAGGTACGAGTAGCATTCATGCAATATCGATGAGCAGTTGTTCTTTTTTCCCCATTTGTCATTTGTATTTCTGATGTTTCGTCCCCGTTCTTGCAAAATAATAATTTGAATAAAAAGTTCACCTGTTGTTTGGATAATAGACTTCCACCATTCTGCTGATTACTTTATACTAATGCAACCCTTTAAGACCATACTCTAGCTGAAATAGGGATTTTATTACTAACGACAGTATAGTTCATTCATTCAACAATCTGCAGTTACTGTCATTCACAGGATTTATTATATGGTGGAATCATTTGAATTTGTTTGTGTGTGTGTTTCTCCTTGAGTGGGCCATGTCGGTGCGCCACGTGTTATTTTCATTAATGATTGTATCCCTGTGCGCGGTAGGCTTTTAATTGTACGTATTGTGATAGATCGTCAGATAATGAGCATCGTTATCAGATTGTATTGGTATTGTGTTGCACTTATTGTGTTATCCTTACCTCCACCTCATTCTAATATAACGTATCATGCCTGTAGCAAATAGAATCACTCGAGGGCTGAGTTACAAAGGGTTAAATAAAAAGTAATAAGAAACTCTTAGGGGGTGCTAAATGGGCACCCTTCATTTTGTAAATGACTTTTGTATGGTAATACCTGAAATGTGACTTTCAGCTCTAATATACCTGCATGTGCGATATTGTATGTGCTCTATGGCACACTGCATAAGTAATGCGTTTATTATTTTAATAGCATTTTTTTTTTCTCTGCAAAGAAAGCATTGCCATTTGTGTTGATTATTACCATTCTTAATAATACTGACTTTCATCTCAGCCTGACAACCACTGGTTAATGATATGCTAATGTCTCAATACTTTTTGACAAAATATATATTTTTTAAAGATTTGTTGCCTGACATAATGACACATACAAGTGTTTTGCTTCAACTTTAACCAGCCTGTAAAAGTGGAAAACAACATTTTAATGAGCAACACCAGTTGAGACACAACACCGCACTGACACTTTTAAAATAGTTTAATTAATAAGTTGAGGTCTAACATTAGGATGAAGCAATGCATCCTAAAAGATGAAAAGAAACGTATATGCCACATGATTTCTGTGCCCTCTATGTGTCCTTGTGCGTGTAGCATCTGCTGCTGGGACAATAGACAGGAGCATAGGGAGGCTTCCAACAGGAGGACTGGTGTCAGTAGGCGGACTGGGAGAGGAGTCACAGTTGTCGCATTGTAGAGAGAATCATATTTAAACCCAAACTCACCCAATTTCTCTGCAGGTTTTTAAAATGCCTTCCCCCATCTACACACATGCTCGACCCCCCTCGCCCCCCTGCCTGCAATCCCGGAACCAACAGATGGCTCATACAGATTAGCAAACGAAATATCAAACTTGATGTGATTAATGGAAGGAGATTAGATTTAAAGCATAATCTCTTTTGTCTTTATCCTCCAATTGGCCTCCTTAGCTCATATTTGTGGCATGACAGTTGAAGCAGGCCTGCATTTGAGGATACTGATGATCTAAATGGCATCATTAACTCAATCTGGATCAGAAAAGCATTGGATGGGGCAAAAAAAGGTTGTGCCTGTAACTTCTATGCTTCCTTAGGAGAAATCATGAATCAAGCACAAGGGATGGAGATAATACAAATGGTCCAATGTGTTTCTCTTTCTACCACTCAAATATTAATTCTGTTATTCTTCCAATTCGTAGGGTTGTGGAGAAAAGCGGGAAAATCTACGAGAGTCCTGTCAATAGTCTAGTTATTCGCCACTTTCGGTCCAGCTCAGTACCCATCCCCCTCGCCATGGAGAGCATGGTCCATTCCTCTGCCGGTCCATCCATTAAACCAGCCCTGCAGCAGGTAGCTCATACCAATGAGGACACAGCAGGTGGGGGAGGTCTTTCCTCTCCCCGGAAGCAACCTCCGCCCAAACCAAAGAGGGACCCTAACACTCGCCTGAGTGCATCTTATGAAGTTGTTAGTGCTGGGTTGACGATGGCAGCCAAAGAGTGCCGCACTCCAGAGGGGTATGGTTCGCCAGCTGGAAGCCCTCCTAAATCCCAGCTGTCCCCCACAGACCCTGCAGGTAAACCGCCTCTACTGGTCTGTAACACATGCAACAGATGATGCTTTTCCATGCCTTGACTTTCTCTGTATTTAATCGCTTCCTTTATAATTTCCTCAGCCCTGTCCAAACCCCGTCCCCACAGTGATGACTACACAACCATGAGGAAGGTGCCACCCCCCAAACCGAAGCGCAGTCCCAACACTAAGCTGTCCGGCTCGTATGAGGAGATCAACGCTGTAGCCCCCCACATTCACCAGCTGCGTCCTGCCGATGTAAAGCTAGCCTTGCTGTCCCGTGCCGGTGGATTTCGAGGGTTTGCTGGTTTGCTGCAGAAAGCAGCCTCTGTAGATGCCCCACAAGGGTTAGGACTGAGCCTTTACCAGGGCCAAGACGAAGAGGATGTGTACATAGAGATGTTGGGCTCCCAGCCGCGGGCTCGAAGTCTCCAGGAGCCCCCTGATAGTCCGGAGCTGGCGGACTCTGAGGCCGTCTATGAGGAGATGAAATATTTTCCTCACGAGGATGGTGCAATGCCTGCCACTGTGGTTAGCAAGGCAGCCAAACTGGAGGCACTAGGCTTGGGCCTGGTAGGATTAGGGGCATCTCATGCTCAAAGCGGGGACACCAAACGGATGGCAGCTGGGCTGACTGCTGCCCTGGACATCGCTCACTCACAGAGCACGTCGAACAGCGGAGTTCCCAAAACTCAGCATGGCAAAGATGGCAGCTGTGACATCCCTGCTCCCTTCCCTAACTTGCTTCCCCACCGTCCACCTCTCCTGGTGTTTCCTCCCTCTCCCGTCACCTGCTCTCCTGCGTCAGATGAGTCACCTCTCACCCCATTAGAGGTTAAGAAGCTGCCTGTGTTTGAGACAAACCTGAACTATGCCACTGGCCCAGACAGCCCGTTGTCCCCACAGTATGCCCGCCAAAGGGCTGACTCCTCCCCAAGCCTCACAGTCCTCATGCCAGAGAAGAGGTCCACACCTCCTCTCACCCCTCCACCTCCACCAAACAATGTCCCACCTCCACCCTACAGACCTCCCTCGTACTTCCCCTTCCCACCTGAGGCTAACTTCCTGACTCTGACCCGAACAGCATCTGTCACAGGGAGCTCGGACTCCCCCAAAACCTCCTCCTCTCATAGGACAAGTGGGGAACCACTTGGGAAGCCACCTCCCTACTCCCCTGGGAAGATGTCACGTCCTGAGCCACGAAGAGCACACTCATGCTCCTCCTCTCCCCTGCTGTTCAACCCAGCCAATGGCAGACCCCTGACCAGCCCCCTGGATGAGCTCAACACTCTGTTCAGCTCTGGACGCAGCAAGCTGCGGAAGTCCACCTCTGGGCGCAAGATGCGAGATGGAGGTTCGTCAGTAATGTTCACACGCACACGAACACATGCACACCCGCACGCTCACACACATCTAAATCACTAGCAGAGGAAATGCATCGACATTCATGGCTCAATGGTCAATGTGCTGTTGGGATAACTTCGGCCGTGTGCGTGTGAGTGTGTGTGTGTGTTTATATTTGAGCAGGAGTGCACGTGTCCATTATGTGTACTATCTACTGTGATGTGTAGTCTCGACCGGCTCTGTGCCACATGATTTATTGGGTACTGGGTGATTACCTCTTTGTAGGTGAGGTTTTAAGTAAGTAATAACCCCCTGTTTTGTGTGGGCATTCCACATGCTCTGTGTTTGAGTGGTCAGGAGGTGAGATGGAGGCAGCACCCAGCAGCCTTTCTCATAAATCCCCCTTCTCTACATTTAGAAACTCCTTCCATTGATTCAGGTGTTGTAGCCGGCCACCCTCGTTGGCCCATTTGAGGCAACCCATTTGTTACAGTCTCCAGTGCAGTGCCCTTTGGCCGCTGCAGCTGCCTTCTAACATGTTACCTAATAAGCTAGCCGGTGTGTTGCCCATTTAGCATCATACTGCGCTATGAGGATGATCTAGCGGGGTTTGTGTGTGTGTTGAGGCTCAATGCGTTACATTCAGAGCAAATACAGGCTCTCTGACATTGATGCACAGGTTGGCCTTTGCAAAAAGAGGCCAAACATATGTGTCACACTTAGTCAACGAAAAGGAAGGATCCTCAGATCACAGGTTCCAAACACACAAATAGATTACTTTGTGGTGCCTTTAGGAGAGTCAATTTCCCATTGATACTTCATTTTGAGAAAGCACAGGCAAATGAGAGAAGGTACAAACTGTGTTCCGCTGTGTTTTTGTCTGAGACTGTGTTTCCTCCAAGTGTATTTGTTGTGGCTGGGTTAATAATACATGAGCAGTAGAATGATGAGGATGGGTATCAAATATTGAACAGCTCATTCATGTTCTACTGAAAGCTGTGTCACTGCCCGGCAGCAGTAAACGGGACACCATGAACAGTTGAAAAATGACAATCTAGTGAAAGTAATGGTCAATAATCAGCCACCTTGCTTAAACCTCATATTACTGTGGATCTACTTAATTTACCTCAAGAGACATCTTGCTCTTTGCTCTTCGTCAGCACCTGGACCTGCGCATGAAATGCGCTGGCGTCATGGAAACCGTGTGTGTGACAGGTGAGCCTGTCACTGGAGTTCACAACCTTGCTGTTATTTTGAGTTGGCAAAGCAAGGCGGCCCCTTTAGATCAGAGCGCAGAGGGATGCCGATGGGCTTATCGGGATGGCCTACTTCCGTTCCCCTTCAGCTGTTAGTGTGATACCTGACGCTGTGGGAGTGCCCAGGGGTTACAGTTGCTATCCCAGACATCTCTGTGAAGAGCAGCTGCCTTTCCCTCCTCCTCCTCCTCTTCCTCATCCTCAGGGAATGAGACAACCACAGGAATGCCAGGGGAAGGTTGTCCTCAGGCTTCAGGAAATTACTGTCGACACCCCATGCCTCGAAGGCAACATACAAATCTGCCAAAATTGGATAAAAGTCCAACTTTTCCCTCATGATAATCTTCATTGTACAAATACAAATATTCACCGTGACTCTTCACAAGCATGCAACGCTCACATGGAAACCCTCCCTCTATCTTGGCTTTTGTGCAGAAACACACACCTGCCCCGTGGGACAGATAGTAAAGTTTGCTCCGTTTATATTTAGGCGTCTTGTGACCATGACGGGACCAGGAGGCACACATTCTCAGTGTGGGACGGCAGCTGACAAATTCCCATTCACACTTCTGTGCACATATGTACCCACAGTTTTTGACTCATTCGGTGTATCATAGCATGTGAGCCCCGAGGAGCAGCAGCAGCAGGGCCAGAGGCAGGTCATGTAGAGTCACCTTCCTGCCAGACATAGCAGATGAATCATTTTTAAAAGGCTTGATGGGATATGAGGAGTTGGAGTAAGTGACTCGAAGGTACTGGAAATTAACGACACGACATTTTAATAGTTTGCAATAAAAACAACAGACTCTCCGTGCTGTTTTGCATTTTGTTATCCCCCACAAATACTATGCATGATTTAATCTAAACTGTATCTGATGTCTAGTGTGAATAACATCTACTGATATGTAGTGTGTTGTCCTTTGACTATTTTTCCCAGGATTCAATTCTAATATCAATCTGCCAGGGAGGGAAGAGTGTGGCTCTGCCCCCACTTCGCCATCTCTGCAGCTTCAGGACAAGAACGCTAACAACCACACACACACTCACTCCCCAAGCCCCGCCCCCGTAGAGAACGGCAACCAGATCTCCAACGGTAACAACCCACATATTGCACATTTGTATGGATAATTCAAGAAGAAAGAAATGATTAAGTCCAGGTTGAATGTCTGTATAACTATATGTGACTGTCCTGTGGAGTGAAGAAAGTAGCTGTTAGCTCTCCTTTTGTCCTTTTGCCCATGTCACAACATAATTACATCAGCACTTAGAGATGCTTGAAATAAAAGCACTGCACGGTCACTGAAGAAGGGGAGGAGAAGAATTGCATAACATAATGAAATGATCTGAGAAATAAGAAAAGGAGACCACTGATATCATAATGGAGGATCCCAAGTGTTGAGCAGCAGATAGTGATGAGTGTTCTTTAAGTGCTCAGAGAGAGATTGACAGGCAGGGTCTTTTCTTGAAATTTCTTTCCACGTAAGAAACGCCTTTTCAAGCCCTGCTTGTGTTTGCAAGTCCTCCCACACACAGACCGAAGGACATCTCGCCCTTCAGTCCCATTGTTTTGCTATGTAATGTGCTTTTGATTTTGTGTGTTCAGGGTCGCTGGAGGATGAGAGTCACAGCAAGTCAAACTCCAGCTCCACCTCTCTGCACAGACACATGGACAGCCATCATACTCAGGTAAACACATAGAAACAGGCACTAAACAGCTCTAACGCACACTAACACACAGACGATAACAACAAGACTATATCAAGTCTGTATTTTGTTGTGGGTTGGTCGACATTTTGAGTGGACAGGAAAGTGGCCTCCTTTGAACAACATGTATCACTCATGACATTTGATCTTTCTCTGGCTCTGTAGACGGGTATATGGTTACAGGATTGAATTAAATGTCTTTGCACACAAGCTCACACACAAGCTTTCATGCAGAAACACACACGCGGCCATCAGAGTTTTATCAATTGCATATATCAGAGGCAAAGTGGAAACCATCGTGAGTTAAATAACTTTTTGAAACCATCATTTATCACCACAAATTGATAAATGCATGCATTTTAGAAAGCCTTAATAATTTATAGATATAAACATAGAGAGGCTTACCAGCTTGATCACACTCACATGATTAACATAGCCTGCAATAGCTCTTCAGGGACGGCGTCACAACATAAAGCCACAAAGCTCTCATGACGACTATCCTCTGCTGTACCTTCACCTCAGAAAAATATAGACATTCAATAGGATTGATTCTTATGAACAAAGGGCAGCTTCATATTCTCTTCTGATTTCTTATTAATCCATCATTAAGTCATATAGCCACCCTGAAGAATTAGCTTGGTGAGCAAATACTTCTATATTGGATTTATAGCTTTATATACTTGCACTTTTGATAATTTAAGTCTATTGAAGTTGAATTGTTACAACCTGAGATCTGGTTAAAAATAATACAATCACTACTGATGAGCGGCTAATGTACACTGGATCTGACTGCTTCACTATCCATCTCCATCACGGCTGCTGGAGACAATCTGCTGCCATTCTAGCCTGTGTGTGTGTGTCTCTTTTGCCCGCTCAACTATCTTTACACTAGATGTATTTGTATGTATGTTTCCAGCTCATAAGTACTAGGTTGACCAGCAGTTATTACCGGTCTGCTGAGCTGGGGATAAAATCAATTTATTTAGATCACAAAATCTTCACAAAAAGTAAACACTAATTAATTATTCATGTACAGACACAAGGCATTTTATACACATCTCAATATGCTCCAAAATTTGTTCTTATGCTTCTAAAACATGACAGATGTGGGCGAAACTACTTTAAACTATATTAGAAATGTGGCTGCTGAGCATGGCTGTGACATAACACACACACACACACTCAAACTTCCACTCTGCTGTTACTAAGATCATGTCCACAGGCGGAGGAGCAGTGAACCCGCAAACTCCAACAGGAAATTAGATTTATTTAAGACACCGGCTGTCATAACAACAATCGATCTACAGATGTTACCCATGTGGCCTTTACTGCAGCTACTCCGCCACTACATTGGTTTCATCTGGATGTCAAATTAATGCAGGTTACATACAAGGCAAAATGTCCTGCGTAACAACGTTATCAATGTAAATGCTCTGCTCAATATTCTGTGTCGCTGCATCCTGTATTACAGAATACAGCAGTTTCATCTCGTTCCAGAAAGTTTCACCACATGAAAACTGATTCAGATTCATCACAGACGGCTTCAGTCAACGATTGAGTATCAGTCAGCGGTGCATGAAGCACAAGAATGAACAAAGCACATAGTGTCCCACTTTCAGAGAAGCTAAGGACATTTATAAGATACTGCCACTAGAGATGTGGAGGGCACACGATGTACCCACTTCACAATTCTTAGGTTGCCTAAACATTAGGGGTGAACTCAGCCGTTTGAGGCTGCCAAAGAAGTCTGAAGCACATTCGTGCTGCAAATTTAATAGTCTAGTTTTCACTCAGAATATGTGAGCTATTGGGCTGTATGGAAATTACTCTGACTTTTCTCTCTCTCTCCCTTCCTTTGATTCTAATGAGCTTGGCTGTTACTCTCACTCCCTCCTTTATCTTCCAGAGGGGTCATCTCAACTTTTCTCCGTTCGGTGCGGGGGCAGCCCTCTAAAACAGCGAGGGGGGGAAGGGGGGTTCACTGGAAGACCTATTCACATGTAGGGATGTGGTGAGTGTCTGCCATTCCTCGCTGATCTCCACCCTTAAAAGCAGTGTTTTTCAAAGACCCTATGTGGGATCTTGAAAATAATGATCCACATCATGCACACAAAAAGGGGCCTCAGATGTTTTGTCTGAGTTTGTATTAATACGACCCAAAGTCTATTTTTAGTATGAAGTACTTGCCCTCCTGTAGAATGGCTTTAAAGAATGTTTAGTTTGCCTCATGGACATATTTCAGTTACAATTGATTCCAATAATAGCCAGTATTTAAAGGGACAATTCACCCGTAAATCAAAGATGCATATTTTTCCTCTTACTGTAATGCTATTTATCAAACTAGATTGTTTTGGTGCGAGTGGCCTAGTGTTGGAGATATCATCCGTAGAGATGTCGGCCCTCTCCCTGATATAATAGGACTATATGGCACTCAGCTTGTGGTACTCAAAGTGCCAAAAGAAATACATTTGAAAAACAGTCAACAGCAATGTCTCTTTCCAGAAATCATGACCCAGTTACTTATGATAATTCACAGATATTGTTGGGAGCAGTTTCATGTTTGAACTGTGGTTGAAAGAAAATAGTTCACATGAAAGTGCTCGCAACAAAGATGGCAACTCACATCAAAACAATCTAGATTGATGAATAACAATACGGGTGAGATGGAAAATGTGTACTTTTTTTTCATTTTTGGGGTGGACTGTCCCTTTTAGGCAGGAAAATGATTTGATCAAAATGTCTGGTTGTTTTAATCCAAAGATTGAAACCTTCTGAGAATGTCAGACCTCAGAGAAGAAAGATCTTGAAAAACACTGCTTTTTAGCTTCACCAGCTCCCCTTGTTTACTGTGCTCTTTGTCCTTTAAACACTGGTCTGCAATCAGTTCAGCTATCTGCCATTTCTTCTGTCTGGGATGAAAAGTCTGATCTGAGAATCTGTGACGCTGCCGCTTTCCCCTCCTTTTTTTTATCCCTCATTTCTGTCAGGAAACTGCTGCTCTTGGAGCTAGCTAGACTAGCATCCATCTGTATACCCGCTCATCACTTTTCCTTTTCATTTGATGCTATCTACATTGTTTATTGTTCAGTGAGATACTTTTTAAGCTGCTAAATTTGAGGAGATATCTACGTCAGTTTATCTCTATACAGTGATGCAGAGGGTTTTTATCTGAGAGTATGGGGCGCACATGATGATGATGTCCATATGACGGTGTTTTTCTTTGAGATATTATAACATTGTCACTGATATTAAAATTGCACCAGCCATGTAAGGTATATGATATGTGGATGATTCATCTGGTAATTACAAGTGCTTGAGTGTGGTTTCATGTATTTTAACTCTAATCTACAATTACTCTTCAGTTTGAATACATCAGTTTGATGCAGTACATTTCTCCCATATTTCTTTTTTATATATCTTTTTCTTTTGATACAGCAACATTACAGTCAGCATCTTACTTCAAGGTTGCAAGTGCCTGAGAAAGAAAATGCAATAAATACAAGTTTTGAAAATGAAGATGTTCTACATTTAAGTCAAAATTGCTTTTGTTTAGTTTATTGGAAATTGTAAAATTGTAATATATATATATATATATATATATATATATATATTGTGCATTCCTAAAGATGACAAGTGATCAGTGTTGATCAATGTTCTTTGGTGTCACTGCTCACTAAGCGTTGTATAACTTCAGAAGTCATCCTCATGTGTCTGCCAGTATCTCTGTGTAAGAACACGTATGTAAAGGTCTGGTTACTTGCCGTTATCATTGTAACTTGTATCTTGGTTCCTTACTTCAGTAATCTGGTGTGTTGTCTGGAACAGGTTCATTACCATGAGGTCATTCAAAAGATGGGAACAACTCTGTGACCCAGAATGCCTTTCAATTAGCTGCATTCCAGACCGTGTTTATATAGGATTAGCGGATCTAATGGGATAAATGAAAAGGAAAGGATGAAGGAAAAAGAGGGGGTGGACAACTCCATTAGGAATGAATGGACAGGCTTGTTTTTGTTCCTGTAGTTGGTAGTCAACAGCAGTCTAGACTAATCATCTAAAGAATAGGTGGACTATCTGCCAACTAGATGAGTGGATGGTACGTACAGACATTAATATTCCTTGTTTTTTCATTCCTTCTGACAAAATCTAGGCAGAAGTAATTATCTTTAAAGTGGAAGAAGGACTGCGACGTGTTTTAATATTCAGAATAAGAACACTAAGGACAGAGCGTTGGTGTCCCACGCATGAGTCCCTTATTTTTGGCAGGGTTGAAGCATTTGTGTGAATAACAGTACTACAGTAGTTTCTCAGAAATCCCAATGTCACCTAACCATTGTGAAATTTCCAGGAAAGAGCTCACACATAGGTCGTCAATGGCCATCGATATCTCTCCCTCTAAGCAGTCCCTCTTTCCTTTTTACTCCTCCCATCAACAATCTGGGTAAAATGGTTCTAGAAATACACACTACTTAGTGAGGTCTCTGTTGTAGCTTCTTTGAAAAAGATTGAGGAGGTATTGGGTTTTTCCTCCCTTGTCTTGGTGTTGTAATGATTAAAGCTGTAGCTGGTTATTAGAGGCGCCAATATATTGTAAATTATTTAAATTCTCTGCAGAGTGCAGGTTGTATATGTGATGTACACACAGAACGAATGATCAATCAGAAAACATACAAGCATGTCCTGTGTTTAGCGGTAGAGTTAGTGGTTTTTCTGAGGAGAAGCTCAGAGGTTATTGTCTGTGAGTGACAGTTTGGAGTGACCACTAGACTTCCGACATTAGCATATTATTAACATAACATTACCAAGCCATTAACATGTTGGTTTGGATATGGGCTCCCTCCCCCATGCTATTGTGAGCAGGGGCGTGGTTAAAATGTCAGATGTATCGGGATGTTTCAATGGAAGAGTGGAGTCTGGGTGTCCTCATAGGAATGTCTTTCTTGTTTTGGCTACTATATTATTTGATATCCCTCATATCGGTTTTGGTAGATGAGATTTGGTAGATGAGAATGGGACAAGTCAAGTCTGAGTAACAGATGCATGAGTTTAAACACTATACAAAACACTGTGAATAATCTACCAGCAATGTACATATATTTCATTGTCCAACTCAGCACCTTGTTATTCAGTCACGATGTGGTCTATAAAAACCTTGAACACCCATTTAGATTAATGTTTTTTTTCCATGCAGCACTGTTCTCTCTGAACACGCCTAATGCGGTCGACTTAACCTTTCTTCAGAAGTCATTCCTTCAAACATTTGTATGCTTCTGCGTGAGGACAGTTGTGGCCGGAGGCATCATGTCTTTGAGTTGCCAGTTTGTCACAAGAAAAATGGCGGATGGCATGCAACGATTATTCTACTTGTATTTAAAAAACAGACTCTACTGTCAAGGTAACACTGCTGTATAATTTTGGTCTGGGGAAGTCTCAGATGATTTGGGCTAGGCTCCTTAGTTTGAATTAAAATACATCTCAATGCTGCAGCATGAATCCCTTCTTTAAGGCTGTAGCACTAAAGGAAACCATGTCCATTAAGACATGGTTTTTCAAATTTGGTGTGCAAGAACTTGACTGGCCTTGACGAAAGCTCATATGGCTGCATAAGAGCAAATCCTTGCAGCCATTACATTACATGTCATTTAGCTGACGCTTTTATCCAAAGTGACTTACAATAAGTGCATTCAACCATGAGTACAAACTCAGAACAACAAGAATCAAGAAAGTATGATTTCTTCAAGAAAGTTAAACTACAAAGTGCTATCAGTAAGTGCCATTTAAGCGCTACTAAAGTGCTACTACGGTGCTACCTTCCTTATTCAAGGTATAGTCGAAAAAGATGTGTTTTTAGTTTGCGGCGGAAGATGTAGAGACTTTCTGCTGTCCTGATGTCAATGGGGAGCTCATTCCACCATTGAGGAGCCAGGACAGCAAACAGTCGTGACTTTGTTGAGTGTTTAGCTCGCAGTGACGGAGCTACAAGCCGATTGGCAGAAGCCGAGTGGAGTGAACAAGCTGGGGTGTAAGGTGTGACCATGTCCTGGACATAGATTGGACCCGATCTGTTCATAGCACGGTACGCAAGAACCAATGTTTTGAAGCGGATACGGGTGACCACCGGTAACCAGTGAAGGTCGCGGAGGAGCAGAGTAGTGTGGGTGAATCTCGGGAGGTTAAAGACCAGTCAAGCTGCTGCATTCTGGATGAGCTGCAGAGGTCGGATGGCACTAGCAGGTAGACCTGCCAGGAGGGAGTTACAGTAGTCAAGGCGCGAGATGATCAGAGCCTGGGCGAGAACCTGTGCCGCCTTCTGGGTGAGGAGGGGACGTATTCTCCTGATGTTGTACAGCATGTTCCTACAGGAACGTGTTGTTGCGGTGATGTTGGCAGTCAGGGAGAGTTGACTGTCGAGTGTAACACCGAGGTTCCTGGCAGTCGGGGTCGGGGCAAACACTGAGTTGTTGAAGGTAATAGTTAGGTCGTGGGTGGGAGAGCCTTTTCCTGTGTTTCCGATTGGCCAAGTTCCAAGAAGTTGTTATGGCAGCATATTATTGCCCGTGGTTTTGGAATGAGACGTTCAACAGCCACACATAAGTGTGATGTTCGAGTGCCCACATACTTGCCATAAGAGAGAGGTTTAAGCGTGAGGGTAAATGTTAGTTCTAAATGCAGCAATACCATCTTACTGTGACACTCCAAAGATGAGTATTAAAATGATGTATATATATTCAGGCCGCAAACTATGAAGCTCTTAAAATGCTCTCGGAATTATTGGATTCTAACGTTCTGGTATCTGACTGTGTGTGTGTGTGTGTGTGTGTGTGTGTGTGTGTGTGTGTGTGTGTGTGTGTGTGTGTGTGTGTGTGTGTGTGTGTGTGTCCATGTACAGTCATGCATTGCAGAAGGACACTGTGTTCCTACTTGTCTACTGTTCCAGTAGCTAGTGTTCCTGGCTGGCGCCAGAGCAGAGAATAGCCTGGCAGGGAGGTGTAAATTATGGATTAGGTCACTGAGTATCGTGCTTGTGCTGGCAATCAATGTGTGTTTGAGTGCATGTGCATATGGACACTCACAGGTGTGCGGTTGTCCAGATATGTGCATGTGACCCTGCCTATGTGTGTATGTGTGCAATGTGCATTTATTGGAGAATGTGTGTGTACTATGTGTGCCATCAGTTATGTGGCAATGTCTGTGTGAAATGCATCACTAATGTACTGTATGCTTGGCAATATGCAGAGAAAATGTTGCATTTTATGTACTGTAAACTTGAACTCATGCAGAGATTGCAAAAAAAAAGAGGGTAGAGAGAAACGCCCGTTGCAAGAACAAATGAGGGAAACTGAGGTCACACCATCGAGTCAGGTTTTAATCAGTTTTATGAGAATTTTGAAAGATAGGGATGGTGATATATTTTCTAGAATAAATCCTATCAGACTTAAAACAAAAAAGGATACAATAGAATAGAGCCTATTCCTCTGTGTCATAGAGCATCATTGTTTTTAAAAATTTTAAAAACACATTGCACGGGATGACATCACAATGAACATGGTCACTGTAGTTTATTTTGAATCCCACAGCAACAACCATCAGCTGTAATCACTCACTAGTGCAACAAATGTTTATTAATCCACGGCTGAAAATAGTCTGTGACAAATGTACTAGGTAGTCCTTTTATTGAAAACCACAGTATCATGTGTTTTAGGAAATGACTGAACCTTTTTTTTGAATGAAACAAAAAATTCATGGGCGTCTTCAGTAGGAACCAATGGGCTTGGGCTGAGTGCTTTGGCAGTATAAGGAGGTCAGAAAGCACCGTGAGACGGAACAACACGCTTTTAGTGTTTTTCATTTCTTGACAGTAAGAATTATATAAAGTATAGTAATAAACTTATACTTTAGATCTAACCTCCGAGCATGAGGGAACAGTTATTTGCACTTTCCCAGCAATACAACCTCCAGTTCCTAATCTGGTCTTCTTGATCATTAGTGGTCGGTCCTGTTGCTGGTATTACAGCGGCAGATTGGAATTCCTATCGGATTAATTTACATGGGTGTTGACTGGCAGATGACTGATGATGTTCTTTACACAGAATGACAACCATGTGTGCACCTTTGGGCATTTGACCCGAGTGTCTCTGAGCGAGAACAGGAGCCACTTCAGTCGCTCATTGCACAAGTGTCCCTTGTGTAGATCACAAGACCTTCTTTGAGATGATTTCTAGAGGGTCCAGAGACAGAATATGGAAATGAGTCGCTGTTAGAGCTGTCAGTCAAGAAGGGACCCCCCCCTCCGCTTGCCTCTGTATAAACTGTCTCATGAGATGGCCTGGTGACGGCTCCAGATTCAGCTCAGTGTCCTACTTTGAGATGAGAAGCCAGCCTAGTAATCACTGCCTCTTTTAAGATGCATCAGGCAAAACTTACCTACTTATTCTTGCTCTGTAGCTGGTCATCTTCAATGGAGATATGATGGCATTTTAATGGCACTTTGTCCGTTTTAGGAGGCTTTTGCAATGAGATACTTTTTTTTTCTTTATATAAAACCACTGCTTGTCATTCACACTTCCCTCTCCCTACGTCCACCAATCACAGCCTGGTCATTTCAGCTTTCTGTCTTCTGCGTGTCAATCCATTCTGGAGAAAGTCATGATTTATTGTGTGGTTTGAATGTAAACATGTTCCGTTTTTTTCCTCGCCTCTCCTCTGCGCTCCAGGTGTTCCAGCGGTTACGTCTGTCCAACAGGGATGAGAGTGCCACCCTTGGGGAGCTTCTGCGATGGCGGCGAGCGCAGTGTGAGGGGCGGGGTGACTGGAAGCACCGTCCACCTCAGTCCCCGACCCGGCCCCCCACGCTGCTCTGGACCAACAGGAAGGCCTCTCCATGACAGAGGTTGCGTGATGCATTCTCATGTATTGGCCCTGCTCTTTTTTTTTATTTGTATGTGGACCATGTGACCTCAATGCCCAGGGGCTAGGTTACAGCTCCAAGCCCCAAAGTGTGAGCCTCGTCCCTGGGCCTCCGCGCCTCTTGACCTCGACTGTGGAGGATTTCCAACCTTTGTGATATAAGATCAGCACTCTGTAACACTGACAAGGGTCGTCTATGAAAGATACGTGGAAGTCGGACACAGTAGAGGGTTCATGAGGTGCTATTTATGTGGTCAAAGATGTTATTAACAAAAAGAGACCGTCAGATTATTATTTATTTGACCATATATGTGATGTCCATCAATGGGAGGCTGATTTAAAGATCAGACTAGCAGTGTTTTCATAGTAGTCAGATATTAAATGGCCCTTTTTTAGTCTGTCTGTATCATGTTGTTCTGCTGCTCACAGAGGAGCTCCACCCCAGAATATGGTGCTGATTATACTTGACATGCTTTCCTGTGATATTCCCATGAATGCGTGTGTGTGTGCGCCACCGAGTCTCGGACCTCTCTGAAGTTTACATGTCAACCAACGCCTTCGGACACCTCCAGTTTTTAGCATCAGTGGACTAGCTTAGATATGGGACCTTTTCAGGTACAGCTCTCACTTAGCTTCTCGTGTTTGGGCTCTAAGTGCTACTGCGGCCCTGGCAACGAGCAAGCAGGGGTCAGGGTAACCTCAGTAATATCCCATGGTGCACTTCTCTTCCCCATTGTTGCCACCAGCCTTTGAGGAACAAAAACCTCCAGATAAAATGCAACCTACTGCGCTAACCTTTACAGGGATACGAAAAAACAATCCTGCTTTGGTTTAAGGTGTGAAGGTAAAGCCAAACTAGCATATTAGCTGACAGGTATACGGTTTATGTTGTGAACATGAAACTCTGTGCCAAAGTGACACACCGTGTGAAAGATACGTCTAAACTAACAAGTATAGTTGTAAAATCTGATCTATACGTATAAGTATATAACTATAAGTAGTCCCCATATATTGACATGTACAGACTGACATAAATGACCAAATCATAGCTGTTACTGTGAGTCAGTGGTGAGTCAACAGTCAGAAGAACATGGCGAAAAGAGGAGGGAAAAAAACAACAGTACACGTGAAAGGTAACATCTTGACTCTCGTTGTTGTCTCGTCAACACCTCAACAGTTTCATGTGCTCAGTGTTGTTCAGGAGATTGTGCAGAGCTCAGGAACTCACGCACAGATGAACTGGATCATTGTACAGACTCCTCCACCGTGGCGAGGTCGGCTCAGACCGACATCACCTTCCACGTCCTCCCTTCATCTGCTTTCACTCCCTTGATCTGAACAAGCAGACCCCTTCCCCCACTTGGTCTTTAACCCTGCCCCCCACCTTCCTAATGGATCAAACCGGCTCTACGGGTGTTTCCATGGTAACCGCTTTGTAAACAGTGACCCGTGTTGTATGTTCTAGCTTTTACTATCGCAGAAAAGCACAGGGATTTAATTAACAGACGAGGAAGAGATGAGATAATACTGTCTATGATGGTGAAACTGAGATTTAAGAATGTCTTGGGTTAGATGCAATGACTAAGGTAAAGAGAAGAGGTTTATTTTAGAATGTGAATATCTTTTCTTTTTTTTCAGAATGATTGTCTATGGCTATGAAATTCTTTATACTCTATTCATTATTAGTTGTTTTGTTCCCTGTTGACCCAGTTGTTCTGTTCCTATGATGCAATGCAGATGTTTTCATTGTATATGGATGTTTAATTGCACAATGTTTATGTGGTGTTGTGTTGACTTCTAAATGGGCTGGGTGTGTCTCAACAAGCTGTTTGATCTGAGAAGATCAGTTTGGATTGTTAGAGCCACAAAGTATCAATAGCTCTAATTGATTTCTCATTCTCACTGATCACCCACAATGTGTCTGATTGATTCAGCCTTACGAATTAGCAGCCCCATCACAGGATCGATCTCAGCTGCTGTCAGTGCGCCTAGGTGCACACATATTTAAGAGGAAATATAGAAGATCACTGATATTCACGAGAGATGGCAAATCAGCTGAGCTGCGTTTTTGACTGATTGGCTGAATGTATAAATGCAACATTTTCTTTCACTGCCTGTGTAACTTATTACTGGAACATGCGCCTGTATCCAAACAGTGTACCTGACTCCTTAATGTGATTATTGTCTTTAGAAGTTATGTATGCAGTTTGGTTTTTAAAGCTAGTTAATAAGGATGCGGCATTTTTGATAAAGTATTGATTTTCTCTATGATTCACACCTTGTATGCTGTTGGGATTGCATGGATAGTGCAGTAATGCAATGCAGAACTATGTCAAACATTTTCATTACAGTATGTTTTTAGCTCATTCACACAACAAATCTATCTGTGATCAAGCAAACTAGAAAGGAACCAAGATCAAGCTACTCAACCATGCCAATGCCAATGAAAGAAAATGTATAGCCTCTCTATTGGTCCTTTTATTATGATCAATGTTCTGGTTGGTTGTGTGCATTATGGATTTGTGTATTGCCATGTTTACTGAAATCATGAAATGAGGAGATGAATCGTTTTTTATTGTCTTTTAAAGCATATCAGTGCTTTTTACCTTGCATGACCACATGTTGGGCCTGGTCCTTTTATAATGTGTTCATGCTGAAAAGATCCAAAAAGGCTGTCTAATGTGAAGAACTGCTTCTCTCACTCCACTGTGAATCATTGCACTGTCCCCTGTCTTTCATCCAAACACCCTTTATCCATCTACACCCACCTTTAACTGGACCGACATATCCGCTCCATCGTATACAATCCCCTGACGTAGCTCAGTCTGTTGTAAGCGTTACCGAACTCTGGAGGACAGATTACTGCCAGTCACTGTTGTGAATCAGGAATCTAAAACTCTCTGCTCTGAGATCAGCTCTCTTGACCTACAGCCAGTGCAGATTGGCCATTTTATTGTCCCCCGTCCATTTAAGCACCTAAACAGGGGTATCTCACTGCCTTTCATAGTGTTGTTGATTTTTTTAAATTGTAGTCTTTCTTTGTACATGACATACAGTCTATTTTAACTGGCATACATATGTATTTGTGGAAAGAAAAAAGATTGTATGTGATATTTCATCATTATTATGTTCCCAATGTTTTATAAGTACTGTACCTGTACAGCAATAAAGCACAATTGTGTCAATGCCGGTGTTAAGGTTTGTGCATGCACATATGAGAATAGTGCATGTCAATTCCAGCACTCGGATGCATTAAAGTGTGAGTCTGTATGCCTTGTGTATAGAGTGTTTCAGATACTTTCATTATCATTAGGTGGGACAAGATTAACATGAAGAAACACTGCAGCACAATTATCTCTGTGATAACCATATTGATGGTTCTGGTTTAATTTCTTCAGGCTTTGGATGCTATTACTATACTATTAAATGTCTGCATCGCTAGATGTCACTAGAACAAAGTGAAAAAATGTTCTTCTATTCAATTTAGTTGGACCGTCCCATTAAGAAGTTGAATATGATTACAGGGCTCAATAATAAAGTGACATTTACCAGGATGAGGAGACGCTTGGCTTCGTCCAGGTATTTACTAACCTGCGGTGGTTTCTGTTTGGAATCAGGTCAAGACAAGCACAAGTCATGTCAACTGGAACAACAGTCTCTTCCCACATTAATAATCTGCTAGAGTAACTGGGAGGAATGTTTGTCCTGAGCAGTAGTCACTGAGAGGCTTCCCTTTGGAGTGTGGTAGTTTGAAGTGTATCTGGCAGTGTGTGTCACAGTAAACATCTTCTCCCAGAGGGTGTTGACTCATACACACACAGGTGTGTACACTGTTTGCTCTGAGGTTTTAAATAAATAAAAACGTAAGCCATCAAGATAACACGATTGATTGACATGTTTATACTATAGTAAAAGAAAAGAGAGAAGGAGAAATGTGAAGATTACTGAACTTTCAACTTAATTTCCCATAAAACTACTTCCTGTGTCATATCAGATAAACAATATGGGATACCACAATAAAACAACATGAGTGTAAATTGTTATCTACCAGTGCATCAACAAATGTAGCGCTTCTCTGTAACAGACAAACATACAATTGATAATATGAGTTTATCTATCTGCACGCTGATTATGGGTACTAGAAGAGCTCAGCAAGTGTAAATATGAATACTACTAATAACAGGATGCATGCTGTATGCAGAATAAACTGGATTCATTGGGTGCAATTTGTTCTGTACAAGCTTAAGAACATAACAAAATAAACGTTTAGTGTACATTGCACACTAATGAAAATCCCTCAGAGGAGCCACTGACCTAACAGCTCCAGGAGATCGCTGGCATATGTATGGGATATTGCTCTGTGTCTTTCGCTGGAAGTTAATGTCATTTTCTTTAATTCCCTGTATCTAAAACGTATCTTCCTTATTCTTCTCCAGATTAAGTGTGTTACCTATAATATAGACAAAGAAAAGAAAGATGTCATCCCATTGGCATGAGTCTGCAGTCAGAGCTGGAGGTTGTCATGTGCTAACACCTGCTAGATCGCCCTCAAGCCTATTTAAACCTGTGCAGTCGGTCTCCCGTTGCACATTCTCTAGTTAGTGTTGGATTGGTTTCATTTGCAACTACAACAGTACATAACACTTACAATCCTTTTGTTCTTTTTCTTTTTTTTTAATATCATTGCTACTTGCACTACTGATACAGCTACCTGCCACATCCTGTGTTTATTTATTTTGTGAAATGTTGGTTTTCTAGTTCAAACAAAATGTAATCATTGGCACTTGGACTTATTCCTTATTTTATAATCATTTATATTTACTTTTTCTTTGAAACAAACACTGTGCAGCTGCAGCAAGATAATAATGTACAACCACACACAACCACACATGTCCCAATAGCACAGCGTGCTTTTCTTTCCTTGTCTGATTTTGCTGATCATGAGATTTTTTGCAATGTATCCTTTATAAAAGCCCCCATTTTCTCAGAATGTAGATACTCTTCAAAATTATAGCAAGCTATCCATCACTGAGTGTAGTTTAATGCAGATTTCAGATTAAAAACATATTGACACTTTCTGTAATACAATTTTGAATTTAGAAGAATATAGTCGAGGAGTCTTCATTGCACAGTGCTCACAATGCTTCCACTTACACAACAATTGTGTTTCTCCTTTGACAAAAAATCCCTTTAACTTCCCTTTAAACCACCATCCCCCTTGGAGGGTTGTTTCTTATTTCACCCCCACCACTAGAAATGGCAGCGGGGCCACGCTGTCATTTAACCACAGTGGGAGGGGGTAAATGTCCAAGAGGTCATTTGGACCGAGCTGCCTGCTGACGCAACACCAATAAACCCAAACGCACATCCCCTTCCTCCAGGCCTCCCATTGAGAGCACTAACTGTGGTCACCTTCGCTATACATCCTCAGTTCCTCCTGATTCTCTTTGGTCTCCATCACTCCCTGAGGACTACCTTCAGGAGCAGCTTGGTTCTACCTGCGTGTCTGTGTTCATATGAACTAAACATAAAGTTCCCATTCACTATATTCTGGAGTCTTGGCATTCTGACAGATGTATGTATCAGTGGACAATTTGCGCAATAGGTTTTAATCATGTCATGCCAGATCAAACCTGTGTTGGTATTGTTCCTAGGAAGCACAGAACGGTTTCCCAACAGAGTGGGCATGCACAACGAGAAGGAAAAGACAAGATATTGATCATATGCTCTTGCTTTGGCCTACAAACCACCTTAACGAACTCACCAGCGACAGAGTGACATACAGTACTGTTTGTGTGTGTGTGCTTGACAAAGAGAGAACAGCATGTGGAAGAAAATGAAAGCAGTGGGAGCCGCTCCATCTGAGACATTTCAAAGGCAATGAAGCACAGGAGTAAACACAAGTCCCACCTCTATTGATTAGTGGAGCACTGGTTGTAGGGTTTGAGGGTTTATGTTGACTTATAAGCAGCCCGGGGACCAGCTTGCTCCAGTCTGATCGATGCTGCGAAGAAAAGGCACAGGTTAGAAGGCTTGTTCCCTTCGCTGTGGGCCTTCATCGGCTTTATGATAGCCAGAGTTTTAGGGTTATGCTCGTAACATAAATTAAGCTGCAAAAGATGGTGGCTCTTTTCCAAGCATTTAAAGGCCCCATAATGTCCATCTTTTAACCCCATTTTACAGCACACACTCACCTCATGATCCCCTTCTCTCCTACTTCTGCCCTCTCTAGTCCTCTTCCTCCGCCCCCATCCCATTTGCTCTATCCTCCTTTGACCCCACTGCTGTTTCCTCATCACCTCTTCACCCATTTATTGCAATAGCACGGACTTCCGTATACTGCTCGCTAAGAGTGTGGAAATCAATAACATCATCTCAACACTGTCTCAATTTTCAATTAACGACTTTGAGGGAGGTCTGTCTCTCCAGACACATCCATCACATCAGATCAACCTCCAAAGCACCAGATTAGACATAAACTCCACACACACATACATACATACACACATAACCCGAAACCAATGACAATCACAGTGGGGGAAAAAATACTACAATAGTGTTCCTAAAGCCGCACAATATGTTAGAAAAGCAATGGATCAAGTCTGTCTGTATTATGAAAAGGGTCACTAGCTGTTACAGATTATTATCTTCCAACTCTGCTTTTATTCTCAGCTGTCAGCGTTTTCAGCGTTTTGGTTTTGCTCTTCACAACTTTGTTGATGTTTTTGGCCGAAAAGCTGTGATGAACTATATAGCTGCCCAGCACCAAACATAGAAATGAAACAACTAACATTGTGAAACAATTAGCTGCTAAAGAGCCAATTTAGTGGAGACAAAGCTAAGATAGGATATACGATAATGAACAATGGGACCAGAAAAGACTCCAAATACATGCTCATGTTTCTCTGTGTCAGTTGGATGCGTGGCGACTGTTTGCAAAGACTTTGGTCGTATCAATGTTATAAGATGATAATAAGGTCTGCTGTGTTTTCAGCTTGCTCCACTGCCTTCAAGTGACCAAAACACAAACAACCTCGATCTGCAAAATGACTTGTCCTTACAGATAATTGTATGTGTAAATGAGTGCATTTCCCTCTGCAGTGTATGGTATTTGAGTTAGTATACATTATTACTTTCCTCCATCAGCCCCCATGCAGAGGCATGTTGTGTCAATAGCTCAACAAACATATATACTCTCAACATACCCAACATGGAAATACCTTCCCCCATCTGAACTTGATGAACAGCCGTTAGACTCCCTTGCTGTCTGTGTCTTGATATAGAACCACAATGATCCAGTGCTCATATGCTTTTAGAACAGAAAAAACAAAGTGATAAATCATTGGCAGCAGATCAGTAACAGAAGATGAATCCTGTATGCCCCCCCCCCCCCCCCCCCCCCCTCCCGAATCCAGAGGGAAGCCAGTAAAATCATCCTACTTCCATTCCGGCTTTACCCAGCAGTCAGCAGATTGGCAGACACTGCAGCGGTCTTTGATGGTAAAGCTAATTAACAAAGCTCTATATTGCTGATGAGGTCAGACGGACCGAGACATACATTTTTCCTCATGCATATATACCCATACATGTCTCTAAGGTAGTGTGCTCATAGGGGTAAACAGTAATTAGGTGTAATTTTGTCGAGTAGTGCAACAAAAACAGACCTCTACTACCAATCCACAGTTCACATTTTCTCATATATAATGGTAAAAGCGTATGTATGTAGCATCAGGTGCTTTTACTGCTAGTCGCTCCGAAATAGTAGCATCAATGAAAGGAAAAAAAAAAGATGTATTTGTGGGATTCCTGGGAACTCTCTGAAAATTATGTCAATAACCTCTGTGTCGTTTCCTTGGCAACGGGAGGCCTTGTCAGTGCAGCGTAACCATTGTGCTGCAATGCTGCTTTTTCCCCCCTTCGGCCGTCTCTTCAAAGATCTCTCTTTGCTGTATGTCATGTCTACAATAACAACCCACGCCGCCCCCAAAAGCAAACATATGGCACTCTATACCGCGGTCTATAAGGAGATACTATATGACATCCTAGCTTGTCCGTATACTCAGTTAAGGTTTGTGAAACTGATCAATTCCATGGATCTGTACATTAGTGAGATTAATTATGCATTCCATGCATTCAGAAGAGAGATGTTGTGATGTAAAATTTCAAGAAAATGCAAATGCTCAGCAAGCAACACAGCCTGGTCAAGAGGGGAAATGTAAGAAGTTGCTCGGCTTCGTCTCGTGGGCCTCGCCTTTGTGTGGTGGCCGAGCTTTCTTCCTTCATTTGTCTCCGCTGTCAGCGGTAAAATGAAAGATTAGAGAAAACCCCAGACAATTTATACACTTAACATCTGAGGGAGACACAGTGACACATGGAGAGAGGAAAAACGCCCTACCATTTTCTTTTGATCCTCTATATATAAATGGACCTCTGTTTACTTAAAAAGATCTGAGTACCCATCATGCCTACCCTCCTCCAAGTGTGAATGACAATCAGCATCGCATAGTGCTATAGCACTTTTTTAATCAAGCATTGATGAACTATCTAATCAACCACTCGCCAACCAATTAAATCTCATAATTGCCCTACTTAAGAGGTATGCGTAATTTAATTAGCACAAGTTGGCTCCTCTATATGGGTGAAAGAGGAGGTGTAACAATGAGACGCATGGTCCATCCCAATTTACCTACAAGTCACCCACAGGCCATCTGCATTTATTGTCTGTCAAGAAAATTAAGGGGGAAGACCTGACAAGCACACTAAGACACACATGGACACGACAACAAATATGCACTAATCAGTATTGTTGGTTGTGTGTCGAAGTGGGAGATGCTATATATGTGTGTGCATGTATACGATTTATATATGTATTTTAGGCAACATTGTTTAATTGAGGGATATTATGTATATAATACTTGTTGCTTTTAAGTGCAGCTGCTATGAGGCAATTCACAGCTTTGATAGAACTACTTTGGCAGTGAGAAAGATGTTTGTTTTTATTTGTTCCATTTTATTGTTATTAGAGACAGACAAGGTGTTGACATGCATTAAGTTACATATTAAACTGCAAGGCCACCAGCAGCAGATACTTTTATATATGCAGATGTGAAACGTGATGTGTTTACAAGACTGAGAAAACATTAGCATTAAAGACTTAACAAGCCTGCACATCGTGGTACATATTCACAACTCCCTGGACACTTTTTGGCACAATATTTGCATACAATACACAGCATAGCAGACGTGCTAAAAAGTTATTTTTGTGTATGCAGTCATCAGTCTTCCATTCGCTGTTGTTTAAGGTGTGCGTGAGTACGGGCTCCATTCCAGTTCAGGTCCTCTGAGTTGATGGTTCACATCTCCTCATCTTATCAGAGTGGTCTGATCCTAATCAGCATATCCCCACTAGATCTTTGTATTAGTATACAGCCGACATAGCACGAGGCTCTTCTGTTACAAACAGGCAGATGACACACACACACACTCACACGCACACTTGAACATTCAATCTATGTCAAATCCTCTGCCATCTAATTTCTGTCTCATTGCGATGCCTGTTCTTTAGGGTACTGCTATAGAAAAAAAAAAACGGATTTGCCGTATTATACATGTACAAATTATTACAAAACAATACACAAAGATGGAGAGATCCACTGCTGCTGAGTATGTATGAGTGTGCTTGAATTTATCTGATGCACTTTACAGCACTGGCCATCCACATGGAAGTTGCAACCCATCTGGTAGGCATACAAGATGGGGGGTTGGGAGAGGAATGAAAATGTGAAAAACACATTTCAGTAAATGCGCAATCATTTTAAAACATTTGAGCGTTTTGCTTCCTGTGAATTCGAAATGTTTAATATATGCAGCTATGAGCCATCCTCTTGTAGTTCAGAAAGACACAATGAAATAACTGTTAAAGATCACAGTTGGCCGTTGTGCGAATGCTCACTTGCAATGGAAATTAGCATGATTGTCTCTTTTTTTCTGAATATTGCAAGCCAGACATTTTGACAACTTCTGCTCCACAGTATACCAGACAGCATATCAAACAGGAATTATGTTTGATATTGAACTCAAGGGTTCAATCCAGGTCTACTATCACTTTATGACTGTTTTTGTGCTTTGCAGTGGTTGCCATGTGAGTCGAGTGTTACGGATACCACTGTCATGTTATTGGGGAAATGTTTACAAGAAACACATAAGGGAAGTATAGCAATAATGGTAGTTGGAATCTAAACAGTTTTCTTTATTGTTGGTGTTTTCCTTCCAGCTTTTTATTAGTGTGTTTTAGGACCAAATTATAATACATTTTGTCACATTCTTGGCCATCTCTGTCCTATAAGCAGGTAAACTGTCTTTCTCACCCGATATTCTCCACACCACTGCATCACATTTTTCTTTAGTTCCCTAACTATATTTTAAGCATTAATTACAACAGCAAACAAACACCTGCATCAGAGGTGTACAGTAATATTGTCCAGTTACTAAAAAGGGATAGACACCTGTCATTCAGAAGTCTTAGAGGTCATATAATGAGTAAACATACCACATCCTGTCGCAAAAGCTTGAAGCTTGAAGGTGAGTAGTAAGAGAGAATGACAGGCCGAGAGAGTGGTGTGGAGGTTAGTGTTTTGCCGACTCCAGTAAAGTGTGGTTGTAGTGATACAGAAGCTTGCCCCACCTTCATACGACAGCTCCTCTACACTCGACTGCATAGCCAGCGTGGTAATAACAGGCTGAACTCCCATTAGCTGTCGAAACATTGTGGCTAGTGTCTAGGCCCATAGCCACATTCCTAAAAGCATTAGCATGTTTGCTCTGTTTGCATGCAGTAATGCCTGTTTATAGCCCCTCTCAGATGCTGACATTTGTACATGTTGGTCTCGTGAATAAATGTCTGAGTAACTTTTTCAGAAACACCACAATGGCAGAACTAGTCAAATCTCACTTTTACTGGAGTGTTCCTATATTTAGTTGTTTCCCTTGAAATAGCTCCTCAGATGTCTTGATTGCTGGGTTTTCCGCTGTTGACCAACATGTTAACTGTGAAGGTAGTCATCAGATGTGGATTATCTGGTGTCAGGGTTTATATTTGATCATCAACAAAATATTGTATTGTGTTGTGGTTGTGGACTGTTACCTATTCAGTAAGCTAACTGGGAAGCTGGCAAGACATTAGAAAACATTTATCTGAGCTGTCAATGTCCCGTCACTTTTGCAGATTATTCACAGCAAAGCTATTATTTTTAGAGATAGATAAATCCAGCTCTGTCACACATTTCTGAAAAAGGCTCATCCATCAGTTTTTTCTCCATCTCTGTCTGTATATGCCATTCATATGAGTGGTAACACACACACACACACACACACACACACACACACACACACACACACTCTCAGCATTCATAAGGAGAAAGTTGTCCTCTCAGGGCGTGCACAAATGACTGACGTGACAATAGTGGGTCACCTTGCTCTGCTGGAAGAGGGTGTTGAGAAGCACTCAAACTTCTGTTTGCCAGTGTGCCAGCGGGGCTCGTCGTTCCTGGGATGGGAACAGGACATTACACAGCTGAAGGCAGGTTTAATTTGGACTGCTTAGCACCCTGCGTTCCCCCGGGCTGTCAAAGCAGTGTGGAGAACAACCCTTTCTCTCAGTCAGCTGAAGAACGCGGAGTGAAGCATTCACCATGCGCACACACACACACACACACACACACACACACACACACACACACACACACACACACACACACACACACACACACACACACACACACACACACACACACACACAGAGAGAAAGATTAAACATAGAACAAGACAGAGTGTTCCTCAATCAAATACCAGTTCATCATAGACAGAAAAGTTTCTAGTGAATGAAGAGATCTTTTTTTGTACTTTGTACTTCATACAGAGATGCCTATGAGTTGTTCTCATCGCATGAGTGTCCTTTATTTTTCCTCTTCAAGAATTCTGTTCACGCAGCCTGTGACGCAGCCACTGTGTACACACACATGCATGAGTACCCATAATCACACACACACATGCGCAAATACACACATAAACCAATTGTACTACAATTCATGGTCATGTGCTTTCCATAGCTGAAGAGAGTGATAACGCACAGCCTTATCTGTAACCACGACAACCCACTGAATCCACTGTGAGCCCTCTGACGCCTGTTCTGAATCGACAAAGTGGCGTGAACGGTGTTTAGATAGGAACGGAAGTCTGCTGCTGGGGGGGAAACTGTGAGATAGCAGGCCTTTGATAATGTTCAAATCCAGAGGGGTTCTGGGTGCACTTTATGTTCTGATGACCTTGGATTGGATTGTTTGTACGGACCTGAACACCTTCTACTCATTTGAAAGCCAAAAAGAATAGCTGTTGGACAGCTGATGTTGACAAGACGACCTGTATGAAATACAGAGTAACATTCAGAACATTCAATCACAAGCTGCTGTGGGCGGAGGAAGAATGTGACATTTCTGCTGTGCCTGATTTATGCTAATAGTAGCCAGTGTTTGGACCTGAAAACATGTGTTCTTTATTTGATTTAGCCATAACAGGGGACCAACACCCAACCCCCCACCGTCTGCCGTCCTCTACAGACAGAAAGGTCAGCCGGAGAGCACCATAAAGAGGAGTAGAGCATGGTCATTGAGTTCCTCTAAAGTTCAATCAGATTCAGCAGAGGCCCACCACTCTCCCTCTCTCCCCTGCTCTTTTTGTGGCTGCATGTTTGGTTGTGTGTGAGAGAGCCAAAGACACTGAGATTTTAAGATTGTATTTAATAAGCAAAAGGGGGTGGATACTCTGACCCTGAAGCAGAATGACCCCAGGGTCAAAACAACAGGAAGGAAGTCACATGACCCATTCAAACTCCCGTAGAGTAGAGAGTGGAGGGGGAGGGGTTTGGGGTAGAGGACCACAGAAAAACAGAAGAAGAGAGAGAGGGAGTAGAGGGATGAAGGGGCGGGATCTGGTCTTTTGACTTGTTTTTCTCAGTCAGTCTGATGCAGGTGTCTGCAGACATGCTTGGCGCCTGTCCAGGTGTGGATTACAACATCAAGACCCCTACAGGGAAAACAAGAAGCAGAGTGAGACAGACTGAGGAGCGAGTGAAAGCGACAGACTGAAATAGAAAAGACAGAATTATACTACCTTTGCATAACTCTTTGTATACTCGATTAAATAACAGTATCTGTTATGAATTCATTGAGATGAAGCTACTACTGTACACTAATGTCTGCATGTGTGCGGTAAAGCACAGAAAACAAGATGGTTGGTACAGTCATCGGGTTGCACAGTGGAGAAAGAGAGGGAAATGGATCAGGCTCACTTCCTTTCTTCTTCCTTTACGAGAGATGTCCAGGTCAAGAGGCAGGATAAACAGTGGTCATTAATGACACACGTTATTGGTCCCTCAAGTGCTAACTGAGTGGTAGTGTGATATTGGGTCATATGAAAGCGGGCTGTAAGAACTGCTGGTTTATAGCTGGGTTGTTAAACTCTGGCCTTTTTGATGTTTGCTGTATGAGATCACTCACAATTAGACAAAGATAGTGGGTCTACCTTTGCTGTTACCTTTTCTTGCGTATCAGAGCTGCTTTCAGGAAGATATTAAAGATAAGGCTGGGGTTATTCTATATTTTTCTTACTGTCAACCGACAATGCAAGTCAATCATTGTTCCTACTGGGGACTCTTTAAAGATACATACTTTATTTCTTTCTTTTTTAAAAGGCCAAGTAATTTCCTGTCGAGACAATATAAAACCATGCATATACCATCCCCCACACGTAAACTGGTATTCGAACAGAATGTTCTGTGAGAAGGTATGCGTACTTCAGACTAGATGGAGAGAACGTTTTCTAAAGCAAGTCAAGGGGGATTTAAAGTGGAGATGGAAAAATAAGGCCAGGTAATAAGTAATAAAACAATGGTTGATTGAGTTTGTTAGCCAGTTTTCCTTTTTCCCTTTTTTTTGTTGAGTTTGTTTCAGCCCTGTGTACGTACACACATGCACCCCCTTCACACATGGGCTCCGCTGGCCACCACGCTCTGTGTCTAACACAGGAAGGAGATTATTAGCTTCCTGAAGAGCTGATGGGACCGGGGGGGGCGTGACAGATAGAGAGGACAGGATGAGGTCAGCAGCACTATATATTGGCTGGTCGGAAGCTCCTAGTATCAGTTACAGCACAACCTCGAGACATTTAGAAATTGAGAATTGCGGCGGGGGGGACAAATGTAGTGGACTGGGTGGATTAAAAGACAAAAATAGGGATGAATGATGGGAAACAAAGAGGCGTTTGCACCACAATCAGTCACAGTCCTTCTTGGAGAGTGATGGTTGGCTTAGAGGATGGGGAACGAAAGTGATATTGTTCCAGGCAGGATGTGGAGGTCAAGAGGCTCTCTGACCAAGGATACACCATGGCCAAAACACTCCATTAAAACTGGCCTGACTTTCAACCCGCCACTTCTGTCAGAGAGACTTGGACAGCGCCAACATGTCCAGCACTCCTCTTATCAGCTCTCCGATGATAATTATTGTGTGTACAGCCAAATGTGTGCGTGTGTCTCTTTGTCTGTGTGTGCCGTTGTCCAGTGTGTATGTTTGAACAGCCGATACCTGAGAGTGCAGGTAGCCCAAACAAGGTCACGGTGGATCTGGGGATTTACCTGTGACCTGGAGTGCTCAAGAGAAATGAGACAAGTGGGACAAAATGCCAATAACAAGAGGCAGAAGAGACAAATGGCACAAATGAGAACATGTATGTGCTGACAGACTGTGCGACTGGAGAATAACGCACGTATTTCAGGTTGTGCGGTTGGGCGGAGGCCGTGCAGTATATTGTTGGTGGTTGAAGGGTAAGCTCGCCACGCTGTCATTACCACAGAGAAAAACAAAGAAACACACATGCACACAGATTCATGTAAACACAAACACATCCCTCTCACTCTCTTTCTATATGCACAAACACATTTGCCCAGTCCTGCCCTCAGCACAGCTTTGTTCCAGCGAGCAAGTGGATTTAAAAACAAATGACGTGCTTGGCCTTTTATTATGTTCCGGACTGTTTTTCCTGAGACTGGAATGCGGACAGGAATGTGTTGTTGCTCTGCTAGCGCTCAGAGGGAGAAAAACCTATCATGCTTTCATGCTCAAGGAAAAAGAAGAGAGAAAGACGGGGCGAGAGAGGAGAGTGTAGCTGGGATTTAAAGAGAGAAGGGGGTTGGGGGGGATATAAAGAGAAAGGAAAGTGGCTCAGGCCACAAGTAGTTGCAGAAAAACAGCTTGTTACTGGTATGGGTAAACTGGGGGTTGGGTTTTGGGGTTGTGATGGGAGCTTTTTATTGGCCTACTCTCTCTCTGTCTCTGGTTTTCATGACAGCTGTTATGATGCTCTGTGCTCAAGCCAGGCCAACACTTGCATAACACTTGCCTGTGATTGGCCTGCTCGTCTAAACTGTGCCGCTGCCGGTCTCTCTCTCTCTTTTAATGTACAGTTCTGATGCTCTTCTACTTCAGCAGGCCTGTATGCAAGTCAGACAGAAACTTCCAGACAGTTTTTGCTGGAAGGCTTGTACATACAAAAAAAGTGACGGAAGTAATTGTGAGAAGAAGTACTAAAGGGGAGAAAGTTTAAACCCTCCTCACTTCCTTACCTCTGCACACCTGGTGCTGTGTGAAATGGGTGTGCTTGTCAGTTTCGGAAAACTACAAGAATTGATCTATTCCAACGTTAAATAGGTCTGGAGGGAGTGTCTGGCGCTGTTCGGCCATCCGACAAACACTTTGGTTGAAGCATACTGACATGTTTAACTCCTCCCAGTCAACTCCATGGGTGTGAGACACTCGGCTCTCGTCTGCCATCTTTAGCTGCTGATTCAGCGAATTGAAAAGGTTGTGAGAAAGAGGTTATTGGATGGCTGATCAATTGTGAAACATTAATTCATCAATTTAGTGATTTGTTGTTGTTGTCTCTGCGTCTTTGTCATGAGCAAAAGTCAATACAGAGTCAAGAAACGCATACGAGCCAGTTGGCTTGTTTGTTTTGTTCACCTCCTCATGGGGTTGTTTTTTTAAGCACAAAGACTGACTTGGGTTATTCCATCTCATGCAGAATGTATTCAGGCAGTTAGTTATTTAGTCTGTTTTGTAAGTAATAGGATCGGGGCCACAGACGGCCACAGACAGGCCAGGGAAGTGAGAAGGTATTGAAAAACAGACAAAAGTGTTAGTTTTTGTCTTTAAATGAATCAGAGAAATATAGAATAGCATCAGCCTCATAAAGAGGTTACATAAAGCCTAGTAAAGGGATGTTCTTTGAACCCAGTGAGGTTCCTGGTATTGCACTGAGAGTGGCGTGTGACTGCAGACAGGAGTGGCGTGGTGCAGGTCTTATGCTGACTTTATTTAGCATTCTGCCTGCATGGTGCTGCACTGCGACGAAGATACCTTGAAGACAAATTTTGTACCGTTTGTCATTTCACAATATGTGTCTTTCAAGATTGTGATGTCAAATTGTGTGTTCCATGTGTAAACAGCAAATTGGTTCAACGTTGAAATCATTTGAACGGTGCGTATTGCCGCAATAAATCCTTACTTTCCATGTGACATTTTATATACTGTCCATATAAATGAAAGTGTCGAGGACATCTAGTTACATCCCTAAAAATAAATAAAACACTTAGTAGTGGAGCCCATTCATGCATTCATGAATATGGGAACTGAGTCCAAACGTGAGAGTGCATACATGAGAGAGCAAAGATGAATTAGCAACAAAACAAAAAAGTGTCTGTAACAGTCTCATCCTTCATACGGGGCGCTCAGGGACCTATTTGTCCCAGCAGGGAGTGGCGAGTGAGGGATGAGGTGTAAAGCCCTTCGGCTTGTCTGCTGCTCGGAGCAGGGCAGGAACACCCAAGATGGATGAGAAGGATGGCTAAACGAGAAAAGGTGGATCAACGAGAGCGGAAGGGAACAGGAGCGAGGAGAGGATAGCTGGTAGGACGGGGGAAGAGAAGATGAGCGATGGGTGGACAGTCTTTCTTTTGATCCATCATTGAGTGATGCTCCATTCAATCTGTTGACTGAGACCACCTGGGGGACTCTGGGGGAGGCTGTGTGTTTGTTTATTAGCGCTTGGGGGGAGGGGTATCACTCGGCTATAGATGGCTGTCAGCCTCACAGCCCTCCGCATTAGGGTGATTGAAGGAAACTGATGGCCCACTTCCAGACAGTGTCAATGTCTTTGGAGCGCTCAGTAAACCTGCTGTGTGATCTCAATGATGGAAAACAGCTTTCATTACACTGATACAGGAGAAGCCAAACAACAACATCTTTTGTATCTTCAATCCCATTTTGTTACTGTTGTCAATGAAATGAATAGGCGAGTGGGTAAATCAATCCATGCCTCAATGAAGTGAATGTTTTTTTTTCTCTGCCTCCATGTTTTTATCTTACTTTGTCTTGAAAAGAAGGAGCCTTGTGTTCTTCAACCCTGTTTCGCTAATTGTTTATTTATCTTCCCTTCACCACTACCCGCCTCCATCATTCATATAATAATGTGGTAATTCCCAAATGGGGCTCCCATCCCCCCTCACTTCTCCTCCCACTCTTCGCTAGCTCGGCTTTCTGCTGCCTTCCACCTATCCTGTTTATCACTTGCTTGTGTGTTTTTGTGGGTGACTCTCTCTCTCTCTCTCTCTCTCTCTCTCTCTCTCTCTCTCTCTCTCTCTCTCTCTCTCTCTCTCACACACACACACACACACACACACACACACACACACACACACACAACCTCATGCTGGGGTCAATGCACAGGCTGAATATGTCTTTTGTGACCAGAGGTGTTATAACTCAAAATGTAAATGTGAACAATGATGGCCTTTTCCTTCGGCTCTCATTCACGTTCTGTCTCTCTTCCTCTCCACCCATCGCTCTCAAATGTAGAAACATTTGAAAAGTGCATGGAGTCATTCTGAGGTTGGTGATTCTACGACATTGTCTCAGTGTAGTATAGAAACTGCATGTCCTTGCTGTGCGTCAAACGAGAGCGGCAAGATAAGAAATGAGCCCTGAGGTATCTGAACATTATCAGAGATTACAAAAATGGAGATAGTGGCAACACAGAGATAGAGGAACTGAAACATGTGGTCATCAGTTAAAATAACAAATACATTTTAAGAACAGGTTAGGTAAAGAGATGACGTACTTTAACATCCATTTCATGTTTATTAGTCTAAAATAAAGAAAATCTAATTTCTTTCTGGGATACAAGGAACAAATTCAAGTCTCTGAGATAAGTAATTAAAAGTTCCACTAAACAGTGTACACATATCCATTCACCTGAATACTATGACATGAGCTGTTCTTCCTTAAAAGTCCTGCCCTTTGAGTACAAACTCAGAACAACAAGAATCAAGAAAGTACAATTTCTTCATTACTAAAGTGCTTTTAAGTTATACTAAAGTGCTATACTTTCTAGTTATCTAGTGTTACCTGAATATAAACTGATTTCTCAAAGATATTGTTATGGAACTGAACTTATTATTGCAGTTGTTTGCATTTTAATGAACTCTTTTACTTTTACTACTGTAACCCTATAGTTAAACGCATGTCAAAGATAAGCATTTCAATGGTTTCATAGCTAAAGTCAAAAATAAAGTAAATATACTGTACCTTAGCAAGAGTCATGTTTGTTTTTATGCTAGCTAGTGAGCCATGTAGGCCCAATTCACAGTTTCAACTTGATTTCAAGCTGATACTCATAAACAAGTGTGGTGTCCCCATGTTTCATTTCTGAATGAAAACAAATGAGTGTCCCAAGTCATGTCCAGAGGACTAGTGGGTTATTTTCTTGTCAATAAGGACATTGAATAAAAACATTTTGTTCCCTGATCTTGCCTTTGGGATATTTGACATACACTCATACATTCATCATATTCTTTCAGAAATTAGTATAAACACTCATTTATACAGAACACTGGCACATTGATACAAACTAACCATGAGTTTGACTGAGAATGACCTTTTGTTTTTATCAGCTGCTTACTGATTGTTGGATGTCTTTGTTCATGCTCAGCATCATTAAAAATGAGAGTCTCCCTCAATTCATCCCAGAGTCTGAAATACAGGTTTGAATGAAAGAATGAAAAAAACAGATGGGGTTTCCTTGTAAGGAGCTGGTGGCCGTCTGCAGGTCATGTGCCGTCTCCAACAACCACATCCATCACTTGGAGGAAAAAACAGGGAGGGGAGCAGAAGACTTGTAGCAGGGGCCCACTCTTGAAAAACCTCCCTCTAAGGGAGGATGCGGTTACTTTCAAGGGACTGCATACTCAACCCTTACATCATACACTCTGCGGGGCTACTGTTTTTTAAATTTAAGTTCCAGAAAGTTTGATTTTAAAATCCCATTTTTCTGTTGCTCCTAGTCACTTTGACTGGCGCAAGCGGCGGGCTAATAAAGAAACAAAGCTGTTGAAACACTGGTGTGATGAATAGCTCTACCTGTGCTTGAGGAAACATGTTCCCCAGCAGTGTAATGAGGACACACCCTAAACTGACCCGCAGCTGTAAGCACACAAGCAGACACACCTGCTAAGTATGAGTCACGTTACAGTGGGCTGGGCTGGGAGAGAGCATGAGCTCATCGTGTTGGTTCCCGCACATTCCCACATCTCATCTCCACCTCCCACGTGTCACATTCCCTCTGTCTTTGTTTTTCCACCTCTCTTACCTGCCTCTTCCTGCTTCTCCCTCTTCATCTCTACTTGTCCCATTCCTTATTGTGTTTGTTTGGGAGTGTGCTTATTTTCCCCTGTCCTGTCTTTGTTGTGAAGGCCTCTCTATCATCAGAAACAGGAAGCGGTGTGTGAGAGAGTGTGTGAGGTGGGTTTGTGTTTACATGGCCAGGTAAAGAGGCGTGGCAGTGTGTGTGTGTGTGCTTGTGTGTTCTGTGTGTGTGTGTGTGCGTGTGTGTGTGTGTGTGTGTGTGTGTGTGTGTGTGTGTGTTGGAAGTGTGTGTTGGAAGTGTGTGTGGCAGTGTGTGTGTGTGTGCTTGTGTGTTCTGTGTGTGTGTGTGTGTGTGTGTGTGTGTGTGTGTGTGTGTGTGTGTGTGTGTGTGTGTGTGTGTGTGTGTTGGAAGGGATTACAGTCAAAGCAGCCAGCGTGAGAAACAGGAGATGCACAAGAAGCGTGAGAACACTCTACCTGGAAAACAGCTGTGAATGTCTGCTGAAGAGGCGGAGCAACCACACATGCATACAGTTTTTAGGAACACATGCAAACACACACTACTTCCTGCAAGTGAGCAACATGCACTCCCACACTTTTCTGTAAAATACACAAAGACTGGGGAGAAGTGAGACTTCCATACGGACTCATTTCTCAAGGATCATACGTAGTGTTAGGGTCCTTGTAGAAAACAGAAGAGTTTGAAATCCTAAAAACCTGAAAGATCTGCATTTGCTGCTTTTAACTTTTAATCAAATGTGAAACGCTAACTAAGCGTGATGTTTGAGAACATATCACCCTGAACCCCTATCTATTTCATCAATTATATTCTGATAGGCATTTCCTTCTTTTAATACAAACTTTTCTCTCAGTTCTAATATAGCCAGGCTTTGCTCACGTATGTACTTATTTAGGCATTGACATAGGTGTAATATAGTATGCAAAAGGTGGGTTGATTCGTGTATCTGTACGTTCGTGTGTGTGTGTGTGTGTGTGTGTGTGTGTGTGTGTGTGTGTGTGTGTAAAATTGGAGGGGGAAGAAACAGTTTCTCTATTCTCACATTTTACTGGAAAGAGGAAGTTAACTCTTGTTTACTGAACATGTTCTGGTAGATTATGCAACACTAAAAGGATGACAGAAGAGCGTTCCAGCGCTCCATGTTACCAGTATGTGTGTGTGTGTGTGAAAGAGAGAGAGAGAGAGAGAAGCTGGTGATAGTCCCTGATGGTGGAAACTCATACAGAGGAAGCACTATTTGAATAGCTGCACACAGTTAAAGAAAGATCATTTACACACACGCACGCACGCACATACGTATGAGACAAGCGTCAAATGGGTGTGTCAAGGTATGCTCTCTCTTTCTCTCTCTCTCGTACCTGTCATTCATTCTCTTCTTTGAAGAATATATTCAAATATAGAGAAAACAAACCTCTACGCCAAATGTTTGCATTCCTGCTTGTTAGATCTGTGGGAAATATCTGGGAACCTGAATATGAATGAATCTGTGAGGCAACAGAACACCTTCAATTGCAGACAGGCTTCAGAGAGCCTGGGGGAAACCAAATATTTGGCCTGTGATCAGATGAAGAAGATCATTCTGCGTTAAGCACTTTTTGTGGTTTCACTTGTGTGGATTTCAGCCAGTTCCATTTACAGCAAACCAAGAACACTAATGTTGTCATTTCAACATTGTTGTCAAGAATGACTTTTAAAAGCGAGGTAAATAAATATAATAAAGTATCTTTCAACATCCATGCAGATCACCAACACCACTTACATGCTACCAAGGCGAAAGCCTCGATATATTGTGTTTTCATGACGTCTCTCTGCTTGCATTATTTCTTTTCTTATTTCGAATTGAAATTGTAGCATTGTGAAAACCAATCTTGCAGAGTGGCATGCAATGAACCTGCAAAATCGCAGTTATTAAGCAGTATGTAGGGGTGTAATGTCTCCCCTGATTGAGATTACAATGATAATGCTGTGGTCATATGCTAGAATACATGTGTGTTTGTGTATGTTTACAGTTTTTATCTATTGGTGTTCAAAGTGACCTTGCTATAGTGCACTCTAGAAAATTGTTGCACAACGGCCGAGGCCGGTCGCACAAACCAACTGAGGGTTGTTGTGGGGGACATGCACAAACCCTTTCAAAATCACACACACACACATACAAACACACACACACACACACACACACACACACACTCACACACACACACACTAATGTAGTGGCCGTGTCCCAGACAGCTTTCCGGAAACAAGCCACTTCCTGTGGAGCTCCTGCAGGTCTCCGTCCATAAGGCTGAGGACTCCCTGGGGCAACTGGCTACTTTACGCTGCTCATATGGACCTATCTATTGTTGCATGACCGACCACCCCGCCCTGACAAACACAATCACGCACACATACACGCGCACGCACACACACACACGCACGCACGCACGCACACGCACACACACACACACACACACATGGTCACATGCAGTAAAGGACAGAGGTGACAGACAGAGACTAATGGCCTGCAGCTTACTCTCTACCCCTTCTTTACTATTTAATGAGATCAATTAGAGTCTTTAATTAAACTTTAGGAGCAAGAGGGACAACAGGAGCAATGAAGAGACCAGTGATGGATGAGATTTGGTTTACAGAGAATATGGCATACTTTGATCTCTGATTCTGCTCTCTCATTAGCCTTCTAGGTTCTACGTATGCTGCATAGACAAATCTGTCTCATGGAAGGGACCTACCTTCAGCCTTCCATTCTGCCCTTATATGGCTGTCAACCTGCTCATTTCTCAGCAACCTGCCTCTTCTTTATAGCTGTTCTTGTCCAGCACTTTCCATCTGTGCTGCTCACATACTTAAGATTTAAGCACAAACAAGTCATATCCCCTACCCAGCACATGCAACCTAAAAGCCAGCCCCTCCTCCCATCCAAACACAGACCACTAGCCATAGTAGACAATTAGAACAATTTCTTCGCATTAATTACCATTTTAATTAGCAAGGCTGTGAGAATGGTTAATCTGACAGCATATGGCTAAGGGTGCAACAATCATAATCCTATCACAATATTATTTATTCCCTCCCAGTTCCAGGGGCTGTTTCAACACGCTGGTCTAATTACTATTGCTGGGGGTGGGAACTGTGAGCGAGGCAATGCTAATGCTGGAGGCAGCGCTGGCTTAGGCCTACACCCAATTCTTAATGCACTCTTGCTCAATAGGGAGCATGGCTTTAACAACAAGGAGGGACATGGAAATGGAAGAGAATCTAGATATGTCCTCTCTTTTTTAATGAGGGTTTTCTTAATGAATGAGGCAGGAAACTAAATTGAAACATCTGCTGCGGCGAGTGCCTATTGAAATAAAAAGATGAAAAGCGAGGGCTTGTTTGTGATGTGATGGGGAGGAAAGAGGGCGGAGAACGAAAACACAGAGGCAAATGGCTTTCTTAAATAACATCATTATTTATTGCATGTGTCTATGAAAGAATCAATACAATCTAAAGCAATGAACTAAGTTTAAATTATCATCTCTTAGTAGCATCACAATATGCAAGATATGAAATATTCACAATGAAAGACACAGCAAGATAAGCCCATATCGTAACCTTTAGATGCTGAATAAAAACTTGAAACATTATCCAAATGCAAAACACTGCTCAAAACACCAAGAGGCTTGATTAGCAAAAAACAAACACAAAAAAGTTTTCATTTCAAATTTGGAGAAAAATAATGCACAAACAGCAAAAATCTGATTTTAAGGTTTAACAAACATTAACAGTATTTATACATTTGGTACGTCTTGTAAACTAATTTTCAAAAGTGTAAATATTGCATATATGCCATTTGTGTTGTACCTAAGTAACAAGAATTAATTTAGTGAAGTATTGATGATTTCTCTTTAAATCCTTTTTTCCAGAGTTACAGCATTAGAAAATGCCCTCATAGTGGCATCCATTTAACAAGACTATCCCATGACAGTTTAAAAATAAATCTAAGCCAAACCATACCGGTTAGCCTATAACTTAATTAGTGCTTTTGTTGTATCAGAAAGTTCACTCAAATATATGTACAGTACAAACAACATAAGTTTTTTAACTTAACATCTCTCAAAGTCTCTCAGCGTTTGCTTAAATGTAATTTATCTGTCAGTATCTACAGTATATAGGCAACGGTTACGTACCAGTGAATTCAAATGAATAAAGAGAGGCTTGTATCTGCGTCATAGTTTCGATTCAGTACCTCTGCATGTTTCGTTGTTGCAGTTGCTGGGGTGTTTGTCGGGTTGCGCGTTTCCAAGCCCGGAACACAGCATGTACTACATTCAATGTGTCTTGTGTTACAATCTGGGAAGTTTGTAAGTGCAAGACCATGCATTAGCTCTGGCGTGTCCCGCCTGGCTCTCTCTTAGCTAAAAGTGGTGTCAAGCTATCGAGCGGATCATTAAACAGTCAGGCTATGTCATACATTGCCCAGCGCTGCCTGCAAATGCCAGCCAACCATGTGGTGCGACAGAGCTCCGCAATGAGGCATCAGGTGAGAAAACTTAAGATTCTGAGCTGTCAAGTTACTTTGTATAAATAACTTCAAACATTCATGTCCCCGTCCCTTTACCTGTCAGGTCATAACTTCCTGCAGGCTGTTGTGGGTTTGCAGGATATCACAGGTGAACAGTGGCTGAGTAGGCAAAGTGTATAAAGGTGCTGAGACTTGGGCTCAGACAGGCCACAGATCTGGTGGTCAGGTCCAGTTGGACCTGGTTCATGCTGCAATGTTTGGATATGCGAGACATGCATGCATGGGTTACACAATGCAATGTCAAGTATTCCTCTAAAGTCCTCTGGGTATTCTGTTAGTGTATGGATCCTCCATTTCAGACATATTAATAAATATATTACTCTGGATATTTAATACATAATCCTGTCATAAATGTAAGATGGGGAGAGAAAGAACCTAATCTCAGAGAGGCTTTCTCTCATTCGGCTCTGATGGACATTCAGTCTATAAAATGATCGTTTCATTCTTTGATATACTGCGTGTTTATAGGTCCAAACTTAAAAGGTCCATCAGATTGGGGCTGATGGCTTGAGTAAGGCTTTGGATTGGTGATATATATATTATTAAAAAAAAAAAAAAAAAAAAAACACACCTCTGAAAATAAATATTTCATATATTTCTGTTGTGTGAATTGGTACTAACCTGGGTTTTGCTGAGGTAGTTTTTTTTTTAAATTTTTTTTTTAGCAAAATGTTAACTTGGATTTTTTATGTTGATAAATGCCAGTTCTTTTTGCAGTACAATCTGTATATAAATTATCACACACATGTGCACACACACTTCATTAAATGCATACATACCAGATAAATAAATAAATAATTATATGTAATCTGTATGCATGATTTTTTTTTGCGTGTATGTGTGTGCACACTTTGCTCTCCAGGTTTGGTTCACAGGTTTTCAGGTGAAGGGTCTGGTACGTATTGGCTGAAGCCAAAAGACCAGTTGAAAGTGTATGAATGGTAATAATAACAATAATAATAAGTAAAATAACATTATACTGCAGAATCATTTTGCAGGCCTATCCACAGAGATAAATAGTAACCATAGTAACCTATCTATAGTTAATAGTCTGTTTAAGTTATTGTTATTTGTTAAGTAATCTAGTACAACACTAGCATTGGTGCCTGAATGTTTTGGTGCCAAGAAAAGCGGAGGGAAAATTTGGGACAAGGGTCAAGTGTCCTTGTTGCCATGGCGATGGCCATCCCCGTGACCCTCAAAGACGGAAGAGGTCAAGGGACATCGACTGCAGCGCATGGTCCAGCTGTCGCTGCGGCGACCCCATCACTCGGCTGCAGTGAAATCCTACGTTCTGGAAAAAGATGGAGGAGGGGGGCAGCCTTCATTCTGAAAGAAGAAGAAAACAAAAACACAAGTGAGTTTCTTGTCATGTGATTTACAGACATGAAGTTTAATCTAACTGAATGAGATTTGTTAAGACTAATACTCCCTTCAGAACCTTGATTTAAGTGTGAGTACATACAGTATATGTGATTTATTATTGAGCAATAGAGACAAGGGGGGGAGGTTCAAATGGAAACCCCCACTCTGTTACCAAGTAAGGAAAAAGTGCTCTTCAAGCAGCTTGCCTTTGTGTGCGCGTGTGCGTGTGTCTCAGCTGGTAGACGCTGAAGTGGCAGGTGCTTTCACGGCAAGGGAAAAACAGAGTGGCATTTAGCACTGCAGCTGACACAGGGCAGTCTCCAATGACGGCAAAAGATACAGCAACAACACCCCGCGCACGCGCACGCACGCACGCGCACACGCACACACACACACACACACACACACACACACACACACACACACACACACACACACACACACACACACGAATTCTTGATTGCATACCTACTGAAGTGAAATAAACAAAATAATGCCAGGTTCGCTCCCACACACAGCACGGCTGTGTGCTTTCACATACTATAAACCCTGGGTTCTCAGTGTCACGTTTTTCCCAGTGGAAAGCTGTGCCGACCCTTGCCCCGTTGTACTTGTTTGTGAGGTTTCAATTGCATGCAGAGCTATCAAATGAGAGCGGAAGTCTTGGCTGATGCTGATGCTGACACACACACACACACACACACACAGTTTGTCTTTGGCCTATACAGAAAATCAGAGGCTGCTGTCAATACTTAGGCTTTATAGACACTTCACACAACACTTACTGAGGTCTAAAACGTCACAGTGAGGGAAAACACACTGAATAGGATGGTGTGTTTCAACAGATCCTCAGAGATATCTGATGTGCAAAATATGGAACCACAGAGTTAATTTGAAAGATAAAATAGTTGATTTTCCTCCTGAGGCTACCCGTGCTGGCTTAACTCTTTCTCTCCATTCAGAAATAGAAAACACTACTGGTGTTGGTAATGTTGGAAAAACCACAGTAAGAGATTCAACCTGACAGAGAGGACTGGGAATGCAGTGAGGTCATGGGACCGCCGGTCCATAACAATCTGCGTGTGTGTGTGTGTGTGTGTTTCTGGAGGAGCTGGGCCAGGCATCAGGCTAGAGAGGAAGACTGCGATGTGCCGGCAAAGATAATTAAATCACCGATGGCTTAGACTAGCAACCAGGTGTAGCCATGTACATATAAACATTATCATTACTATTGTATGAACACGCAACAAGACAATGTGCCGTATGGAGGCTCCCCACACACACTGCTATTCAAACACATGCTCATTGGAGAAAACTGTGGGCGGGCAGAGAGATTTGGGGGTGGGTGATAGAAGGAAGCAGTGGTCCAGTGGGGAAATGAACCCAATGGCTCCTAGCCCTCCTCTTTTTGGAGCATATGCACACACACACCCCTCCGCTCCTCCCTACAATGTACGTCTGTGCCCCCTATCCCAAAACACACACACACACACACACACACACACACACACACACACACACACACACACACTCTTCATTATTTATTTAGATCTCACAGGCTAAATTTAGCCATGCTCCAGTGAGGACTAGGCGCGCGCGCGCACACACACACACACACACACACACACACACACACACACACACACACATATTAGCAGCCTCTCTGGTGCTTCAGAGGCAGAGTAAACACGTCCCCATGTCTGCTGTTGCATCACCTGCTCGAGTAGTTCCGTGTTGTAAATGAGCTTATGGGGAAACGTCTCCAACTGTATTTCTGAACAGCAACAAAGGAGGCGGATCATCAGCTGTAAGGAGAAAAGGAGCTACAAAACGGCTGTTACGAGCAGGCCTCCTCCTACAGATCAGCAGGCTCAGATGTGCTTTGTTTACATTCCAGCCCTGCTGGCTCCTCCCTGATCTACAGCAGCGCTCCTACGAACCAACACTGACGGACTCTTCACCTCTGACCTCCCACGCCTCTGTCTGAACCAGCAAAACAAAAACAACAACCACTGTTAACGCTGTTATCCTGCTGACTCTTTTCAAATAATCATTTCAATCCTATCTCTTTTTAAACGATAGCTTGGCTTTCCTCTCAGAATAAAATGCTGAAGAACGAAGGGTTTCACCCGACAACTGGTTATTTACATTTTTTATGGATTAATTACAAAATGATTTGGTCTATACAAAGTCAGTAAATGGTGAAATAAACCAAGTTTAGTCAGACCAACGAGGTAAAACCCAAAGATTTTCAATATACTGTCATCATGAGCAAGAAAAGTGGCAAATCCACCTAGTTGAGAGCTAATCCTGAGATTAACTATATAATACACCTCTATGGAGAAAGATTACTACAGTATCAGGGTCCAGAGAGATAGAAAAGAGTTTATGATGTGCTGGACTATTCATGAATGAAAAACTTAAATCGGCCTGAAGCCAGTCGACCTGTTGTTTGTAAGTACTATATGACACGTGCACTCATATCACACACAGACACTCTATCTCCTCCTCATCCATCTCAACAAAACAAGCTACTCAACAATGTCTAATCCTGAAGTGAATGCAATCCTTCTTAATGCTAAGCTAAATTGAGGATATGGATGTTTTACTTTTTTTCCCCCTCTAGGACTGGAACATCCCATCCTATTCAAATAGCTATGTATCAGACGGAGCGCTTGTGTGTGTGTGTGTGTGTGTGTGTGTGTGTGTGTGTGTGTGTGTGTGTGTGTGTGTGTGTGTGTGTGTGCACCTGTGGGGGAGGGGTGTACCGACCAGGTGAGGACAAAGACAGAATGTTCCTGAAAATGAAGTCTGCAATCAAATTATCAAGGTAATCGTTCTTAATCGTCTGTTAAAATAGGCTAATGCCCTGCACAAATAAAACCTTACCATCTTATTTAACTAGAAACATTATTAACTGTATATTTGTTGATGATTAATGAACAAACTCCCTGCATGCATATGCTTTTCTATCAAACCTGAAAGATAAACATGTTTCTTCGGTTCCCTCTTGCATACATTTTTTTTATTTTAATATGTATATATATTTTTTTTAAATCAGCCAGCTCCTGATTCACAACAAAAGACATTTTGTGGGCTGCAACTATTAGTATTTATTTATAATTTACCAGAACCAAAAATTGCATTTTCAAATCATGATCAATCCAACAGTCAAAAAAAAAAAAAAAAAAGATATAAACCAACCAATAAATATTAGTGAAGCTGGAACAAAAAAGAGCAATAAGCTTGAAACGCTGCTCATCAATCCTTCTCGTTGGAAGTTGGATATTAATTGTGTGTTATTGTTGTTAAACCAAGCAGCAAGAGGAGTGAGAGTCTTGTTAGTGGCTCTGATCAGATATGATTAGCTAATTGTTTAATGCATCGTTAGACACTCCTCTATGGCCTCTAGTGTGAAAAGCCAATGTCCACGGAGGTCAGATAACAACAGGAAAAACACAAGTGTGGAGAAGGTGTGTGTCTGAAGAGGGGGGGGGGAGGGGGGGCTTCTTGAAGCTGCCTTGCCACACCCCCACCTTCTCCCTGTTGTTGTTGTGGCAGATGGTGGCCAGTCATTAGCGTATTGTCACTCTCCTCTGAAGGGCCTGATAACCAGTGAGCACTGCTTGGGAGGGCAGGTGCAAAACCCCTGACCCCCCCCCCCCCCCCACCTCTTCACCATCTGCTGATGGCTGTGCATATGTGCGCATACAGGAGAGGAAAACACACAGACAAAGTGGGAATGACTGTGTGTTTGGGTGTGGATGAGGCAATCTGGACCCACAAATGAAAGGCATGGAGTGTGTGATTCTCTCCCCTGTCTGCACCGCTGAGCCAGAGAGAGATACATTAGACAGACGAGGACCAAAGTGGGAAAAGTAGACGATAGGAGGATGATAAAGCAGCTTTAATGGAGAAAAGAGAAGTGGCATGAGAGATTTACTCCAAAAAGGAGAGGTGCGATGAGGACAGCCAGAGAATGGGAGTAAGATATGATATAATATGCACGCGCCTCCTGGTTTGGGTTTGGCGGTGTGTGGTTTTCTGGACATGTCCTTATGGCAAAATCCTTCCCCCCGCTCAGAGTCTCTCACACACAGCGCTAGTTCAAAGGTCAAGTAACTGACATTGTCGATGGGGCCAGAAGGCGTGCACTGAAAGCTAAACAGCCCCCTCCTGTCCCTTCCAGCCAGTCATGTCAGGGCCAAAACCAAAACAACAGCAGTGTAACCTCTCAACTAAGGGACTCAACTATTCCTCACTGAGCCATATAAAAAGCTCCATATACAGACAGATAGAATCTGCTGAGGAGCAATGTGTCCCTTTCCTCTCCATCTCTCCCCATTAACTTCTGATGTCAAATAAGAACAGGGGATGTGACTTCCTAATGTTCCCGTTTCAAATTGATGTACTGCATGAACTAGTTCAGTCAGTGATAACAAGAGAATGTGGTAGAGCCTGCCATCCTGTAGTAAACAAGTCATGCCCTCTTTTTCCTCTCACACACGAGCAACAGAAGTGTATTTGTGTTTTGATGAGAGTATCAATGACATGCCACACTGGTCAAATCCTTGATCAAAGAGCAGAGTCATTCACTATTATGCACAAGGATATTAGTTTGTTAGTGAGGGCTTATGTGACCGAAACACAGTAGCAACGGCCAACTCGTACCGGAATGACACTGATCTTTATCGCTTTCTGCGTTTCTTTTCTTTCTTTCCTTCTTACTCCTCCCCCTCACTCTCACCCCCTCCCGACAGCTCAATTGTCTACTTTGTTGTACATGAAAAACAAAACAAGTCATGCATCTTTCACCATTGTTCCTAGCTCCCTCTTTCCTCCTCCCCTGCTCTTGTAACCTTGGAGAAACGTCTCCATTGTGGTACAAAGATTGAATATTTGAGTCTTGTAACTGGACCCAATGAAGTGATTGGACAATAAGTGTGAGGGTTCACAGAGTCAGGTACAAGTCATATGTGTTTATACAAAACATTAGTGAGTGCCCCTTTCCTGTGTGAAACGTTTTCTTCAGGGTGTTTGTGAAGTTGCTCACAGTAATAAAAAGAAAAAAAAGAATCCTCTAAACCCCCGCCCTCCTCTCTGAGTCCATCCCACCAGGTTAGAAAAACAAGGGAGCATTCACCTCTCCCAGCAACCTTTGCACACTGCCCGCATTCCATTCCTGAAACCCAGTACCTGACAATTGATAAACAACTGACTCACTTGTTTTTCTGGGGAACACGATGACTTGCACCAAGCCCCACGCTGGCTGAGAGCATGAGAGCCAACGGAGACAGAGACAAAGCGGGACAACTTGGTTGTGAAACCACAAACAGCAATTAAACTCTTGTATTTCACCATCGAGAACACTGCCCTTCTGACTCACGATGATCCCGGCACTGTGTATTTTCTGTTCGAACAACAGCAACGTCTGACATGTCCCTGAAAATAATCCCTCCCAGCTAGAGATGCCTGAAAAGCCACAGTGAACGATCAATGATGGGAAAGGCAACAACTATTCCTTCCCACAAAGACACCTCATTATAAGGATCGCATGGCTTATTCGGACATGTACAAGCCTTATAAAAGCTGCAATTCACGATTATAAAATGAAAAATAAAGACGTAGCCTATTCTCTGCCTTATTTAGCTACTCCCATGTGCACATCATGTGTAGTGCTGCATGCGTCACCAGATCAGACTATTTTTTTTAAAAATACTGACGTGGAATAAAACTGCGTCACTGAGGGGAGAGCAGAGCAGACCATTCACACAAACACACAACAGCAGCATCAAGCGAGCCAGGATAAAGTATAACAAGTCCGGCCGTAGCTTTCAAAATAAAATGGTTGCAAAATAAAAGTCAAGTGAATCCTGAATTGAAATACAGTTGCTGTTTCTCTTGAAAGAAATGAGCTTTTATTTGGAAGCATGCGTCCTTGCTTTCCGGTGCTTCTGCTCTAATATCTCTGATATCCATGCAGGTTGACATGGATCAAAGACCATGCAAACAGTGTGGAACAGCCTTGAGATTCGTCAATGTGTCATGGGTGTGACGAGTATGTGACTAATCCTATCAAAACATCGCAGCCTACACCCAACAGCAATGTTCAAAACTACTTTACTTCAATCTGCTCCCGTAGCCTTTCAGACTGAATTATGCTGTTTAACACACAACATGCATGTACCTAAACACTGAATGTAAAACAGGCGTCACGATCATTGTATTAACCTTTACATAACACAATATAATACTATTGGTCAGTTTCCCTCTACTTTGAACAGCAGTAAGAAGTGTGATAATTAGGCTAATATAAAAAGGGCAATGTTCAAATATATATATCTATATATAGATATATATATATATATATATATATATATATATATATCTATATCTATATCTATATCTATATATATATATATATATATATATATATATATATCAGATATGCTTAGCAACGAGTAGCCTATCTGTGCAGAGAAGAGTAGCCCTGAGGCGGATCTCTATCCTACTCCAAAGCCTCCACACTCCCTTCATGAATGAGTTTGTGTGGCATATGTGGAAACACTCACCTTTCACAGCAGTGGCTGTCTCCTTGAATCCCATGCTGGCGTAGGGGCTCGTGTTGAAACCGTTCATGCCCCCCTTGCAGCCACAGGCTGTCGTCTTGAACCTCAGGAGTCCATCACAGCCCCCTAACCCGCATCCTCCAAGGTTTCCCTCCATCAAGTTTAAGGCAATGTAGTTCAGTCCATTTTGATAACCGGCAGACATCTCCCTGCACATGGGGCTGTTGCTGCCGTAGTCCTCGTCAGACCCCTCAGAGCTGCAAACCGCGTGGGATACGTTCTCCACAGAGGCAGAGCTGTGCCGTTTGGTGTCATGAGCAAAAGATGGGCACACAGGTGTGACAGTGGTGGTGGAGGAGAAGGTCTCAGAACTGTGCCGCCGACGCCCCTGAGGGTCAGCCCGGATCACTTTGGCCCCTCCGTGTGGATCCACAAGGGTAACAGATAACGAAGGACCCCCCAGGAGGAATAAGTCCACTTTCACAGGGGGCACCCCATTCACAATGCTGCTCTCGAGGCTGAGTCTCTGGACACAGGCAGTGGGGCTGGTGGGGAGGGGAGTATCATCAGTGGTGCAGGGAGCAGGTAGAGGGGCAGCTGGACTGAAAGTCATCTCAGTGTAGTCATCCTTGACTGGAGCAGGCTGACACACCAGGCTCACCTGCTGTTGGAGAGGATATTCCTCTACTATCCCCCTCTCCTCGGCCTGTCTCTCTGTGCTTTTTTTCTCTTCTCCTTGGGCGTTCACCAGACTAGGGCAAGTCAAGACTTCAGGCGTGTGGTTTAGGCACCCTGCAGGGAGGGAACCCTTAAGTTGGTGTGAATCAAGGTGACCCGGGGAACTGAAGTCAATATTAGCATAGTCTGAGAGGGGAAGCAATCCCCTCTCTGCACACATTAAACTCACAGAGGACTCGGAGATTGCTGACACTGTGGATGCAAGCAGGTTGGAAGTTGGACTACTATAGTCTATGTTTATGTACTCTCCAGGGCTGCGTGGCTCTGAGGGAAGCGGGTGTTCGCTCATACACGGTAGTGTTCTGAGGGATTCCAGAGCCAGGCGGGTGGGCCGGCACATACGACTCCGGTGTAGCAGACCTCCATCTGCCTGAGCCGCTCTGAGAGGAGACGGGGCAGGGGAGTGGCTGCTTGGTGCCCCCGGCGAGCTGCTGGCGACAGAGTCTGCTGGAGTGACAGGACAATAGTTGGACTCCTCTTCTATCCGCTGTCTCTGTAAACACATCACCACATACTGGTCTTTGTCTGAGGACCCATTGCGCTGCAACTGGCCTTTAAGTGAGCGTGGTAAAGAACTGTAAGAATAAGGCTGTTTGTGATGCTGCTGGGGGTGGGGATCTCCGCCTGGAGGACTGAGGATATAGTCTGGGGGTGTGAGAGACACCAGCTGGTCAACAGGAGACATGTTCAAGTACTCTCCATTGGTGAGCTTCCCATCAGTGCTCTCCACCGACATCTTGGTTCCACACCACATCCGCATATAGCCACTGTCCTCCAGAGAAACACTTCCAGGGGAGTCTGTGTGTGGGGCCAGCCCCGCTGAAGAGTGTGAACGGGGGTTGATGATCTGCTTCGGCGCAGAAACACACATGGGGCTCATGGGCATATAGAGGTCATGCTTGGACCATGGTGTCTGTTGTGTTACACCTGGCATCATGGGCATATAGCCACTGTCACCTTGGAGACCGCTAACGCTGATCTGAACATCCCTGTAATCCTCAGGATAGATGCCCTTAGGGGAGGCAGTGTGACACCTCCGAGAAGACTGGCTTCCACTGTTGTAAGTGGCCCTCATAAGAGTATACTCATCCAGAGAGGCTGAAGACTCTTGGGGGGGACCTCTTTGCTGGCGGGGGGTAGTAAGCGAGTATGTTCGCTTTCGGTAAACCTTGTCCAGCTCTGGGACCCGGCGGAAACCATTCTGCCTCTCCATCACCATGTAGCCCTCAAGCCCACTGCCGTCCTGAGAGGGTGGAGTATCAGTTTTGAGAGACTCGGGAGTGTTGCTACGTAGGGTGAGCAGTGATCTCGGGTCCCGTGCGTCTGCGGGGCTAGAGCCATACTCCTCACATGATATGAAACCGGCATCACTCGGGGAGCCTGAGAAGGAGGCACTGCAGCTGGAGGGGCGAGGAGCACTGCTGTCTGGGCAGGAGGAGAGATTCCCCAGGCTCGGGGTGGCTAGGGGTGGGGTAGCAGATAGGGGCATAGACATGGACTTACTGTGCTGGAGGGAAGAAGATTCAAATGTCCGACAAGGGCGCATTGAAATGGTGTGAGATCTGGTCAGGAGGGTCCTGTGAACCCCTGGGCTTAGAGGGCTGCCAGTCACTGACATGGGACGTGCCATGGTGCCATCGCCCTCGCTGGCTGTGCGTATTCGACAGGAGGAAAATTTGCTCACAGGAGAGGTCATGGCCATGCTGTCAGTGCGAGACCGCCGGGGGAGCCCGGTCTGGCTGGGGGGAAGATGGTGCAGGTGCCTCCGTTTGGGAACAGAGATGGGGTTTGTCCCAGATGACTGGCTTTTGCTGCGCGGACGGAATTCCGACAGCTCCTTCATGGCTTTCATCGCCTCCAAGATAGTTTCGTGGATATTCTGCGCCACCACAGAGTCATCAGCCTGCATCCAAAACTCCCCCGGACCCGTGGCTGCAGATCGACCAACCTCGATGAAGAAAAAGCTGTCAGAATGGCCGCACCTCCGGATGTTCATCAGCTGTAAAATGACGGAGGCGACCTCCGAGTTCAGCTTGACGAAGCTGATAGTCCGGCTGGAGAGACAGAGCCGGTACACCCCGATCAAATGTCTGCTTTGCCCCAAGCCTTTGGATTTCAGATTCACTTGCCACATCTCTTTGTAGGCGGCGGTAACCGGCGTTATTACACCGTAGCTCTCTTCGTCGAAGCCAACCAGCGAGGACGCAGAGTTGGACGCGGAGCCGTCGTAGACTTTCCCCTCTGCCATTAAATCCACCAGCACCCGGTACCAGCTCTCCTGCTCCTGCTCGTGTTCCGCCGCCACGGCGAAATACTCGTCCTTGGTATAAAGAGCAATAAGATATTTGTGTTTGGCGTCCGCTCTCTTGTTGATATTGAGGCAGCAGTCCAGAGGAATAACCTTCTTCGCGGCCGATTTGTTTTTCCATTTCTTCTCGCTCTCGTAGTACTCCAGCCGCGCAGGTAAACCTTCGCACGGCTCTTTTAAAACGAAAAAGCGCTTGTGTCCGTGTTTCTGCTTCTTTAGATATCCGCATTTCTTAATATTGTTGTTTACGGTCGCACTACCGGGCAATAAAGAAGGCTGATCTCCCGTGTTTGGCGGACTCGCCATTCTCGTGTCCTTCGCTTTCAGACACAATGCTTTTCCTCTCCTCGAGTTGCAAAAGAAACGACGCGCTTTGTTTTTAATCCTCTCTTTCCAGAGCCGCTTGTGCGAGCGTGCGTCTTCTCCCACAGCTGAGAAATAAATAACACATGTCTGCTAGTGTCCGTGGCTGAGGAGGGGAAACAACATGTGACGATCTACACATCCAGTCCTGTTGTAAAAAAAAAAAGAAAAAACGGGAAGGCGGAGAAAAAATACACACGCCGACAGTGGGCGGTGCGCACGCGGCTCATTGGGCTTATTGGTGGAAACAGGGTGAATGCTGGAGTGAGAGAGAGACGGAAAAAGCCCTCCTACTATCACTCTGCCCTCTTCCGACTCATTTGAGCGTAGTCAGCCAGGACTTTATTTATAGCAGCTCTGGTCCTGTGATCCGTTTGACTACTGTGATGTTTGCAAATATACCAAACGAAATGTTCGTAGCCCCCCCAAAAAATATATAGTACAAAGTAAATGAGCGAAGTATGATGAATACTTTTCTTTTTTAACTTCGAGTTTTTATTGTGCTTTTGCAGGTAATGTATTACATATATTGTCTTTTATTTTACACCAAGTATACATATTGTTTTATTCCCATATAGTTTATTGTTATTCCAGCGATGTTTTCCCCAACCTTCTGACCATATGTGTCTGTAGAGGGAGTCCTTCCAGTCCTCCCCAACATCGCCTAGTCGAGACTGCAGCTCTGTGACAGGATGGAACATCGCCAGCGCGTCGCACAGCAAGAATACAATCACCAGTTCAAACTATAGTACAATAATCGGGGAAGAGTTGATGTAATGTGTGTGATTTATTGCGTAAGGCTGTCACCCACTGCTTTATTCATGTTTGCCTGGAGCTCCCGCATGAAACTCAGCTACCGTCCGCTTTCCGATGACGGTGCGACAGTTATAATTTAGCATGACAATATGTGCTCAAAATGTTTACGGTTACAGTAGGTTAACGCTTATTCTACAATAAATATACCTCCCTCTGTCAGTGAAACAGAGGAATGACCCAAATATGGTTATATAAAAAAAAAAACATGATGACGCATACAATTCTCCTGATCTTGATGCGTCAAAGTGCGTAATGATGAAATGCGGGAACCAGCTGGGTACCGTGGTGCAGTGGTGATGAGAGTGTGTGACTGGCAGCCAATAGCTTTCTACTTCCTAAGGGAAGGAAGTCACCTCTTCCTGCCCAACAGAGGGAAAACAGGCTGTCGGCCTTCAGTGTGTCCTGACATGTAGACAGTAATCAATAATCAGGCACTGCTGTGCCACTTATGAATAGTTGCATGTATCCATGATGATAACGTGTTGAAAACTACCTCCACCTCACACACACACACACACACACACACACACGCACACACACACACACACACGCACACACGCACAACACGCCCCACTTTATATCTCCATTTTCCTTTAGATCCCACAGTGCTGGCTCAGCATCAAACCGCCCTGTTCTCAGCAGCAAGGTCGATTACGATGGCCTGTGCAGGTCAATTATGCCACCTGAAGCAATGATTTGACTTTTGCCAGCAAACCTTTTGTGACCTGTCCTTCAAATAACCTTTTTCTTTCAGATTTGGTCAGTTATGAGTAGATTTTGTGCTCTTTGCAGTTGTTTTCTTTGAGACAATTTGAGCGACTGTGTTTACCTCTGCCTTGCCTAAAGTGCTATGAAGGCATTTTGATATAAATAGATGTTAGGCTGCTTAAAGCTCCGAAGCTCAGATATCTCCCAGTAGGATGAGGAGGGTTCCCTCTCTGTTGATATTAGGTTTCCCTCATGACAGACGGGGGCTTGGATCTGAACTTTCACAGCCTCTGATGACAAACAACTGCTGCAGAATGACTATATTGAGAATGTGGTGCTTCAAGTAACATTTACATCTACAACTGCTTAAACCTATGATGAATGACAAACAGACTGCATTTGAAGTCCATAACAGCTGGCCTTGCATAATACCATGACCTGATACTGGGAGATAAACAGAAACTGAGTGGGGGCATTGACTCTTTCTTTTCGCATCACCCAGGAAGCATAAGAAATGCAAATCAGCTGTCTATAAAATACCAATAAGATGGGCCATTGTCCCATAAACTGTCCTGCTTACAAACCCAATTTGGTTGTGTCTGTGATACGTCCTTGCCCTTTTCTTAGGCAACTACATGAATATTTATCACCCTCCAATTTGCACAGCATGGGGCATTAATTTACAAGTTAATTAAACGGCCAGCTGATCCTGATTTACAAGACTTTAAATGGGCCCTCTCATCGTCTCCTGGTATGAACCCATTTTGGTCTTTATAGGTTTATTTATTTAGGGAAGGATAAGGGTGTGACTTTAAGGGTGCATCCTCTCAAAACAGATGCGTCATTCTTACTCTCTTGATTTATTTCCTTCTCTAGTGCAACACAAGTTAGTGCTAAGATCTCAAATGTGAGCAAACAATCAAATAAGGTTAAGTGTAAAAGATGGTCTAAATTCACTCAATAGCCTGTGGCTTTGAAGATCTAATCTCATTCAGGCTCTTCAGGCTGGCCTTCATATACAAACAGCCTCGCCAGCCCGATTTGCTGAGTCACAAGCACATAATGTCTCACTCACCCACTGCACTGTCACTGTGTGCAACGATTAGTTGAATAAGCTTTCATAAAGAAGATTAGAAAACCTGATTTGATGCAATAAGATTAAGGATGAGGGGTAAAGATTAGGCTCAGTCATACTCCAGTCACCGCCACATAAGGAAGGCCCCATCAAATGAACAGAACAAACATGTATCGTTGGAACGCAAACATCACACATACTCAGCCTCTTCCTTAGTCATAGGCAAAACAGATTATAGCTGCAGCCTGGGGTGTCTGGTTCGTATTGTTGTGGCACTGTTGTTTTGATGTTTTGGATCTGAATAGTATCCTGTTTTTCTTGTCTTGAGTTGGGGATGTTTGAGTCAGAGACTGAATATGATAGATCAACCGTTGTTGTAATGGCAGTTTATTCCGTTAACCCCAATGACCACTTTACAATAATAACTCAGACAACATACCAAGCTTGACGCTCCATACGTTTTTCTAATTTGATAATAATTACTTATAAACCTACTCTGTAACTGATGAGATGTTTTACCAGTAACCTATGGTAAAAAACACTATTAAATACAATGGACAATTGTATGTTCAGAATCTATAATTGGTGTTTTAATAACCTCCCAAATCCCAAATGAGTATATTTTGATTTTTGTTGTTGTTAACTATGTTATGTTTTCTAACATGGAGTTGGACCTTTCTGGGGTCTAACTGGCCCAAACATAAGTAGCATCACAATAGAATACCATACTGCACTTTTTTTTGTCTGTCAGTGACTTTTTGGCAAACACAATTCATTTATGTGTTTTAACACAATCCTTATAACATATAAAACATTAACTATTTCCTTATTTGTAGTAACAATGGTTTATGGCCATTTTGATTTTTACTCTACCTATTGGGTTTTAAAGGGGTTAGGAGAAAATAAAAAATAAACAGTGTTTCATTATTATAAATTTTTGACTTCCATTACAATGAAGTAAAGCTGATGTCAGCAAAATTCAAGCACAATCTGGAAAACATGGCTGGATATATCGCAATCAGTGACATTCCTCTGTTATGTATGCAAGAAAATAACCATTTAAACTTATCCTATTCTTAGTTCTCTTCGAACAATTTTAACAATGTTCCATTACCTCTGTAATTTCTCAAACCCGACATCGAAACCAGGAAATGATGATGGAGGCTGTATTCTGTGCTATTGAGCACACACAATATGGATCGCTCTGATCAATCACATGTTGTCACCCATAATTGACTCAATTCTATAATCAATACAGCAAACGTGAAATTGAAATTTCTATTCAAGTTCATTTTTGCACTGATTGATCACAGGCGGGTGTGCTGATGGAGATCTTTGTGTTATTGGACATGGCTGCATGTGCCTGTATTGAGCCACAGCACAAGTGATTACAGTTTTGATTACTTCAGTTAATCAACTCTTTGAATGGACATAATCTATTTTTGATTAATTTGAAAATTGGACACAGGGAATGCACAGTTGTGTAGAATGGTACAATAAAATCAATTATAGTAGTTGCTAGGTTGTATTCAGTGCCCTAACTACACCATGTAATAACAGTTATGCATGTTTGATGAAGAACTATGGAGATGCAGATATGTTTTATTCAATACCTTTCTGCACTGTGAAAATGTCACTCATCAAAACCTTATCTCTTCATAATGCGTCCACGTCTTTCTAACAATTTGTTTTAAAGACACGCACAATGACTTGGGTTCTCTCAATGAGACATACAGTATATTTATTTGATATGCTCATTAGCAGAGACATGGAGACAAATCACACAGACACAGACGTAGCATGCTCAGTTGACCAGAAGAGAAAGCAATGATAATATGTTTATGTCGGCTGAAGACATCCACACACAGGCAACGTATTTATTCAGGAGCACGTCTTCCCCGACAGTACGGCCACACAGTATGGCCACATAGAGAGACGGCCTGCCATCTGAAATCTTTGCTCTCTTTGATTAAACCGATATGAATGCATATGATATGCAGGCTCCATAAAATCATCATCAGTCATTTGTCATAATTATGCATTATCTGCTGTCAAATGGTTTGATATAAATGATTATGATACATGAGACTTCTTCCTGGGTCAAAACAGGAATACATGATTGTGACAGAAAGAGTGCATGAGATATGAATCTACGTTCAAAGAGAATCACTTTCCAATTATTAACAGTAACATTTGGACATCTGAAGCTATCACAGGACTCATAGTGGTTTCCTAATGACTGAGGTTATGTTCCAGTTTATTGATGATAGAGGGAAATGTAGGCAATCTACTGGCACCAAAAGATCTTAAACGGCGAAGGAAATAGCAAAGAATCTATTTCCTTCGCCGTTTAAGATCTTTTGGTGCCAGTAGAAGGATTCTTCTTTTGTTTTTCACTTCTGTCATTATGAGTGTTCTTCAGTACTGCAGTACCACCTGGTATGGATGTCTGTCTGTAGCCCTAAAGTCACAAATGTTACAACAACTAAACATTTGTTCAAAGATTGTTGGACAACCACTTCAGGAGCTGTATGCTTCCACGTATGACAACAGCATGCTGAGGTTGGCAAAAAACATCACCTCAAACACTAATCATGTTTTGTATAGTGAATACAGGTTATTGCCCTCAGGAAGGAGATACGAGGTACCACTTTTCAAGAAGGTTAGACTAAAAAAGTCCTTTGTCCATCAATCGACTTTGATGCTAAACCGGAGATAGGCGGAGTGGTGGACAATGTGCTCTCGACTATCTGTACCCATGTATGTAAATTTGTTGTGTTTCAATGTGTCATGTCAATGTGTGTAATTCATGTTTTCTGTTTAAACATGCAACGGCTGCTGGGTCGCAAGACAAATTTCAGCACCAGCTGACGAATAAAGTTCATATCATATCAATGTCCGGAACAGGGTAGTGAGCTGTATTTGTGTCCACTGCTGCATACTTAATAATCATTGTGTAGAGGTTTTTTCCTTAGAGTGAATCACACAGCACAGCAGTGGAAGGAAGATTGAAGGAAGGTGGGTGGCATCTACAGTATTTAGGAGTAGGAGTGTGTAGGAAGTTATCCATTCCTGCTTGTTTGTGTGTGTGTGTGTGTGTGTGTGTGTGTGTGTGTGTGTGTGTGTGTGTGTGTGTGTGTGTGTGTGTGTGTGTGTGTGTGTGTGTAGTTTATGCGTGCATTGATTATTTTCTGTGATTTAACCTCATCTGACCCGCTGATCTAATAATTGTTCCTTTATCCAAACATACACACACACACACACACACACACACACACACACACACACACACACACACACACACACACACACACACACACACACACACACACACACACACACGCATAAGTAAATGCAGTAATACTCATCACTTTTTAGTGTCTGGTACTGATAATCAAACCAAATTATAAATGAGGTAAATATGAACAATAAGAATAATATGTCTGGCTGAATGTCCACCACAGACTAACAAACAACATAACTCGTAGTAGTGGCAAAATAAAGAGCACTAGAACATTTACTTAATGGTCTAAACCCCATTGAGACTGCATATTTCACTTGTGTAACTTAAAGGGCCAGTGTGTAGCATTTCTGAGGATCTAAAAATGCAATATTCTAGTGATACCCTCACTAAATATTTTGGTTGATTTCACTAGTTGTTGTAAAACCAGTGGTACTCAGCCAACAAATGAGCAGCAAAGAACAACATAAATTAATTGTACTTTACATCCTCCACTGCCACCAGTAACCCCTCTTAATAAACTGGTCTGACCAAACCTCTAGTATCACATTCAGTGATAGGGGGTGTAGTATCAGTCCATGACCATCGAGGACCACCCAGTCTGACTTGTACTATTCTAAAACCTGTACCTTGACACACCCTACGATACAGTTGATACTGTCCACAACAACTCTGGCTGGTTGTTTTTGTAGTCAATACCCAAGATGGGATGCCAACAAACCACTTCTCGAGCTAAACAGCTCAAAGAAAATTTCTATTTCTTTAACAGCAACACTCCCAGTTTCCGAGCAGGAATGCTAAATCCAATTACCAATGGTCACTTGAGACACATTTTATGCATTCCCCTTTGAGAAATGAACTATAATCCACCTTAACTGGCTGTAGATACAATCTTAATAAATAAATGTTATATTAATCCACGTGGTTTGCATGCTTAAGCAGCTAATGAAAGTCTGTCCTTGTTTGTTCGTGCCACATGATGTTTAAAAACAACTTGCTTAATAAAGATACAATGGCAAACTGGTAAGATAAACACAACACTGGTTAAGGAAGACAGTGTTGGGGTCCCATGATGTTATAGACCACGGCTGGGTGCGGTCTCACCCTGCGTGACTACGTTTCATCGAATGTTGGAGGATTAATGAAAGAGATGAATAAAGATGGCACAAAAGGACAGGAAGTAGATCATTGCATAAAGAGATGGTGCTGCTGTCATTAACCCACAACGTTTGTTGTTCTTCCCAGGAGATATCATCACCTCAGGACCTTTCCAAGCTGAGCTTAGTAATGGTGATGACTACAAATGATGGAAATTGCTATCGCTATCGGCCCAAAAAGCACTTTTTCCATACGCAATCATTGGAAAAGGAATATACACACTGAATATATTTAACTGATCCACATTTGGAAAATCTAAAAGAGCTAAAATTATTTTATTCCATTCATGTGTGGGAGCCAACAGGAAGTCAGCCAGCGGAGGCTTTTTTTGGCATGTGCGCCCAGTAAGCAACTTTTATAGAAATGAGCAGGGTGCCATCTTTGATCATGGTATCTTGTTCTATTTCATACATCCGTGGTTGTAGCAGCATGTACAGTATACAACTTATCTTTCAGGACTGCAATCAAAATGACATCACACAAGAGATTGTACTAATCTTACTGAAGACAGAAAAGAGAGCAAGAGAGGTCATCAAGTTAAGTTATGCATGTAGTTTAATCAGCCAATCGAGTGTTATTAGATGTTGTAATTAGATGTTGATGACTCTTTGCCACAAATGAGGCGATGACACTCCCCTCAGGTCAAAGAGGGCTTTCCCCAACGAAAAGAGAATCACCAGCGACAAGAAACACAATTATGTGCGGTTTGTGCACGACTATGCTAATTCCCACACACAAAAAACGCCTGGCTTATTGTGATCAAGAAGCATGTATGTTTGTCTAAAATTGGCCTTCATATTTTTTGGTTTTCTAATGGTGTCATTAGCAGGTCATTAGCTGCTCTGATATATGGCTTTAATTACATTCTGATCACATCACTTTATATGTCCAGCAATATAGAAGTCCTTCAGCAATGGGCTCATTCAGGATGTATTGATTTTACTTCACGCTGAAAATCAGCACATTGCCTCGTGATCTACACTGCATTCCATGTAATTGCAACGTCCCTGTTTAAATCTGTGAACTAGGATTGCTATTGGCTGTAGTCGCTAAAGTAAAATGTGATGATAATGTACTCAACATTTCTTTATTATCACCATCTATGATCTGCTGTATATTCTAATTCTTCTTGTATTGATGTGGACATTCTGAATAAAGGCAGAAGCTCAGCAGCTGGCCCCGCAGTTTTTGTTGTTGTTGTTAAATTAATCTGTCTGGTTTTATCATGGTTTTAGTCAGGGTACATAGACTTCAAATAACATAAATAATTTGTTGAATGCCCCTTATATACACACGCAACAGCATCATAATCACATTCACCTTAAGTGCAACATGCTACGAGTTGAGATATGATATCTAATAAATTGGACGTTGATAGGGGTTGTAACGAAAATCGATATGGAGGCAAGGGGACACACATGAACATGCACATAGACACACATCTATACCTACACATATCCTACAGACAAGGCTCCATACTGCACACAGGCTCTGCTAATGAAACAATCAGTCATAATAGCATATTGCAGACACACTTACATACATACATATATTCATCCAACACTCCAGAGAGAGCGTTCAAGCAAATAATTTGAAAAACTTGAATATTTGCTTTCATGTACAAGAATTATTGCTATGAGCTCGCCCTCTCTTGGCCGTGTGCAATTAAGGTGGAAGTGATAGGTAATATGTATGATCACTGGCTGTACTGTGCACACGTACATAATGATTGCACCACAACATAAATATGTAATGAATGCTGAAATTAGAAGGATGGAGTTTTAAATCATTCTACCTTCTCCTTTCCTCATCTTTCTCACGTTCAGTCCTCCTCCCCCATCATCTCTCCTCTCGCCCCTCCCTTCTATTGGTCAGAGGCCTGCAGCTCTTAAATATTTAACAAATTCAGTATGATCTGCGTCAATCTTCCACTTGTACAGTGAATCAGACATATCTCCATTTTGAGAAAGAAGTGGCCTCTCGTAGCTTATCTTCATATAGTCTGAAAGATTTATCGGCATATTTCTCTCAACATGTTTGAGCTGGTGCGGTGGGTGGAGATCACAAGTGTATTATATAGTAGGATAAAATACTCTGTCTGCTTGCACATCCATCAGTCAGAGGCTGGCTGTGTGGGTAGCGGCTAGAGGAGTAGTGGAGTGGTTTTGGCAAACACGGGGGTGGAAGGATGTGAGGGGTGGACTGATTGCCTGAGAATACAGGAAATGTCCTCCTCATGTACTGGACACCCCCTGTGGGACAGACAGCTATGGTTGTCTGCATCCTGAATCAACAATATTGTAAGGAAACATCTTCACTGATCCATGATCAACTGTGTTTATGGTTTAGGGAGAAGTCTGTTCATCTTTTCTCCTTAAAATCTCCAAGGAATCAGAGCCCAGAATCCTTTACTTACTGCTTCAAACCAGTAAATACATTTTTAATCAACTGTATTTAATTAAGTTTTATTTCAATGCACCTACATCTGAATGAATCCTTCCATAGACACTAAAACGCTGACAGTACATGATGAGTCTGGTGATATTCAACATTTTCCCTGTTGCAAACAAATCCTATGAAAAGACCAAAACCATCTCCCTACTCATCATATTTTTTATTGTGTGTCTTAACACAGAAGATTTGCATGTGGTGAACATCATGCAACTGTGTTGGTTAGACTTAAGCAATGAAACCACTTGGTTAGGGTTTGAGAAAACATTATGCTTTGGCTTCAAATATGGACGCTTGTAACGGAACTTAAGCAACAAACGTAACATCATGTGACACAACGTTATCCATAAAAGCCCTGTGTTTGTTTCTCCCAATCAATCACCTTCCCGGCCTCCCACACTGCGTGGACTTTCTCACTCTTAATAAGTCCATCTAAATATGATGCAGATGGGTTTACATGGAGTTAGTTGAAAGCCTAGTGCACCTCATAAGGATGCTAAAAGGCGCCGTGTGCACTGGTATCAAAATCTGCCACTGCCCAAGTGTCACTATTTGATGCCCTGGGAGTGAGAACAGGCTGTTATGTGCCATACATGGTGCATTAGGTGTCATCTTCCGTTGTAACGCCTAACATGGGAACTATAGTTTATTTGAGTCAATCTCACATAAACAGTGTTGCAAATACTCTAGAACTCTAAATGTGTATTAATCCGCAGCTGAAAATAGTCCGCAACAAATGCACTATTTACTCCTGTTTAAGTAATGTTTGCAAAAAGCCACAGTGCCCAGCTTCTATATTTAATTTAATTTATATTTTATTATATTAAAGTACATTAGGAGAGTCACTAACAGGGTAGGGAAAGTATTCACAGAGGCTAATGCATCGCTGGGGTATGTCTTTCATTTATTCATTAGCAATTCCAATGATATAGAATAATGTCAACCCAGGCCAAATTCCACACATTCACAACAGACCATGTGTACTGTCACCATATTTATTCTGGAAAAAACAGTAACATGAGTAACATGTCTTGTGTTTACTACAAAGACTTCTTCGGGAACATCTCAAATATTTTAAAACAGTCAAGCGTCTTCTATTTGCAATACTATAATTGGAGATACAGGAATACATATTAATATACATTGATTAAGTGTTGCAATTTATATGTATTTTTTAAAACACTCAGGAAAGGTAGTTGTGATATTATGGCATGCTTTAAGCCATGGCCTTTGTTCGCAATATTGCCAGCTTCATCCTTAAAGATACTCTGTTTAACATTACTGAGCAATAGGCCTCATTTGATTTTTTTTTCAAATAAATGGAATACATATTATATATCCAGCAATGCGAAAAATAGGAACAAGCTAGAAAGAAGCATTACAATCTTGATAATTTACTTATTAAAGAATCCTTGATTTAATTTAGATTAAACCACATTTACACCATAATTGATTAGATAGGGCTTAATTGTGCATACATTAAGCACAACTAAATTTCAGATATAATGATTTTATTGGACAATTAAGAGAGGAGCTCACTGAATAATGAAACCCTGTCTGAGGGTTGGACTTGAGGGGGCAGGGAGCTAAAGGAACATGGCATTGAGGTTCCTGTAGTACCACAATACTGAAAATGTCTGTCACCATTCTGTGTGACTGATGCTGGAGCAGTGCTCTTTATTTACATACATTTACATATACACATTTCACTGGTGCCATTCTCTGTTTAATGGGGTTTCACCAAGATTGTAAGAGTGAGGACTAGTTAATGAATGCCTTACAGATACAACCATCATGTTACTTTGCATGAAACCAGCGTCTGTATGTGGTCATGCGTGTGCCCGAGATGGAACGTATGCACACACTGTGTGGTGTACAGTGAGGGTAGAAAAAAAGATTATTTAAGTCAGTTCAATTTGCGTGAAGAAAAAAATGTGGACGTATTTGACATTAAATTTCAGCCAAGAATAATCAAAACATGGATGGCAGTGGAAATGCTAATAGCAATGTGTGAAAGAAGGATTAAACCTCCAGCATGGTATAGAGGAAATGCTTTTGGCCGATGCATGGCTGCCCTTGTGTACAGAATAAATTATATATTGAAAGGATATACAGGGGAGAATCATTAGACATACATTTGCATTTGGAGGCCTTTGGGATCTGAGAAATAGTGGTCTTGCAGGTTGCGGCCTCATGAGATGAGCCTTGACAGTGGTAGTGAGTGAGATGAGCTTTGATATGCAAGAAATTGGGTGGTTGGCAATCTGAGCTTTCATGTGTGACGGTACTGAAATAGGAGAATTTACTGTACCACGGTTTCACTTGTCTTCATCAGCAGAAATGCCTTTTCTTTAGTTACACGCTGTCAACCTTTAATACATACAGACTAGACACAGCATGGCTCTGTCAGCATCACTTCAGATCATTTGGGAACTCTCAGTCAGGAAAGGCTCACAGCTAATAATCAGGGATCATATGCACTGGCAACAACAAAGCTGAGTCTTGCTTTATCAATCAATCAATCAAACTTTTATTACAGACTCAAGATCCAGATCAAACAAAAGACATTAAATAGAATAAAAAACATACAAAAACACAATTAAAATACACAGACCTTTCAATGCTTTATAAATAAACAGCTGTACCAATGTCTCCACAGATCGGACTGGTAGTACTATACTTTATGTTTGATAAAACCACGATTATCTCATTTTCAGAGTCATTAACTCAACAGATATATTCATACATAATATTTCTTGAAACGGCTTGGAAAGAATTAACTCCTGCCACAAACATTTCACTTGCTCTACAGTGTAGAGCAAGTGAAATGTTTGCCATGAGAATACTACTGAAGAGACCGAGATGGTGTAGAGTCTACACCATCTCGGTCTCTTCAGTAGTATCCTCATGGCGTCATTATAAGCTAGTTGAAGTCTCTGTAGCTTTATGAAATAATATTACCCTTTTTATGAGATTAAAGGATCAGACATCTCCGCCACACCTCCATTTATAACAGACACAAATCTGCTTTTTGTTTGCTTTGGAGGTGTTTACACTCTAGGACCCCCAGCCACACCTGCTAACTCACTGCTCAGTCCTCATCCTCAAAGTTCTTTCTCTTCAAAAGTGAGTTGTGCTTTTTGAAAATATTAACTTTGAGGCATACCTCTGTGTTGCATTACCAAGTACATTTTTCATACATTACAGTAATCATTTACATTTTTGCCCAATACAATCCAAGGTGGCCGACTAGAAATGAGAGAACTGCTTTTGTTTAGTTCAGCGTTAAACCCAAGACACGTTATTTTAAAGAATTCCCCCACATTTCTAAGATAAATGGGGCATTGCTAACTGAACATGTGCACAGGTAGAATGGAGGGTTTGAGAGAAGGATCGTAACCAAGAGGGGTCGGACTTTGATACGGGTGTGTTTGTTTGGAAAAAGCTAACGTAACCCATGCAAACTACTTTGTTTATTAGGAGCAGGTGTGTGTGAGAGAGGGAAATAATAAGGGCAACTGGGTCAGCGAGTGAATGAAATGCTGGCAAACTATGTTGTTGCCGCTTTGTTGCTTTACATAACAGTTTGTCAGCTGACAGAGGAGCAGAGGAGTCACCGATGGAGACTGTAAACATGGAAGTTTCCAGAGCGCAGTGAAAGGCCGAAAGTGTCCCTTATCTCTCACTGGAGGGGTTCACAATAACACTCTTAATAGCTTTCCCCCTCGCTGCCCATGATGATGGAAAATACTCATAGCACACAAATATAAATGGTTGTAAACACACACGCATGCACAAGCAGAAGGTAACCGAGAAGGGCAAAGTCTTTAGAGCTCTATGACATCCTTCACACATGCTGCCGCCGTAGGCTCCATGTATGTGATTTTGTATTTAATCTGGAGTCGCCTGAGACATTGAAGGACAGCCAAGCTCCGTAATACTGTTGAGCCAGCATGTGTTGCCACGGTGTAAGCACATTTCTGATGTGTTCAGACCACTGCTGAAAAACAACTAGCTCCCATGAGCCCACCCCGCCCGAGCAACAACAACTGTGTCACAGCATTTGTGTCTGTGAGCGTGTATGTACAATTGCGTGTGTTTTTGTTGATGCAGGTGTTACTCTGCATGGCCTTCACAAAGGCTAATGGAAAGGCCCATTAACACCACAACAAGCCTAATAGTACTGTAAATACTTGGTCTGCTGGTGTGATGATAGCTTTGTTCAATAATTCAGCAGCAGCTGCTGAGAAAATCAACAATCCCATTTTCTAAAAGAGCAAACAACATTGTAGGTAATGCCATCAGATAACCCGGGGCACAACTCACATAGGGAACAATAGATTATGTGCGGTATGATAGCTCGACTCAGACGATCAGCACAGCCCTGTGATGCAGCCTGAAAGTGAAATGTTTTTACTTTACTCAGGGCTCTCAAGTGTCACGCATTGAGCGTGACACTTTACACGCATTTCGGTGTCTTAAGTCACGCCCTCCCGCCACACATCGTATTTCTCACACTGAAAAAAAACTCTAGGCTATTTAATGTGCCGCAGCGCAAAAACATGACCTGGTCACTCTGCCCTCACCATGGAGGAATCAAGCACGTCTCCCCCGAATCCCCTGGAGTTTTGCCGCGAGGTGCCACTCATCAGCCAAACAAAAAAAAGAAATGGGCTACACGAATAGCCAATCAGAAAAACGTATCTGTTGTATCTGGGTGAAATGTAATCCAGCAACCAATGAAAATAAAGCTAATAATAATATGTGGGGGAGGGGGGCTGGTCTGTGGGCATACGGCATGGGCGGAGGCTCGGCCGGGGGGGGGGGGCAGATATAGCTGGTTAGCTTCAGCATGCACGGCCCTTTCTTCTGTTCTAATTGGACTTTTTTTAGTGGCAGCACATTTGTTAATGGTGCTTGTGGTAAGTGATGACTTCACTCAGAGCAGCCAAGTCGGTGAGAGATTCCTGCATCCAGCTTGTAATATTAACTGAGGTAATTTAGCATGAAGCACGGTAAAAGGTTATTTACTAAGTATGATGTGCCGTTATAGATTTGTCTGCTGTGTGAATTAAAATGTGAGTTACGGTGTGGTCTTTTAAACACCAATGTACATTGTGCAGTGAGGCAGGAGCTCTCCCCCAACCCTTTACACAGAGAGGTGACATTAAGACAGATGGCAGTGTCACGCATAATCAATTGTGCATTTCTTCTCAAAATTTAGCTTAATAATCATTAGTTGGTAATTTACATCATGATGTGACAAGACCATAAAAGCTGAAGAAAGTGTTGCCATCAGTTTGGTTCATCACGGTGTGGAATACTGGTCAGTCATGGGTGAGATATTTTAATGTTTGAGCTCACACTTCAAAATAACTCAACTCAACTAATCATGTCTGTATTTTATTGACATATCTGGGTGATTACAAGAAGGAAAAGTTGGGTTGTACTGATTATTTTAACCATGAGTTCTCACACCCTTAGCTGTAAATGTTCACACAACACCCACATCCATCTTCAGTACCTCATCACTATTCCTCAGTGGTGTGAAGACTGGACAAAGTACAAAGTGTAGCCTATCTTTTTTCTCCATGCTTTAACACAGCAAACGTGAACGGCATGTATAACCAAGGAATAAGGACGCATCCTTCCAGACTCCTGTGCTGCTCTCCCTGTCTGAAAGGCTCTCGTCAAAGAACAGATGCTCTATGCAGATAAATTCATTTATGGAAGACCAGATATTCACATTCCTGCTCGGCTTCCTGATTTCAGGTAAGACGTCAGCGCTTGTAATCCCACACCGTGTATTTCTTCTCCTCTTCGGCCTCTCTCTTCTGTTTGGCAGTTTTTCCTCCATTTCTACGGATGTTTTTTATGATTCTTTTTGTCTGACTTCAACACACACCACGTCCCACCCTCTTTCTCAGTTTCTAGTTCTAGACATGGACGGTCCATTAACGCCCACCATCTGATCGCACTAACGGTCCAGAAGGGCCGGGCAGACCCTCCTGTGGTGCTGACTGCCATCTTAATAGTTGTTTCAAATGCTTTGCGTCTTGCTGCTGCAGCTTTAAGGAGACGTATCACGCTGATTTCCAGGCTCAATGTTTACATGCTTTCATGTAAACTTGTTACCTGAATTCACCCTCTGTCTGAAACATGAAGCTGCATTGCTAGGCAACAGCTTGGGTCCATTTTTACTTCCTGTCAGCTGATGTCATTCATTCACATACACTGCAACCGGGAATAAACCCAGACACATTTTAAAGGCACCGTTTCTGTATGTATTTATCGGAGGGTTTTGATTCTTTTACAGTATTTATTTAAAAGAAGTGAGACATGAAAATTTTACTTTTTACATGTCTGTGAAAAATGCCTGTGAAAACTGTGAAAGCTTCTTCAGGATACAATATAACAGTGTGCCATTTTGAGAAACGTGCTTGTCTGCAATTCTTGGATGTAAAGATCGATTCCACTTTAAAAGAGATATTCATTTTCTTGTTGTTAGCTTTGATTTAATTGTTTTCCAATGACATTGTTTCTCTTTTCTTTCTCTGTTTCTCCCTGCAAGAGATAAGCAAGTGTCTTAATAGCCGGATCTTCTTCCCTGTCGAGGTCTCATCAGCAGATGGACAAGTTGCAGCAAAACAAGAGGCTTGGCGACAGAAAATATTGGCTGGTGCTTGTGGTGTTGATTGCATGTAAACAATACAGTGCAGGGGTATGGGACAGTACTGATTTGCTTATGAACCAAGAGGAAGGTACTGAGAGAAGTACGGAGAGTTATTTATTAGAGTAAGAGTGATATAGTTGAGATGAATAAAGAGAAAAGACAGATTGAGAGATATACTGGAATGCCTCCCACATATTCACTCCCACTCTTCCTCTTGTGCCCACGCACTCTCTGTTACTGTGACGTCCACTCTTCCTTTTTACTCCTCCGCTCAGCTGTGGAGGCGTTCTGTTCTCCTCTCATTCATACACTGCCACACTATTTTCATATTTCTGAGTGGACACTGTGCATTGAGTTGAAATTTCTGTGGAGGAAGAGGAGGCGGAAGAGGAGGCAGCACCATGTTTGGCTTCATCCGATCAGATTACCAACCAGGGTGAGATCGGGATCAAACCTCACATGAGAACCAAGCTCTACAAACGGAATTATGTCATCTTTGTACATGGGACATTAAGGATAGGATCCAGTCATATTCTCCACAATTGTTTTGTTTTAACTTAAAAACAAGCATTTTAATAATAGTTCCACCCTTTCGGGTCCATATTACGCTGATATCACTACTCATTGTGAGAGGTCAGTAAACTCTAGGATATTATTTTCATTTGATAGTTTAGGGAGGACGTGTCTTCACCATTAAGAGCAGTATGCTCCTAATAATATGCTATTAATGTGTGGGTCACCCTTTGGTACTTGACATGACACCCTGATGTCAACACTACATTCAGGAAGGGTGATGTTAGGTTTGATTCTGGTTCACACAGTAAAAATATGTTAAATATTTCATCTGTTGAACAAAAAAACAAGAAAAAATAAAACATTTTGACACTGATGACCTAAAATGCTAATAACTTGTTATTTTTATTGAGTATGGTAATGTGCTTCAAACTCAAAACAAATATGTATTTATAGTATAGATAGAAATGAATTTTGTCACAGTTTTAGTTTTCTCTCTTTAATGTGAATAAATAGCAGATTTGTCCTTCATTCCTCTTTTAGATCATAAAATGGTTAAAAAACTAAACAGAAAAAGTACAAAATGTGTCACCCCAAAACAAAAGAGTGAGGCTTTGACCACAAGATCCAGCTTGTTACTATCCTCAAACTGGCAGACTAATGAACACGTTGTGCAACAGCTCTGCTCTGCAGTCACCATCCAAGGCCACATTGCAACAAAGTATGTCTTCAGTATAAAGAAGTTATATTTATAACTGCACACTGTGACGTCTGTGGATCCATTCATTCCCCTCCACTGTATTTGAGCACAGTTTTTTTTAATTTGCAAGAAATTGTTCTATGTATTAAGTGTTAAGATGTTGAAGAAACTTTCGACACTCGTGATTGTTTGAGGCAACACAAAATTTGGATAAAATAACGGGTGGTGACATGTCTCCATTTCTGCCTGTAACTCGATACCACAGAGAGGAAGACATGAAAGTGTAAGGTCCAGTATGAACTATAAGGCAGCACCATGTCCAGTCAGAAAGAAACCTCAACACTTGATCCTGTACTCATAAACCGGCTGGTGGGGAAACCATTTCCAAGATGCTGCTAATGGTCTGTGTGTTAGAGCTAATAACGGAGCTGCAGGAGGAAGCAAACATCAATCAGGAAGCAAAGGAAGGAGTAAAGTGAAGGTTTACCACTAGCCTTTGAGGTTTTTCTTTCCTTTTTCTACATCTTCACCAGCTGAAGTATTTGCTCAAATAACAAACACAACAGTTGCGTTAAAAAATGTTAATTTCAATCATGTCTAACAAGATGTAAAAGCAGCAGTATGTGTCCAAGTGTTGAGACCGTGAATGCATTATTGGAGAAAAATGTTTCAAACACTGGTATTATCTTCTTTTTTTTAAATAACTAAAAAGGCTTGATGTGTGCCCAGTCCCAACATGTCCAGCTTGTGTAGGAATCAACCTTTTGGACACCAAGCCCCCCATCTGGGAAGCGCTGTCCTTTACCCCCTGTGTTCAAGTAGTGCTCAAGTAGTCGTATAAGCCCCAAATTAGTTCTAATACTTGTGTTATTTTATATGATTTTTTTCAGAATCTTTTTGCAAAAAAAAGTATATTTAAAAAAAAAAAACTTTTATAACATATTTTGATCATAACTATGAACATCCAGCATGACATGAGCCAGATTCCCGAAAAATGCCTCCTTGAGTGATCCCTGAGTTTTTCAAACTGTATGGTTCTGGGCCATAACAACAGCTCACATACTAATAGGGCACCTTTTTGGAAAGATTATGACCTACAGAACCACAATCACAATAGAACAAAGCATTGGCATGTTAGGAAGGATATTCAGTCAAAAAATGGTGTCGTTCGGTTAAAAAATGGAATAATTACTTATTTTATGGCAAAACATTGGCCGATTTAGGCATGCTGGGTACTGAAATGTTCATCAGCTTCCGCATGTGCTGTATTGCGGTTCTAGAAATGTGGGCGGACCAGGAAGGCTTCAGGACGCGGGAAAAAGAAAGAAAAAACTCTGGCCGTTTTGTGACTTAACAGGTACTAATAAGGGGCTTATACAGATTTGTATTGCTTTGTTAGACTCACACAAGCCTGTACGGTTACCAGGATGTGTCTGTTAGTGAAATCCGACGTTGTAAGGGATACTTATTAACGTTTTTTTTAAACCATAGGTCTCTTCTCACAAGGGTCACGGTATTGTAGCAATTTAAATTAAGTTAAACAACCATGTGGTTGCGGAGATAATTAAGAAAAACGCTTAAAAAAACTGTTCTTTTTTTTTGGTCTAAGAATAGGCGCGGGGGGCTTGGTGCTTATAAGGTTCTAAATCATCCATTTTTATGCTGTATTCTTTATAACCATTTGCTTAATGGCTTGAATTTTTCACAATTTGTCAACTACTAGCCTATAATGTAAGCTCACATCAAACATAATCTAAACCAGAGCAATAATAAAAAGCATGAATATTAAAGTCTCGAATCTGAGGCAATGTATGTGTGTATGTCTACAACAAAATATGTGTTTTATATTTAAAGAGGATATATATTTTGCTTTCACGTCTCTCTTAACGATTGTAACTTTTGCAGACTTTTGAAATGTTCAAGTAAACAAATAAGTGAGGAACTGATGATGACTGCAAGATTTACAAAACCTGATGTCAGTTCATATCACCAGGCGTCAGGGCAACTTCTCACTCCTCTCCATAACTGATTGCTTCTCAAGTCACATCGGATTCAGCTTCTTATTCATCTCAGTGTGGAACATGGTGAAAAGTATTTGCTTTTGATCCCAAATTGAACCCAATCTGTTCATTTTGTACAAAGTTCAATTACATTGAACTTTGACACACAAAAGCCAATGTCCAGACAGTTTGATTGTTTTCATCCTTGTTTATATTGTACGTGTAGGTGTGCAGGGCCTTGCTCTCTATTGCATGGTGTTGCCTTATGGCAACAACTACTTCATCTCAATTTTACTAAAAGACAGTCATATAAAACTGTCTGGCTGTTTAGTTGTGAAAAGTAGGGTCTTTTACTTTAACATCATAACATTTATCACATCACATGAACAGGAAATCGTATTTACAGTTTACTAATTGTTGAATATTCAAGAAGAATTCCTGAATATTTTAGAAAAAAGAATCTTGACAACAAAAATACAACTAGAAAACTAAAACTGGTGTAAGGCAACATTTAATTGTCATCATGTGAAATGTTTTTTGTAAAATGGTCAAATTAATTTGTTGTCAAAACTATATGTGAATATGCAACTGATTGACTTGGCTACTCACTAACCTTTGATTACATTTAAAAGAAAAAAAAGCTTTTTTTATTAATTTTCAGACACTTTGCAACTGTACTGTATTATCTGGAACCTACATGTGACCACTGGAAATCATAGTTTTACCAGAAGGAATTGTGATATCCCACCAAAATTACAAGTTGGTCCACTTTTGTGTACTTTCAAGTGGCTTCCTGCTTATGCAAAGAAAGGGGAGCCCTCCACAAGCTGTTGTTAATTTATATTTACATTATTTAAGACATTTTAAAAAGTTATGTTCAAATTCATGCAATAGAAGACTAAGAAAAAACTTTTGAAACTGTGAAGTCCAATTTCTGTCATTTAGATTTGTGTACGGCTTCAGACAATCTAGCTGTTTGCATCACCTATTGTAAAAAATAGAAACATAAAAAATTCATCCATGAAACTAAAGTCTAAAGACTTGCAAGTGGCAACTGTCCACATACCAACAGCCAATGTGATTGGTTGAGAGTGGTCTGCCCATTAATGAGCTCAACTGTTGGCAGGTGAGGTACCACAGAGACTCCAGGCACATTAACATCAGAATATAAAGGGGATTTTGTTCAGTTTCCCAGTCCTTTCAGCATGTTGTGTGTGTGTCATAAGGGTGAGAAAGAGACAATCATTCTATGCTATTTATCTCCAACTACAAAGCTGCAAGTACCTGTAGCTACTAAAATCAACATCACATTCTGATTTACATGAAAATAGACACACAGTGGGAACAAAAAGTTGAAACTGAGTACTTCTGTAAAAGAAAGTTGTTTCTCTACAGCTCTCACTGTATTCACATCTGGTTGTAGCTGTAATCCCAGACTGATGCAAAAAAGCACTGGTGTACAAGTCCCTCTGTTACAATTGTGTGAGAGAATGTTTGTGGGTGTTTGACCCGTGGGGCTTCTGTTAAGTTTTGCATTGCGTGCTGTGTTGCAAGCTAATCTGTAGTCGGCCCGGCTCAGGTCAAGGGGCTATGGTGGAGTTTGTGGCCCCTGAGGTTGATCCACTCAGGAAAAAGGTCAGGGTCACACTAACCTCCTGACGCATTCCTGCACTGTATCGTAAACACATGAAAAAACATGACATTAACAGAGAAATGTAGTCAAGTTCTCATTATCAAGTTGACATATATTAATGAACTCTTTATAAATGTAGGCAAGGCTCAAGAGTTGAGACCTGTCACTCATTAAAATGCTGTTTTTTTGTTGCAAAGTTATCAAACTTCTTAACACAACATTTTATTGTGTGTCAACTTTGCTGTCAATCAGTCAGTTTGCGCTGAAACAATAATTTGGCCAGATTATTGCCTTAAAATTTTACCAGCATAATCCCCAGTGTTCTGAAGGTGATTAGTTCTTAAGTCAAGTCTCAATTTAGCACTGTTAGCAAACAACCAATAGGATTAAAACACTTACAGGTCAATGTTTTAAACTCCAAAGCCCCCGAGCAGGGCTGAGTGTTGATCCTAATCACATGGCATCCATGTTGTGTGTGTATTTGCATGTGAATTACAGTTATTAGTTTGTGGTCATTTTAACAATGAATGTGACAAATTGTTCAAGATGAGTTTGATCACTTTCTGTATGATGTCAGAAATATTCTAGTTTTCTTCCTATATTGTAGTCTTCACAGTTATAATTACCATGATATATTTGAATGGGACCGCTCTTTATTTATTTTTTCTCTAAATTTGAGCTACTTTTTCAACTGAATATACTACTATACAAATGTTCCTTTTCCATTTATTTTGTGGACTCTTAATGTTTGTAAATGTAAAATGTAATTTATTTCACTTTTTTTGCAAAGAAACTGTACATTACACTAACGTATTGCCCTAATTGTTCTATTTAGTTGAAGTGTTTCACTCCAAAGTATTAGAGCTCTATAATGAAAAAAGTGTTGCATGAAATCTTAGATATCTCCAAAACTCAAATGATTCAATCATTAATATCATTTGCTATGCGGAAATAACCTACTACCAAATTGTAAGCACTAACACCAGACAACAACAACTAAATCCATGTAATTCCTGAAAATGCACCTGTAAAATAGACTCTTTAAGCACCACTTGAGAAAAATAAAAATGTGGTACGAAACCAATACTTATACTGTCTTTTTAGGTAAATAATATGTTTCAGGTTACCCGTAAACATGTCTGAGTGTATCCTTCACCCTTGCTGCTGGACCTCAGCCTCACTGCAGCAAATGATCTTGATCGTTAGGTTCAACCGAGAGCAATGGCCTGTCATTTGACCAGTTGGCCTTTTGGTGTTGCCTGGGTCTCCCTGTGACTCCCACCAGAGTGAACTTGCACTCGCAGGTCAGAGGTCAAGGCCTTGTTAGACATGTTTATGAAGATAGCCCGGGGTCAAGGACCGTGTTTGTCTGTCTGACTGTGGAAGGAAACAAGGGATAGGAATCCGGTAATAGATGAAAGACGAGAGTGGAGATGAAAGGAGGGGTTATCTGGTTCTCTGCGGAGCATATCGATCTGTTTGCGTTTTCATGGGGTGAACGAGTTTGTTGGCCGCAGTCCTGGCAGAAGTGCTGAGGCATCGGCTGAATCGCACTGTGGAAGTGTTGGAGCGGAGACTGCACTTAAATTAGGGTTCAACAATTTGAGGTCAAGTTTTGCCAGTGGTAGCAAATCCCCTGAATAAAATATACAGAGAGCTTGGGAACCACATGAATGGAGAGGTCTGAAATCCTGAATCATCAGCAATTTAACCACAAAGTGGGCTGGTGCTGCCCTCTTGTGGCCTATGCTGTTTCTTCACTTCACGTTTGAAAACATTTGAAACCGACAAACCAAATGAAAAATATTTTCCTATCATAAATTAAGAAGAATGTTCTACAAATCATTTTATTGCAGGGAGTACACAGTATGGGATCTGGAAAATATAAAATGTTCATGAAGTACTTTTTGTTCTGTGTGTTTATTAGTTAAGATTATTACCCACTGTAATCAAGTTGGTTAACACTATTGATATTATATATACTCATGGAGCATTTTATCACAACCAAGCAACACAAACAAATACAGGTGATGGTCAGTGTAGAGTAACCGCTGTAACTTCAAATCAAGAAATAGCTTGCTTCTAAAAGTAGCTCTGAATGGGATTATGTCTGGTGACCAAGACCGAGGATCTCAAAATACTGTTTATTAAGGGATTAACAAAACCCAAACATATGTTAAGACCTTTTAAAGCATGGCAACTTGCATAGACACTTACAAATACAATCCTCCTCATCTGTCTGTGTTTGACTCTGATGTACAACAATGATGTGACGACCCTTCATTCATTTGTGTTAAATCAACAGAGATAACAAAAGTAATTCAGAACATGAGCAAAGTAGCAGGTAGATATTATGTGTAAATATATATATATATATATATATATATATATATGTATATATATATATATATATATATATATATATACATGTGCATTTCTTTGGAAACCGAAACATTTAGTTCATGTAATGTGAGAAGAGGGAATCCTCGAACACACTAGCTGTGGTATAGGATTTCTTTTCTAATCTGGATTATGTCAATGATAGGGTTGTGCAACAATATACATGCAGACATCACAAAACACACACCACTTCCAAGCAGCTCAAATCCATTCATATATGTACACTCACACAATCACGCACACACACACACACACACACACACACACACACACACACACACACACACACACACACACACACACACTGCCGATGCTCTTTCAGTGCTGTTTTGTTTGTTAATAAGGCGCTGATTGTCAGACGTTGAAACACTGTTTTTGGATCAATGGAATCTCAGATACACTAAAGTCCAACATATTCTCATAAATCTTATAAATAAAAATGGACTTAATAACACACAAAGTATTTCAATAATAACCTGAGGAGAGTATGTTGGACTACGTTAGAGAGGAATGCATTATATTTACAACACAGTGATAAGTATATATGTGTGTGTCTGCAACATTGCGGTGATGTAGCGAATGGCAAGCGTCTGTAACCAGTGGTAAGTCCCATCCTTTTCATTAGTATGTTTTAACAAGCTACAAATATATAATAAAATGAATATATCTTTGAATACTATGGCATTGGAAGGGAGAAGAAAAAGAAAAAATGCAATAAGGCAGATAAGTAAGATTGTATAGCACCTGACTCACACAATATGAACACCAGTTTACCAGTTTAGGGGGCATGTACTCAGTGCAGTGGTAAACTGGGTGCAATTCTTTAGAGACATGTTGTGATCATGTTGTGTTCTGCATTGAGCAAAAGGCCGCTTGGTCTCTGTGTTTGTAATGTTTAGTCTGTTTTGCAAACCACATCTCTGTCCTTCTCCTCTCACACATGCAGGGAAGTAGCACCATCGTTTGAAAACAGCGAGTTAAGCCAAGTCGAGGACGTCAGCGGGCACGATGTTGCTCGCAGGTTAGGAAGGACTCTGGAGTTGGGTTTATGTCCTCTTCATGCACACCTGACAGCGGCTTATGTTTGTTCGGAGATTGCCTGCTTTTAGCGTTGTGGGGACAGGTTTCCTGGAAAGAGGTGGAGAGAAAAACATTAGAAGTCCATATTAACTGGTGCAATAAAAATACATTTGAAATATATTTTATTCTGTCTGTATCTATAATATTGCTATTGTGGATTATTTACTGTTCGTATTACTGTTTATATTACTTTCACCACCATCTATATCTGCTTTAATGTTTCAAATGCTTTTCAGCTGTGAACACCTGCAGCCCCACTGAATGGTGTGGTTGGGTGTAGTCAGAGTGTGCTCTGTTCCACGCCCACCAGTGATGCAAAAACATCACAAGGCAAGAACAAGGAAAACATATTTTTCCTCTTAAAATAATTCACAGACTTTTTCAAAGATACATTTCATGTATAAACTAAGGTTTAAAGAAAATAGGTGCTGCATAAAACGGCTCACAATTATCTTGAGGAACTGGGACATGATTTATGAAAAGAGACATTGCTGTTGAGTTTTACAAATTTATTTTTTTGGTGCTTTGAATATCAGCAGTCTAGTGTCATATAGTATAGCGAAGATAAGGCAGACATTCTTAGGCTGATAAAACTAGGCAACTCAAAATAAATAGCACTTCAAGTAAGAGGAAGAACATGTATTTTAGATTGTGGGGGGAAGTTACTCATTCATTCAAGAAATACAATGTCTGAGTTTGTCCGTCTTACCTAAACATCTCACTGTCTTCAATGGTGGCAAGCCAAAAGCTGTAGGAGTTGGCGTAGTAGTTGCAGGTTCCACGGCCGTGACACTCGATGAATGGAGCGCTGCGGAATTCCTCCAGGCAGGAACCAGGAGAGGCCAGAGCCTGGCCGGACCCCTCAGCTCCCGCACTGGTGTGCTTTACAAACACACACAATGAGAACAGCTCATTAATAACGAGTTATTGTTTGATTTCCGAAAGTTGTGCATGCAACTTGTGCATTTCTTCCACAGACACTGTAAATAGATATATGCTCTGTATGTATGTATTACTACGGTAGTACAGTACTGCCATTGGTATGATGGGGTAAATGGGAGAGTTTTGGAGATCGGGGGTGAGTATAGGTTTGGGATGCTTTTGGGATAAGGCAAGTTATCTGTACTTGTATTGACAGCATGATGTCTCTTAACATTCGCTTACGTGGTATATTCATATTAGCTGTAATGCATCCACTGTTCCACTTAATATTGTCAAGGAAAATAATGACCTTAAAACAAATGAACAGAACCTTTATCATACTGTGTATCAACAACACTGCTTGATTTGACTTATTTGCTTAAAAAAATAATACAAATGCAACAAAAAAAGAGTCTGCACAACTTTGGCTTTTTTGGCTTGTTAGTGGTGTCAGAGAAAACATTTATGTATTCTTGAAACATGGTCCTGTTGGTCTTACCATGACAAAGGAGTAGCCAATCCATAGAGAGTCCCAGCCGCCAGGGCATGCCGGGATCATGATGGTCTGACTGTGAACTGCGATGACCATGGCTGGTGCTTCACACACAGAACACCTGTCCACACACACACATGGGAGAGGAGCGGGTCAAATGAGTATCATGAATGCCTAAAACAGAACAGTATGAATGGAAATGCTGACATACCTGCTGATGAAGGGTTTGATGCCTTCACCAGTGATGGGTGCCATGTTCATGGGCATGGGCTCAGGGGAGGTGAGCCAGTAGGAGTAGTCGTTACGAGAGGCAAAGTTACACACGTTGTTGATGTTACAGAACAGGAAGGGCATGGGGCTGAACTTCCTCAGGCAGCTGCCCGCCGTACCTAAAACACAGAGAGGGGAGACATGTAGTTAGACCCACAAACCCATTTTCTCCATCTCTCTTCTGTTTTTTATTCTTTATCTCTCATGTCGTGTTTCTCACCTAAGTCTTGACCATGGGAGCGTTCGTTGCCTTGAACGTAGAGCAAGGAGTAGCCATCATATATGAGCGAGGTTCCCTCAGCACAGGGTGGAACCTCCGCCGTTTGGCTGTGACGGGTTACCAGGAACCCGTGATCCATGGATGCGGGGCCAGGGTGACCCGCTTGACCTGGAACCCCGTCAGGTCCTGATGGGCCAGGGTGTCCTCTGGGTCCTAAAGGCGGAATAATGAATGATGAATGATTAAGGACAGCGACCACATAGAAGTTCTTGCCTTTCTCTCACTTTCCATCCCTCTGTGCTGCTCACCCTGTGGCCCTGGAAGACCAGGATCTCCTTTGCCTCCAGACTGACCATGATATCCAGGAATGCCATCTTCACCTTTTGGCCCAGAAATACCTGTCATACCTGAGAGAAAATAACACAAGTGATGAAGCAATAAGAACATTCAATGCAGAGGAGAGGACATGGGCAGGAGAACATTTTGGTTACACAGTGGATTACACAATTTTACGCAAAATGTCACCTTGCTGTCCTTTCTGTCCAGTAAGCCCATATGGCCCCTGGGGACCCGGTAAGCCTGGTATCCCTGGGAACCCAATGTCTCCTTTGATGAAGGTGCTGGGACCTGGGGGACCAGGGGGTCCTTCCTTGCCTAAAACATACAGTCTCTTTAGACAACGTTTTCCAGTTTCTCATTTTGATTTTGATCAGTTTATAGGTCATTTTATAAGATTTTCAGAGACATATGTAAGCACTGATTGAATTATGTATTGTAATGATTGAGAAAATAAGATAGAGATACTAGGGTTTCCCCTCCATGTTTACCTATATCTCCTGGGAATCCTCTGTCTCCAACTTCTCCTTTGAATCCAATGTCCCCGAAATTACCCCTTACACCTAGAGTTTAAAAAGTAGTGTATTTTAATTGTCAGTAATGGGAATAAAAATACAAAATGTGTAATCACAAACGAGTGCAAACACACGCGCACACACACACACACACACACACACACACACACACACACACAGTCGTAGACTACTATACTGTGTTACGTAATCACCTGGGAAGCCAGGGACACCCTGCAATCCCCTCTCTCCGCTCTGTCCATCGATACCCGGAAGGCCAGACTGTCCCTGTAATGCACACACACACACACACACACACACACACACACACACACACACACACACACACACACACACACACACACACACACATAGAAATCGCATCAAAGAAGCACTGACCTGCATATGAACTAATTTATAACATGTACAGTATAAACCTCAAGTGATTTAAAACAGTCTAATGACGTACAGGAAGTCCAGTAACTCCAGGTTCACCCTTATGTCCCAACTCTCCCTGAAAACCAGGGAGGCCCTGGTCTCCTTTGTCTCCCTTTTGGGCATCTCTGCCTGGCAAGCCAGAGGGTCCTGGTAGTCCTGAGGATCCTGTTTGATAAAGAGAAGAAGAACACACAATATAACGCATAATGTTTTTTGTATTCTAAAAACTTTTGCCTTGTAACAATGGCTCTACACTACAACATTTTAGCAACAGGTCACGTACTAACTTGCTAGCCTGTCATGTATATGGCATACCTGATTCTCCAGATCGTCCCTCCTCTCCCTTCGCTCCCTTCGGGCCCTCCAGAGAGATACCTGTGAGCCCCCTCTCCCCTGTCTCACCCTGGGGTCCCGGTGAACCTGAAAATCCCTTGTCGCCTTTGATACCAGAGACACCTGGATGACCTGGAGTGCCAGGGAAGCCACTACTACCTTTGTCACCTGGATAGGGAAAGAGAAATATCACATGAGGAAACTCTGTTTGGCTCCAGTGACTGACATATTACATAAATCAATGGCGGAAGGGATCTAACCTTTGTCACCTAGCACCCCAGGGGATCCAGGGAAACCTTGTCCAGCTAAACCTGCGGGGAAGACAACAAGTACATTACAGGCATTCTCTGTCATGTTTTGATTGGTAGAGAGGCGTCTACAGATACAAAAAGATCTTGTCTTCCAGTAAAATGTGAGAGTAGTGGTTAAGAGAGTCTGGGTGAAGGCTAAATGAAGGGTCCCGAGCCAGAGTGAAGCTGGTATGATATATTAGGCTGAGAGGTTCATTGTGTCGTGACAGCTTATCAACATGTTTGCCATGTAGTCTCCTCCTAAGTCCTCTGACACAAACCTGGGTCTCCTCTCTCCCCTGAGGATCCAGGGATACCATCCACTCCAGGATCTCCCTTCTCTCCGGGAACACCAGGCGGTCCCTGCAAGCCGTCTTCACCTGGAGGAGAACACATTTACACACTATGTTACTATTTACCAGGATGACAGAGGCTCATTAAATCCTCAGTGAAAAACAGCCTTTTAACAAAAACTGATCTCGCAAGATAACGTCTGTCTTTGTGAAGTAAACGTTGTATCTAACCTTAAAAAAATGATTGAAATGATTACTGGGATTAATATGTGGCCATTTGTTTGACTAGCTGAGTTAATACTCCTGTTACTTACCAGGCCGACCATCATGACCAGATTCTCCTGCAGAGCCCGGCAGCCCTGGGGTTCCCTTCTCGCCTGGTCTACCTGACTGACCTGTCCAACACACAAACAGCACAATGAGAACACACATGGACTAACAGCATGTATAAATACTACATCTAGTGTTGTAGACAAATACGATGAATGCAACCACACAGACTGAAATCTGACCTGTATAACCAATGAGTCCTTTGTCTCCTCTGGTTCCTTGCAGTCCTGGCTTGCCGGACATACCCTCATGCCCCTTCAGACCCCTCTCACCAGGTGATCCTGGGAAACCTGGCTGGCCGGTCTGACCCTGCGTAATAGAGGAGGGGAGGGGAGTGCAGTAAGGTAAACACATGTAGGTAGTGATGATTGTTAAGAGGAACAAGAGGTAGTTTATAAGATATTAAAACTGGCAAAAATGTTTTGTTGGTCGCCAATTCAAATGATTTATTCTCTATATGTGTTGTTACATTAGAAACCTATTGTGGATATTTGGCTTTTGCAAGATGGTGCTTTATCTTTTGTACTTATGATTCAACTGATTATTTAACTGTGAGTCGAGCTCATAGAGCCACAGTAGAAGTTATAGCAAGTGGATTACCTCAGCTCCTTTCTGTCCTGGAAGCCCAATACCTGGTTCACCAGATGTTCCCTTGTCTCCTTTCTGTCCGTCTGTGCCTCTGAATCCAGGATGTCCCGATGTACCAATATCTCCTTTAGTACCCTTTGGACCAGACACACCTGCACAAACACACAGAAACACACAAAATACATGCAATTTAATGTGACATGTGGGTTTCCCTTCTCTTGAAATATCCTCAAGATAGCTTTGTACACTTCTGTCTCTGTTTGTAACACATACAACACGTTTGCACACACTCACACTCTCACTGGTTGGTTTTGTGCGATCTTACCTGGTATCCCCATCTCTCCGACAGTGCCTTTCTGACCGCTTGGTCCCATCCTGCCAGGGTCTCCGGGAAAACCAGTGTCTCCTTTCTCACCTGAGACACATTAGTGGGATAGAAAAATGTATATCTATTTTATTTTCCCTTTATTTTCAGGGGATTAAGCAAGTGCAGAGAATTGACTGAAATCAGAATTAAATTAAATGAATAGGACAAACATAAATGAGGAACCACATGAAGTCTACATGGTTTAGATATCTGATAAAGAAAATGTAACACATGTTATGTTGCTGTTCAGGTGGTCATGTGGTCACCTGGTTGTCCAGGTAATCCAGGCTCTCCATTTTTGCCTGGCATTCCAGGGTTACCAGGAAGTCCACGGTGGCCCTTATCTCCAGTGCCCCCAGGGTTACCTAATGGGAAAAGGGAATTAAAAAACAAATTGATAGAAGTCCAATTTTAATAACCTTTTGTGAAGAGATTGAGAAGATCCATAATTATGTTTTTGACTTAAAAGAACCTTGGTGTTGGTGTCTTAGTTATTTTCAGTTATTTATGAATTCTACTTCTATAAGAAGTAGAAGAATGTGCAATGCATTTTGTAGAAAATCATTGGAAGATGCTGGAAGAAACATTGCCTTAAAGCATTGGTTCTCAAACTTTTTCTGTCGAGTCCCACTTTGGAGGAAGAAAAATGTTCGGGCCCCACCGCCCCAACAAAATCTTAACAAAATGGTCCAACTTTTTGTGACTCATCCCTCCGTGCTTTTTCAAATAATACAATAAAGAAAATTGCAATCCCTTTTCAAGTAAACCAGATTGCTCCATCAGACAAAAACTAATAACATCTGCAATCACTTTGTTAGAACATTGCAAATAAAGTTCTATCTCTGCAAAAAATAACTAATATTTGGCAAAAAAAAATATTTATTGTGGCTCCAAATAACCTGTTTTGCACTGAATATCTTTTCAAGATAAAAACAATAATGTTCAACCTGTGCAAAACAAAATGAGTGCAGATGTGTGAGCATCACGTTGTATCAGTATTAGTGGCTGCAGTGAGCTGCTTTCCTCTATAAATATTATTTAAATGAGATGGTAGATTTGATACGGTCGCTCTTAATTTATGCTCAATGTTGATCTTAGATCTATAATCTGTTTTGAGAGACGCAGCAGCAGAAAAGACCTCACGGAGATCTCACGGGGGCTTTTAGCAAACGCCAAGAATCGTCGAGTCGCGCAATCGCAACCTGTTAACGGCGTAACGTAAACATTTCTACGAAAGTACAGGCCTTTCTCCATGTATTTATTATTGACGTTTTATGTCCGTGTACTTTGTACTTTTGTACTATGTAAAGTCATCAGGTTCATGGAGAGAGTTCGTCCTGAAACCACAAGGTAGCGGTTCATCCCCATAGTTTCATGTTGAAGTTTCCTTGAGCAAGACACTGAAGCCCCAGAGCTTCACAGCAGCACACTGCCCCTTAATTACTAAGGATGGTAAAATGCAGATAATAATTTCCCCACTGTGATATTAATAAAGGATTAAATAAATACAAAAATATATATAATTTTTTTTATTTTTAGATCAGCATCACCCTCCCATGCCCCACCTGTAATACCTCCGCGCCCCACTAGAGGGTCGCGCCCCACAGTTTGAGAACCACTGCCTTAAAGTATTAAAAGGAGATATTTATTTAACTATGTGTCAAGAAGATAGAATCACCAATAAACCTGTTTGTAGTAAATCAACCCATATACTCTTATTGAACCAAAGGCTATATGTTGTTTTATACCTCTGTCTCCGAAGTCTCCCTTCTCCCCCTTCATGTGCTCCATATTGATGTCGCTCATGTTCCCAGGAGGGCCCTGAAGACCTTGATCTCCCCTTTCTCCTTTAGTTCCAATCTCTCCAATAACACCTCTAGGTCCAGTAATACCAGGATCACCTACACGAGACGGTGAGAAAGAAAAATTGTTATTGCTGCAAATTAATCTTTTTTACCTATATGAGAGAGGCTGAAGAAAGAACTATAAATAGTTTTTATAATTTTTTTTTCTCACCTCTGAGTCCAATAGATCCAGCTGTACCAGGTGGTCCAGGAAATCCTGGTACTCCCGGTGTCCCTATGACCCCCATTTCACCTTTAAAACCTGGTAAACAAACACATACACAGTGAAATGAATGCAGATAAAAAAAGATTGAAGTCAATTATTTCACACGTACATCCCATGCAGCCTCCCTCCCCCCAGTACGGGAACATCGGAGGGAAATTGTAAAAATTCTCTCAAAGCCAACCCTTCTCCTTTCTCATTTCAAATTGAATTGTAGGATGAATACTCAACGTTATACATTACTGCCGTAGTGGTGAGAATAATGTCAATTTTTCCCCTTAACACTGGCAAATGTCGACTTGAATGGGAATAGAGCGGGGCGTAGAAGTTATCCTTCTCTTCCTTTGAAGATCATCTGAATCTTCCTTCTGCAGGTTAAAGTTGGCAGACTACGAGGCAAGTTATTCGCTTCTCCTTCGGATCTAAAACAGTCTATTTTTTGACCAGCGAATGTAGAACTATTATTAGGTTTCTTAAAGCATCAACGTTTGCATCAACGCTTGCGTCCCTTTACATGCGAGTCGAATGGCTTGGGATGGCTCAGAGCTGTAGGTAGCGCTGATGTTCATAGTCTCAGGGACGTCAAGGCCGTATCACAGGGAGACCCCGTGGTGCCTTTGGCCCTCGTCCAATGAGACCCCAGCGTTGGATTTGGACCAAAAATCACACGTAGGGGAGATTCAACCTCTGGTGGGGTTTGGTGTGGTTAAACTCAAATCAGGCTGTTGAATGAACAGGTAGGCCTGATTCCTTTGTTTCCACCACATGGTGAAGTCCCAACATGTGCAAGTACAACAATTACAAGATAAATACAAAAACACCCACACATCAGTTAGTCTCACCTTGGTCTCCAATGAGTCCATCCCTGCCAGGGAAGCCTGGTGGCCCGGGTAGTCCTTTAGGACCTGGGGTTCCTGGGAACCCGGAGATTCCCTTCTCTCCCTGAGGACCCGGCATGTCCAGACCAGAAGGACCAGGGTAGCCCTTTTCTCCCTTAACACCTTCCCCACCTGTTCAACATGCACACGTACAAATATATTAGTAGTGACTTCCATAACAATTGACAGGTGAGGTAAATGAAGAGTTTGCTTCATAACCTGACAGCAGACAGTTTGACTTGAGAAATATGACAGGAGTTACTCATAACATACCAGGACCATGAAACTGAAGCAACTAAATCAGGCCATCATTAATCATATTATCTGAATATTATTATAACCTTATTATACAATAATTAGTTTACCTTCAGTGAAATTTCAAAATGTCTTGCCTGGAAAAAGGTCCATATGTTTGGATGCAAAGTTTGTGCTCACCATACGGTCCTTGATCTCCAGCTGGTCCTTGTGGTCCAGGAGCTCCAGGAGAGCCTTTACCTGGAGCTCCTGGTAAGCCAACCTGTCCAGGAGTTCCTGGGGGTCCCACGTCACCTAATTTTGAAGACCAAAGAAAAACAAAGTTGTACATGGCACAGATGATGGGCCTTTTAACTCTGCGGCACGGACGAAGCAGTACCTCTGATTCCCTGAGGCCCTATTGGTCCTGTCTGGCCTTCTCGTCCAGGAACACCAGGTAGTCCAATAAAACCCCTTTCTCCCTGGAAGCCAATAATTCCTGAGGGACCCTGAGAACCTTTTAAGCCTGGAAGACCCCGTCCTGGTTCACCCTGCGGAGTATAGACAGAAGAACTCATTTGCTTTTCAACTCATTTAATAGTGATTTTAAATGGCATTTAAATCTCACAGTGTATCATGTCTATAAAATACATGTCAGTATTGATCTAGTTGTTGGATTTTAATTTCATTGTATAACAATAGAGCGTTGGACTAATTTCTCTAAGGCACTTGTCTGATGTTCATAAACCAAGACCTCTCAAATATATATTTCATAGCAATATCCAAAGAAAGAAACATCACTTTAACTTTAACTTTAGGAAGTTGCACAGAAGACTAATTGTCAGGTGGAATGTTGAATTATTTATACATGTAATTAAATGAGTAATTGAAATACAAATGCAGAGAAATACACACTTTTGGTCCAGGTGTACCCGGTAGTCCTGTCAAGCCTTCCTGTCCCGGTCTTCCAGGCTCTCCTGGTAATCCTGGAGCTCCTGGAATTCCACTGATTCCTAGAAACACAGATAAAACTTGTGCTCTGTACATGTACATATAATTCATACACTGTTTGAAATTGTGAACCTTTTTTTTTTTAGGGATCTGTAAGTAACCATTTAATTTCTTTGATGCGTCCACAGAGAAAGGGAACAGGGTCAACATGGAGTATCTTACCTTTAGGCCCAGTTAGGCCTGGAAATCCAATTCCAGGGGGGCCTTGTTCACCCTTCGGTCCAGGGAACCCTGGCCTCCCAGACTCTCCATACAGGCCTCTGTCACCTGCAACATACAACATGTTGCATGGTAAACAGGAACAATCACCAACAATCTTCACAATGTATTACATTTTTTTGTAATCACATGCTGATACTTTGCTCCGCCACTCATGTTATTTTATTGATCAAAGACAAGATTAAGTTAACTGATTATCCCACAAGGGAAGTGGCAGTGAAGTTCGAAATGAAAACATTCTGACTATGGTGTTACCTGGAAGTCCAGGTAAGCCTGTTTTGCCGTCTGGTCCAGGTACTCCCTGAGGTCCAGGAGTGCTCACACCTTTACCCGAGTCACCTTTAGCACCTGCACACAAGGTATATGTTACCACTGTCTTTATGTTCAGGATTTGAAGTATCAGTGTGTGTTTGCTGAGTTTCAGATGTGCAGTTGAGATACAGTTTGATTTAACTTCTCTTTGACTATACGAGTGCATTTTTCATAGTATCTGCTGGTCTCTCCCTGTGTGCATGGCAGGCCTACCAGGTGGTCCAGGAGATCCAGGTAGACCTGTTCTCCCCTCACTGCCCTTCTCTCCAGACTCTCCTGGTCGACCGAAGCCTGGCAGGCCAGCTGGACCCATCTCTCCTGGAGGCCCAATAAGACCAGTTTCCCCTTCTGGTCCACGCTCACCCCTCATGCCTTCTCTGGCCTGAAAGGAATCAGAAAAAGGTGATTTCCAATCTACTTTGATTTAAGTTGGCAATACATACAAATTATACTAAATATAGACTAGTGGAGTTCATGCTGTCCTGATATCCTGATAGTTTGACTCACAAAACAAACCGCACACACACTTACCGATTCTCCTTTGAAGCCAGGTATACCTGGAAGACCATCTCTCCCTGGCTGTCCATCCACTCCTGGCTGTCCTGGTGTACCAGAAAGACCAGGCAGACCTTTGTCCCCCTTCAGACCAGGAAGTGCCAAAATGTCGCCAGGCTCACCAACGGCACCTGGTGCTCCAATCAGCCCAGGAATACCTTCAGAACCCTGCACACAGGTGGAACGATTTATTATTGCTACATTGTGAAGGATGAATTGTTAAATTATTTTCTAAGTATTTCTTCTGATATTATTTTACTCACAGGTCTTCCAGGTTGTCCAGAAAAGCCAGACACGCCCTTTTCTCCCTTACCGCCTACAAGCCCAGGAGGTCCTGCCGGGTGAAAATGGACAATTGTACATACTTCATACTCATTCAATAGTAATCTAGTGGGAATCAATGCAAAGAAAAAATGGTGGAATACGATAATATCCTAGTTGTGTTTACAGAATAAAAACTGTCAACAGCTGTGGTCAGAATAACTCAGAAGGTGAAATCGATCCTCAGATCTTTAGCTCATAGCCCCAATTGTTGTGTGGCTCGACACCACCATTTCATTTGAATATGATGACTGTTCACTCACCTCGATCTCCTTTATGGCCTTTGGGACCAGGGAAACCAGGTGGGCCGTAGCTTTCACATTGAACACAAGTATCTCCTATGTCACCTGAAATTAAAATAAAAATTAAATAAAAAAATATGATGCACTTAAATATCCTTTACATTTTGTCCAGCTGCAGTTAGTACATGATACATTTTATACCCACAAATGTTTCTCTACGCCTTAAAGATAAAAACAAAGAATTTAAATAAATACATTTATTGATGACTCATATTAATCAGCATTAATATTAGATGTTCTTACCTTTCTGTCCCAACTCCCCTTGTAATCCTGGAGGTCCAGGTGGGCCAGGAGCTCCTTTCTCAATGTCACATTCATTAGGGTCAACTGTGTGGCAATGTCAAAGCACATACGCAACACATACATCCGTCACACACGCACACAGACAAACACACACACACACACTACATTATAGAAACTTGTGTAGATATGCACTTTATCAAGGTGTCCCTTGATGTCAATTGTTGAAATGTTTGTTATTTTATTCAAAGATAAGACATACGCGGTAGTCCAGGTGGTCCAGGTTGTCCAGAGGTCCCTGGTTGTCCTGGAGGTCCAACGAGAGACTCTCCTTCTACACCCCTGTCTCCTTTCTCACCAACGTTTCCCTTCTGACCACTCTCCCCTTGAGGCCCTTCAACGTATCGGCCTGAAGTGCAAGTTAAAGGAGACAGATTGTTATTCAGCTAAGCATGTGTCAGACTGACAAATGCCGCCTCGATGTAGGGGTCTTATATTATGTTGCAATGTTGTGTCATTGTACCTGGTGGACCTGCCTCTCCCTGAGGACCAGCAAAACCTGTGGATTATGAGAAAATACATCACATCATGGAACCTGGTCCAAAATAGGTGTTTATGCGCATGTGTGCGTGTCTGAATATGTGTATGACCATTTAGCGGCACACTATGGCCTCACTTTACCTTTTTCTCCTTCTAACCCTGGAAAACCAGGAGAACCGGGAGGACCAGGGGAACCATCACCCTAAAAGTATATAGTTACAGAGATTAAGGATGCATGGCCATTGTTTAAGAATATGTTTCAGGTTTATTTCACCCAATCTACCAAAACTCAAATCAGTTTGCTGCAGAAATTCTGACCTGTCATCTTTCCTTTTAATACTGACTATCGCTGCAGTACTGAAGCAAAATATAATCTTCAAAGGAATTACACCTTCGTAGGATTAAATACTTCTGCTTTTTTACGACTACAATAGATTTTGCCCTTATCTTTAAAGGATTTAGCACTATTTAGAATTGCACTTCCAGAAAGTTGGTGTTTTTGTGAAAGACAGATTAACAAAATGGTCAAAATCAATGTAGAAAAGGCCAAGACATCCTGCCTTTCAAGAGTAAACTTGAATCAGGTTGAACTCATTGTCCTCTGTGGTTGAAAGCTCCTCTGGCAGAAGTGCGCTCTGGTGCATCTTTAACCAAGCTGAACAGTGATGTCACAGTTTACTGCCACACCCTGAAGTACACTTGTACACAGCCGTAGCAAAGAGAGAAAATAAACTACTATTGGTCAACAAAAACAAAACATGATCTTTAAGGTCTTTTAATATATGCAGTCTAAAAACTATACCATACACACCAAAAGTAATGTGTGTGTAACTGGAGTTATTGTGCTGAAAGTAATTTGTGTGCAAATTCTTCCTCAAACTGTTAAATTACAAGAACATGACCTTGGTGTTCTCAGTAAAGGTCTGACTCAAGTGATGTAATTTGATGCACTTTTCCAAATCTGTGGATTGTTCACATTTTAACTGAATTAATATGTGGTTACATCCACTGGCATCTTTTTAGAAATCATCCCTGTCTTTGTCGCTGATGGGAAAGAGAGTGAGAGGATACGAGTGAAAGAAAGAGGGAGGAGAGAGACTACTCACATGACCTGGTGGTCCTCTTTCTCCCTTTTCACCCTGAAACAAGACGGAGAGTTTAGTCTGTCTGACCCCAACACTTCCAAGATCATCTCAATTTCAGATTAAAGTCTTGAGTGTGTGCAGTGTAAATAAAAGTTGCATTAGTTACCTGAGAACCAGTGTATCCGATTGATCCGAAGAAGCCTTTTTCTCCCTGTATGGAAGTATTATGTACTTTAGCGATACATATTTCATAAGATTAAAGCAAACAACAGTTGGGCAGAAGAGTATAGGAGGTGAATAACACAGTCAATTATTGTTACCTTTGGTCCGTTCTCTCCAGCCTTGCCAGATTTACCCTAAAATTACAGAAACGCTCACTTTAATTAGTTTTTCTGTCTCTTGAACTCTTCATCTTAATTGTACCAGCACATAGAAACACATTTGTATCACTTACTATTGGTCCAGGAGGACCGGCTTCACCTTTGATACCAGTATGATGTGCGGAGCAAAAGCCCTGCAAAGGAAATCAGATGTCTCTTAAAAAATAGGAAGTTGAACTAAAGGATGGCAAACATCCTGTATGCACAGTAAGTCATAAAAACACCAACATTTTAAATAAAAATACTAACTTTGTCTCCTTTATCCCCGATTCGTCCTTTCGCACCCTTTACCAACGAAAAAACACAAACGAATTCAGGAAAACACACAGAATCCAAGTCATCTTGTATACATAAACAGACATTTATCACTTGTGATTTATTTATAGCCAAAAATAACACAATATCGGTTCTGTTGTTAAAGTGCTGAGTACCGGTGGTCCAGGTATGTGCACTGTGGTACTTCCTTCCACTCCCTGTGGAGGGCCGGGAGGGCCGGGTGGGCCACGAAATCCTAGGTCACCCTGCAGGAAAACCACAACGATCACAACAACTTCCACAAGCAAACACGTTTTCACAAGAGCAGTGCAGCACAAGAGCAATTAGTCACTAAATTTGAAAAAAAAGCAAATCATCCAGTGAAAATTAAGTTTCTCTAAATTTGGTGATAAAAAAAAAGAAGCTGCTACATGTTTTTTTTAAGATAATGACATCAAAACTTGATTTGATTAATTATTTCTTACCTGGAAACACATATAGAAATGTATTTGCCCGTTCTTACTGTTTTTTTTAATGACCCGTTAAGTGCAAATGCTAACTCACAACAATGCTAACTAGCTAGGTCTACATTGAAAGTGTCATATAAGAAATGTAGCATTATAGCAGACAATATATGTATTTAAAAAATCTCACCTTATCTCCTTTCTCACTCCTATAGGACAGCTTGTCACCCTGCAAGGAGGTAAAAAATAAGTTCCTATGACATCTCAGCTGTGTGATAAAGTCAGAGAATGGTGGATTTTGTTTTACAAATGTAAATTCTTTACATATACTTGGTCTTACCATCTCTCCAGCAGGGCCAGGGGGGCCAGTTTCACCCTGTCAAACAGTTATTCAGTGAGCCAAACAAGCTGATAACAGCAGTATATATTACAGATAACAAAATCACCGTACAGTATCTTTCAGGTTTAAACATCTACACATATTTTACTTTAAAATATGTGTAGATATTGGTGTTTTATGTAATGGTTATCATATATCTCTGCATAACCAATATCCATAGCTTAGAAGGTCTATCACTGACTCTGTAGGATGGTAAACAGTCCCTGTAGGAGTAACTCACTTTGGGTCCTTGATAGCCTCGATTTCCTGGAGGTCCAATAGGTCCAGGAGATCCACTTGATCCCTGGGAGAGAATAACATGTGTGGGTATAATTTACATGAAAACTCAGATCACATTCAGTCTTAGTTTGTCTCTTTGTCGCTCAACATGCACACACAACTCACAGGTAATCCAGGTGTGCCAGGGAATCCTCTGTCTCCTCTCAGGGGAACAATCCCGATAACACCACCAGGGTCACCCTGTAGGAGACAAACCATAATAAATGTTTTGGTAGAACAATGTCTCGTCATACATATAGATGGGACATTGTTATTTGCATGTAAATACTAATGCTACATATATTTGAGCTGACCTTCATTCCAGGAACTCCTGAGATGCCCTGAGAAGAGAGCACAGTAGTAACATATCTATACATGTAACACATTCTGTTAGGATGAATATTTGGATTTGACACACTATCTAGGTTACATATTGCCAATGTCATGTAGAAATGTTATTATAGTTGTGATGTTTTACTGCAACACAATTCTACGTGAGCTGAGGAGAGCTGCTCATAGACAACCGGACCATTCCCAAAAAGGTCCGCCGGTCAGTATAAAAACAAGGAAGCTCTCTGAAATTATTTTTCCACAGGACAGTGGCATGAGTCAAACGTGTGGTGGTTGGATGTCATGCGAGTCACGGTTGCTTACAGGAGGTCCTTGAAGACCAGCATAACCAGGAGTGCCATCCCCGCCTTTGTCTCCCTGAAACGCACACACACACACACACACACACACACACACACACACACACACACCACACACACACACCACACAACACAGTCAGAAGGCACAAACAGGGAAGAAATTCGGTCTGAAACACAGTTGAACTTTTAGAATTGGCTTACTTTAGTCCCGTTGCATCCTGGGATACCATGCGAACCTGGCGGGCCATCATTTCCATTGATACCCTAAGAGTGGGAGCACACAGATATACCATTTGAGATAATTTGCAGTTACAGTGACCAAGTTTGCAGGATGTGAGACCGATCAGAGGAACTTACTGGTAGTCCTGCGTTTCCTGGGAAACCTGGCAGACCAGGAGGACCCTGCAAGATGACAGCCATGTGAACATTACTGTCTCATGACAATACCTGTCTCATAGATCACATCATACTGGAGGTCATAATTATGATGGTTAGTTACTTACCCGCACTCCTTTCAGTCCAAAAGCTCCAGGTTCACCCAGACCCCCCTAAAAGAAACAAATGTCCTCATGATCATCTTAACGGAGAAATGTGTGTTATAACCTAATAGTCGATCTAAAATTGGAAAATTGGAGTGTGTCTGTGAGTGTGTGTGTGTGTGTGGGGGGGGGGGGGGGGGGGTACTGACCGTGGGGCCCATTGGTCCTGCAGGACCTTCATGTCCCTGCATCCCTGGAAATCCCATATTACCTTGAAGACCAGGAAATCCACGCTCACCCTGTGAAGGACAGATCGCCAGGTTATTGATATAAGGATACAATAATATTCATATTTACTGAGATTAGAAGGAACAATTTGTGGCAAAGAGCTTAAAACGGATTTGAGACATTTTATGAGTATATGCAATTCAGTACTGAATTACTTAACTCAGTTTCAGACTGAGTTACAGTATTGGTATCAATTGTTGTAGTGACATTATGATCTATAATGAATTTAAAGGGATTCCTGGAAGAATCACAGATCCTTTTATTAGATGCAACAATTATGTGCATCTCTCCCATTTAGGTCAATTGAGATCATTGTAGCTGAGAGCTTATGATTTCATTCTTCATCATTGTTAAGTTGTCATAAAAATACATATAATTGCAAAACACAATGTGATCTAAGAATAATCTTTATAAATGTTATGTTTGTAATATATATCTATAACATAATAAAACTTCAAAATAACGCATCATTCTTTCTTCTGCTGTTTACGTAGATGTCGGTCAATCCAGTGCCAAAAAGCAAATGATTAGCACTTATTTTTTATTTTAAAAAACTAATTGCATTTGACTTCATAATGAAAACTATTTTTTTGAATGTTGTTTATGCACAATGTTAAAAAACAAATCAATAAAAACTACTCTTGGTCCCAAACAATTTCATTTGTGCCCTTCACAGTGACCTCAAACTGACTGGCTGTTGTTTCCACTACCTGCCGCTAGGTGGCAACATTGCCTTTTGAATGACATGCTTCATAATCTTCAAGACCTTCTCTGAGCTGCCGAGCATGAGAAAGCCATGTGTATCATACTGAACATTTTTGGATCGATTTCCATTCCCTGACCACAACACATCTGACTTCAATCAGAAGAGAAAAAACAGTATTTTGAACCATGGGAATCATCAATAGGGTTACCAAGGCAATTCCTGTTGTGACATCATTGGAAATAGAGCTCACATGGCTTTTTAGGGCCTTTCAGGAACTTTCAAAACACAGAAGTGCTTTGAATTGGTTGGCCGAGCTCCATTGAACACAGTGAGTACATCTGGTGTTGTTGGGGGAGCTGAATGTTTGGCTACTGTTGCTGAAAGAATGAACCATAAAAGGCCAGACTGTTGTACAAAGAGGATAGATAACACTCTGTAGTCGTCTGATATAACTGAGCCAATAATTCTCATGTACACTCACACAGCAGGAGTTGCAGTGAAAAACAAATACACTTTATAAAGCTGTGGTTCCCAATTTCCTTTACTTGCGACAACATAAAACAAAGCGATGTGACTAGTAACCCTCTTAGCAGGTTGCATATGTCTACTGGTTGGGACCAATTCAACCAAAGAGGGATGTTTTCTTTATTTCAATCATAAAGTGATCAGGAGGTGCACAATTATCCCATAATTCAGTGACAAAAAAGAAAAAATGAGAGGAAAGTCAGAAATGTTATTTTTTGTGCCAAATATTTTCTTTCCTGGTTCCTATCCCATAAATGTACATATTACTGATTGAATGAGATATATCAGGCTTTGGCCACAAAGCCAATACTTGTTAATAGGATACATTTATTTACTTTTTGAGTAAGTTGTTGACGATAGAATAATAATACACAATATCACTAGACCTTTTTATTTTGGGGGTTTCAATCATCATTTGCAATAAAACAGAGAAAAGTCTTGGGAGAAGAAAAATGTAATAACAGTAAAACCGCCTTAGCCAAAGACGGTTAATACCAACTTTGTGTGTTTCAGGACAGTGATTAACATTCATGCTGGAGTGCTGACAGCTTAAAGACTCATGGCCAGTTGGGGCTAGTGTCCCCGCCACTTGTACATCTGTACTGTATCTGAGAGCCTCACTCTGATGGGAATGAGGCCCTCAGCCCAGCTGTGTGTTCGGACATGCTCTAATTCAAACTGATCTTTGTTCCCGTCCTCGTCTTTGCTCCGTGACTGAGCCCCATCCCCTGTTTTTCCACCCAGGCCCAGCTGCAGTCTGTCCCACTGAGCTGACCACATCAGCCAGAACATAAGAAGCACTGTCACGACCGCTTCGGCCTGCTAGGAAGCTGCAAACTAATATTTATACTAATATTTTTTATCAAATAAGTGGGGAAGAAATGCACAAGCATTGATTGACAGGGACACATGAAAATCTCACCTTTGCTCCTTTCACACCACTGCAGTCACATTTTCCACATGATGTCCCACAGCCCTGAGGAGGAAGAGAAACATAAATATTAATTATCCATCACTTGGAAGACAAAACATTTAGGAAGAGAGTGTGACAAAACAAGAAAATACTAAACATGAAGAAAGGAGGAAAAATGAAGATCGTGTTATCCAGCTGAGTATAACAGCCAACAGCTAAGAGGCACTTGACGTCATTCATCACCTGTGTAAAGTGTGCTCCAAACTTTTTTTTTTTATAAATCATACTTTCATAGCATGATAGTGTCATTGATTCTGTCAGGTGGCTCATAGATATCCCCACTGATGCTGTAAATCACCAGTGAGTGGCCAGACCGACTTCTGCTCTGTTTTCATGTCTGCTGATCTATCTCACTCGTGAGATAAAAACATTCAAAAACATCCGTTTTGACAAGTGAATCTAAGTCTAACGTTTACTCTCATTTTACCTCCATTTTAGCTCCATTTTAGCTCCATTTAGAGCTGTTTTATTTCAGCCAAGTTGCTGACAGTGAAACCAAAACAGTGAGCTGAAAGATGCTACAACACTATACAGCTAAAGAGAAATGCAGTGGGGTGAAAATGATCCGTGGGTTTGTCACCACAAGCGACCTCGTTCACACACACTTGTCATTAGATCCACTGTTAATTGTTGTTCATTGTTAATGAACTATAGCAGCTTTCATTTTATTGATGAAGGCGTTGAAAGGCTTAAATGAAGAAAGGCTTTCTTTCATGCAATCATGTCACTTTGAAGCCACATCGAGCGTCACTGATTAACTTTGTAGAACCACTAGAGCATCAATGCAGCTGGTCCTTTCAGCCCTCCTACCTCACCCTGCTTCCTCTCCTCTGGGGTCTCCAGAGGATGGAGCCTGGGAACTGGCCTGCTCTGCCTTGTCTCTCTCTCTCTCTCTCTCTCTCTCTCTCTCTCTCTCTCTCTCTCTCTCTCTCATTGCTCCCCTCCTCCCTTTCTCTCCATCATCCAGCTGTTGCTGGACTCACGTGGAAGGCGTCCAGCCAAAAGCCTGTCGGGGCTTTGGACAGGCTCAGCAGGCCTGGACAGAGAGTGTCCAGCTACACCAACCACAAATATGTATCTGACTTATTCTCATACACATGCTCACAACAAATAAATGGCTCCATCATCCTTGATCCTGATTCTTTCACAACTTTTTAAATCTGCCATCTCAGGCTTAAGTCATTCTTCATTTTTAATGTTCGATAACTCAGTATCCTGTCCAAATATTAAACATGTCCCCTGTCTTCCTTCTTACATGCAATCCTCTCCAACATATAACTGAATCAATGTGTGGCTCTGAAACCATGGGAAATTCAGAAAACAGACCCCACTCTCAGGACCTTCAGCCCTGACTGAGAGCACTGGTTCTCATGCATTCTATTCTAACATGTGTGGCATGTTACGTTTCTCATTACTGCTCTCTCAAAGTCTAACGCCATCTCACCTCTCAACTTCTGGTTCCTTCAGTGTTTTTTTTTCACAGGAGAACTATTACTATTATGCCACTCAAAGAAAACTTCAGAAACACTTGCTTCAGATCAGATTAGTATCATAAGACAAACAGAGGAAAAGGAAAATTAACTCCCAGAATGAAGCGCATGTGTGTTTTATTATTGCAAATTTGCTGGCACGCAGCAACAAGAGCTCCTGGTGCTGGATTAACATGATTTTGACAATTCACTGAGAGAGTTCAGGCACGCTAGTGCAAAGAAGGAACACTTGACACTTTCACACTGTCAGCATCACTCCAATAAATTACAGCTGCTCATGTTTAAGCATCGCTTAAGTATTCTCTCAGTCACCTGTTGCTCTGTCTCAGATTTTTTTTCTTCCTGTTTACAGTTTTTTCCATTCTCTTTGAGGTGCAACTTAACTGAGCAGACATTCCTGCATGTTCACAACCCAACCCAAGCCTTAAACTGGCGCACGATGATGAAGATGCTAGGTGCGCTCTAGTGTGAAGGAAAAACCCCACCCTGATGTCTACTGCTGAATCTCCAAACAGCTCAGTAATCTGCAGGTGGATCAAAGTAGTGTTTTTATCAGATTTTCCCTGTTTGTTTTCCTTCCATGTCCACTACGCACCACCATAAACCTAAACACCAGATGGGAGATATGGCACACAGACCCAACTGCCATCTGCACAAAAAGAACATCACGCTAATGAGTCTTGCGGTCATGGATGTCTAAAAAGAGGATCTTCAGAGGACCTCAAACAGATCCGCGGGTGTATCGAATGATGAAAGGTCCGATTATCTCGCATAAATACCATGACTAAAGGCCGACATCATGAAGGATGATAGCCTTACCAGATTACTCACACCCTCAGATGTAAAGAACGTACAGACAGTGGTGGAAGATAAAGTACATTTACTCAAGATCTGTAAAATCTTGAGGGACAGGTATTTGAGTCCTTCCATTTTATATTTACTTCACTACATGTCAGAAGAATATTTTACAGTTTTTACTCCACCACATACTGACCTTCTAACAGACTGACCCACATCAAATATTGTTTTCTGCCTTATTCATTTGCCGCAGTAAGGTTATTTAATTAAAAAAGCTACTATGATACTCATCATAATTTATCTAAAAAGTAAAAAATTTAAATAATAATGACCTCCTCCTTTTAGTCCAATATTGAATACATTTCCTTCCAACATTTGAAATGCTTTATCTTTATTTTTACATTGTGGTGCAGACTTCCAGCACAGTATATGGTGTGCATATGTGAGAGCTGGAGCGTCAGGAGATGAGATGATGTTAAACAGGATGAACTTCCACAGAGCAAACAGACTGAGATTCTGCAGTGATAAGTGTTGATGTCCACTGTGAATGTACAGTGGCTGGTGTGTCACTGAGCCCTCAAGAAACTGTATCAGATCCAGCAGAGCTCTGCCGCAGACAGTCTGACGTGTCTCTGGACAAGTGTTTATGTCATCCTGAGTCTGGATGGCCGGTCTGGATCGCTCCAAACTGTGAAAAAGCAATATGACGCGTGCTGGCAGAGTGTTTACGTTTCCTGAGCGCTCCGCAAAAACAGTGCCTCATCATAATTGTGTGTATATGACAGTGTGTTTGCGATTGTTTAAGCTGGCCGGAGCTGGCAGGGAAACTCGGGCCTGAGGGTTTGATTTGATACAATCTGAGACAGAAAGCATATAATTCCACCAGAGGAGGAGGATGGTGTGGGATCAGAGAGATGTGTGGCATCATGGTGCACATGGGCATGTTCATTTGCCTTCACAGTGTAGATTTATGCATTTCAGTCCTGGAGGTTACATCAGTTCAGCCTCCTCCCATAAAGCCTGATGTTTCAGTAACACTAGCTTGATATGTCTGACATCATGAGATAGATCACAGCGCTGAGATGAGCCCAGGAGAGAGGAAGTGATGAGTAATGTTTACATTAGGAAGCAAGAGAGGCAGCTCCAGAAATCGCGACGTTAACACAAACACTCTTAATGTAAACCAAGGGTGAGTGTATAGAGCTGTTGCGTAACTGATCCTAAAAAGAACCGTAGCAAGAGCAGCATTGTTGTGGCTGAGGAAAGGGCAGCCGGATACAGCATGGGTTGGATCGGGCATTTTCAATCTTGTGTGGTCAGTCACCTCACCGGGCAGAGATAAAGGATATACAACATTCTAACTGAAAAAACTCACCACTCAGTCTATGTTTTGGAGCAGCCCTTCTAGAGCTTTCAATCATACAACATGATCTTCCTCGGCAGAGGGAGTTGGATTGATATTTAAATATGAACATTTGCAAGTCCATGACAACTGGGTAAACACAATCTGCTGACGAAGATCATGTGATATGAATGAAAGCTCCAGAATATTAAATAAATGGACCGTGAGTTGAAATTGTTTTCAACAACCAATCAATACAACACAGAGACTCAAACTTCATTCATGACCTCACAGTTCTTATAACACATCCCATTACAGACTTGAGGCTTCATGACTAAACTAAAAGGATAAACAATGGATGGAAAAGACAGCTGGATTTCCCCCAAACTTACAAATATTTCCTTAAATGTTAAACTTTTTCATCTTGTGTGAAATAATGTCTTCTTCTCGTAAGAATTGCAGCAGTATTGATTTTAACCACATGGGGGTAGAAACGTTCCCCATTGATTGAACATTCACAACAGCTGGATGTGTCTTTCCTTCCATGTTAAAGGGGAACTGAAAATCCCACAAACATCTGGTCAATGTCATCGACAGACTTTTCTGAGAACGACATCACATTCCTGGCATAACCTCCCACCACGGCTGTAGTATCTCATAAACCACCGGGGGCTGAGCACATGAATGGATGGAGGATATGCCTTATCATATCCTCTCTTCTTCTATACACACACACACACACACACACACACACACACACACACACACACACGCACACACACACACACACACACACACACACGGATTAAACCAGTAAGAAGCTGACATTTAGATAATATACAGTAATGGCATCATGAGATGAGATTCTGTCATGCTACTTATTATTGCTACATTACTACTTCCTAAGACTCATGATACACACAAAACTATAGAAACTCTCTCTCTCTCTCTCTCCCTCTCTCTCTCTCTCTCTCTCTCTCTCACACACACACACACACACACACTGGCTGCTCCTTTTATGCTGGTGTTTTTGTTGTTTTCAGAAAAAAAAAATCAGTTTTCTTGTGCCAGTAATGTGAAAATCTAGTCAGAGAAAATGATTTGACTGGAGAATTCCCTCTCAGTTTATCTCCTCCGCTGGGAGAGGAGCCTTCCTTCCCCGCTGATATGAGTTTCACTGTAGCTCTGTAGTTGTTGAGGTGTTCTACCCCCTAATAACTTTCAGCAATGAGGGGTTTCATGCAACATATTGTCAGTCACAGAACTAGTTTCTTAGAGGTTTCTAAAAGCACCTCAGTGGTATTCTGCTGCCCGCATGTCTTGCGTAGGTTTAGTACCAACAACAGCCCAAACGACTGTCACCCTGACTCAGTCAAGTGGCTTGCATTGAGAAAGAGATGTCTGTAAATCAGCGGATGATAATAATAATATCCAGTTTACTTTATACAGCCATGACTCCAACACCAGCCTCCCGCATGTGAGCGGAAGTATTATCATGGCCATATTGTTGCATCACTAAGTTTTGGGTTTACTTGTTTTGGCTGATCTAATTACTCTTAATGACTACGAGAAGATTTTGGGACTTTGTTTCCAGCTAAATATTGTGCAACGTTGTTAAATTGAACGTATCCAGGAACTTTCACGTAAACATTTGGGTTTTTTTTGTGGACTCTGTGAGTCCTGCTGAAATAACAGGTTGAGCTTTTTTCTTTCTTTACTTCCTTTTCTTTCTGTTGTTTGTTGAAGTGACTTTGACAAACTCCTGTGTCCTTTTACCACAGTGACTTAGTTGTTCTAAGACGTTTAACCTGGATAAGTCACCCCGTAAAGACATGCTCTTGGCGGTAAACCACAGAGCATGGCTTCCATATGGAGACAATCAGGATAGTTTTACCCCATTAATGCCAGAAGGATCTCACTTGGCAGCAGGGCCCATTAAGCAACACTAAAGGAGACAGTTATGGAGCATGCAGAGATACAATGCCTTATAATAAATGTAGCAGCAACATATATACACACGCACATGTGCACATTAGAAAGCACACACAACACTAGCTGCATTGCTGTGAATATTCAGCTGATTCTGATGTCATATAATCTATTAGATCAGTAACTCAGCAAGGTTTACTCTGGCCAGCTTTTTGTGGTTTGAAGTTTAGTGGTTTTTCTTCACAGTTAATAAGATCACAGGTGCTACTGACCACAACTACGCTGTTCCCACAACAGTCCTGGGCTACATACACTGAAACAGGAAAGAGAAAATAAATAGAAAATTAATAAAATAATAATAGATGAGTCGGGGAGGATAGATAAGTCATTTCAGACTGTGCTGCTCTGACATTCCTGGCCTTCTGTGGTACTGAGAGGCTGAGAGAATAGAAGTGTGGAGGAGGGGAATGCTCTGTCTGACTGCCATACTTGGAAGACAAGTCTCCTAGTGCAAGTTGCTCTGTAAACAGTGTGTGTGTGTGTGTGTGTGTGTGTGTGTGTGTGTGTGTGTGTGTGTGTGTGTGTGTGTGTGTGTGTGTGTGTGTGTGTGTGTGTGTCTGTGTCTGTGTATGTGTGTGTGTGGGTGAGCTGCACATGCACAAATTGGAACGCTATGATGTGAAACATTTTTTGAAAATACCAAGATATATATCAAGTTAAGTGAATCCATTTTTCATTTTTTTTAATCTTCTGTAGCAGTTAGATATTTCGGCAGAGAGACTTATTTGCTTTATGGACAAGAATTAGATGAGAAGATACGACGCTCATGTCAGTATAGGCTAAATATAAAGCAACCGTAAAGAGCCCGCTAGCTTTGCTTATCACAACCACCGGCTTTGTCCAAAGGTAGCACAGTCAGAATATTAGTACTTCTAAAACCCAGAAATTAGCACATTGTATGTCATTTAATTCACAAAAACTTAAGTGTAAAATAACATGTTGTGGTTTTACAGGGGACACCACTTATAAAAGAGATAAGGCCTTACCTCATGTCATGTATCACTACAAATGACACAGTGCTTACATGTCAAAGGCCAAGTTGAGAGTCCTTTACCTGGAGACATATTATATACACATTATGCAATAAAGCAGGGCTATGTTTTCTGTGTCGTTAATTTCAGGTGTCCTGTTGTGCCCATTTGCTGAGAACAACTTGATGTCAAACACGTTCTGCTGGTTTTCATCTACACCACAGAAATAATTCATTGCTTCTGTAACCAAAAGCAGATGCATCTGCAGAGAGCTGCAAACACACACACACACACACACACACACACACACACACACACACACACACACACACACACACACACGCACACACACACACACACACACACACAACGAACAACCACACCAGTCAGTTGGCAGTCTGCTGATGCATGACCAAGCGTGACCAGGTTAATGTTACCTGTCATCAAATTTGGGACCAGAACAGCTGTAAGTGCATGGCTCTGAAGTGGTGCGGTATAAAAGTTAAGAAAACTGCTTCTCTACCAAAAGAAACCATCAAGTATACAACCCACTTATCAACGTCATGCAGGCTTACACTTTACTTCAGCTCAATAAACTTGTGAGCTAACATGAGCACATGTCTTCTGTGTGTGTGTGTGTGTGTGTGTGTGTGTGTGTGTGTGTGTGTGTGTGTGTGTGTGTGTGTGTGTGTGTGTGTGTGTGTGTGTGTGTGTGTGCGCTTGTACGATATGTGTACATGGTAAAATGAAAACTCTGGAATTGGCTGATATGAAGGTGGAAGGGACTCCAGAAAACTACATGTGAATACTGTGATACTGTTGTTTAAATTAGACCAAAGCAAAAGAGCACTAAAAAGTCCACTAATTCAAACAATATCATTATATTCCATTACAAAGGTTTAGTTGTTATGACCAACACCAAACACTCACATTCCACATTAACGCCTCTCAGACATCGTAGAAGAATCCTGCCTTAGATTACAAAGGTCCCTGACCTCTCTTAATCCACTAGTCCATCTGCATCCTATCCTGACCAGTAACAAATGAGCCTCACAGGCTCATCCTGCTGACCTCTAACCTCGGGCCAGACAATTAGAGGGGATTTAGATATTCAAACAGTTTTCAATAAAAGAGCCATCTTTATAACGCCGCTCTTTCTCAGTGGCTGTCAGTGTGCAAGTGAAGGAAATGTTATTAAGCAACACTGATCTAACACTATTCATTTGACCTGAGTAGGGACTTTCCGGCTCTACTGCACAAACACACACATGCACACTCAAGCACTCCACCCAAGAACAGCTGATTGCAGTTTTGCCATATAGTCGACTATTTGTTGACGATGAAAGAAACTTTTTAGTTCTCGAATGCAGGACTTGTTGTTTATCGCTCATATAAAACATAAGTGTGGAAAGTCATACCTCTGGCGCGCTAACAGAGATTTAGCTTGTAACAGTTGTGTAGTCTCAGCCAGTGGGAAAGATGGACTTTTTGGTTTGTGTGCAGGACTCGGTTCACATGCCCACACATCACTGGTCAGAGTGGTTATTGTTCCACAGAGTAAGAAAAATAAAACATTCTTCGACAATCCCAATGGGACAAGATCGGTACAAGTACTAATACACACAAACAACAAACTGGAAGTTCTCTACCTCTGCACTTCATCTTGTTTGAATCGGCCTTCATAGGATGTACCGTAGAAATAAAATCGGACAATAATCTGGAACAGAGTTTGCACTTTTTCCCTGCGAACAAAACTGGTATTGAGGCAGCGAGAGGGAGAACATGGTCAGGGGCTGATGCAGAGCTCTGAGTACTTCAGCTCTGCCGGTTGCTCCTCTGTGAATGTGCAGCACTGTGCCACAGGATGTGGTGTTAGAAAGCCATTCTTTCTATAAGGAGGAAGGCCTCTTCCTTGCCTTTTATGCTCACAAAGACAAGAAGGGGTTGGGTCAGCCTGGCGTCTCTCTTCAGAGTGCTCTAGTATCTGGGTATAGCGTCAGCGACTTTGTACCAACCAAATATGTAGCAGTTTACATCCATGTCTGTCCAAATGGTCATCACTTTATAATTGTATCCTATTAGACATTTGTGGGGAATTTGTCATAAATCACAATTCAATTATAATTAGCGCATGAATTCTTGAGTTATGGCCAAAAATGTCTTTTGTGAGGTAACAGTGATGTTTGATCACCAAATTTGAATCAGTCTTGAGTGCAAGTGCACGTTTGTGACAAATTTAAAGCAATTCACCTCAGGTTCAAGGTTTCATTTATTGGAATTGTACAACGCTGTGGTGTTCAATGAAATGCAGTTTTAATCCCAAAATACAGAGGTCTGGACCTTGGTGACCTCAATGTTGGGTGCGGCCATGCTGTGAACAGGAGGTCAACATTTTGCTACATAAGAAAAACACACAAATGTATGTTATATGTGGAGGGTGGAGGATGAGTTTAAAAGAAAACAAAGTCTCTCTCTTAAAAAAAGACTCTTGTGTTACATGGAAACATCTGGGATATGAGTTAGTAATTAATACAAAGAAGCATTACCATAACTGTTATACAGGACGACACAATGCATCCATCAGGGAGTTTGCATATACAGGAAGTTTGTGCGCATGCAAGCTCTATTTTACAACCTTTTTTAACAAAGACTTTTCCATTTATGCATGCTCCACATATGTTGCTGTTGTTTGTTCCCAGTGAGGAAATTACCCCTCATCATTGACATCAGAAACACATAATTGAGGCGGCACTAAAAGAGTAAGAATAAGTGTGAGAACAAGAGGAAATTCCAAAGACCAGAGAAAGACGGCCTTTATCCCGGCACTTCACTTACAAGTCTGCAACAACCCTAATGGATAATGGAGCTCTTTAGCCCCATAATCATACCATACACTTCAGATGATAGCTATCTAATAGACAGAGCTGCTCTCTATTGTACTCCTGTTTCCATATCAAGCCTTATCTCTTCCATCACCATTACGTCACTTCCGCTGGACATATGGAGACGGTAACTTGAAGAACAGACTGGCTCTCGTATCAGTTAAAATGTCTTAATCTTGCTCTAGACTCAGCTGTGCATTGAAAGATCAGCATATCTCCTCTGCTCCTGATGTGAACCACGGGATGTGACCGGCTTTCCTAAATTTATCTGATTGAGCTCTTTTTTTTGTGGAATACTTTAGTAAAATAACATGAACAATTCTCATTGTCTGTAAGTCGACAGAGCACAACCGCAGGCAGCAACGCAAGGACAAAAATGGATAAAGCATCTGTTCTTCCAGGAAAGAAGTTCAAAGCTCTTGGTATGGATCCACAGGCACCCTCAGGATCTGCTATTTCTATCAATCCACCTCTGTAAATATAATGCCAAAACAGTCCAATACTATTATTTCTGGTAAAAAATACAGAGTAATTGTTGCTCAGTTAAGATGAGAGTGCAGGATTAGAGCTAAACGGTGAGTGAAAATTGAAAATCACATTCATAGACTGAATTGAGGTTTTTGATCATTAGCTATAATGTCGTAACCATCCGAGGTAGACTTACAACATATGTTTTGACCTCCTTGTAAAGTTTGCTTCAAAGCCCGCTGCTCTATGTAAGGTCTGTGAGAGCTGTAAAGACTGTCATGTTGAGCTGACCGGAATAAGAAATGTCTCCATTCATCTAATACTCAGACTTGTTGAAAGGTGCCACACACCACATACCCCACATTCTGGCGAGAGCATTCATAAGTTAACATTTAATGGGACAAATACGAAACATGAGCTTGTTTCATCTGTAATATCATTACGGTCTGACAGTGCGTGTGCCTCTTTCTTCAGCACTGGCGACGTCCATCTTCCTGGTTCAATCGACCATCACTCACTCCATCAGTTCCACACTCAACACGCAAACTAACCTTGTCCCTTACTGTCTCATCTCAGTTATCTCTCTCAAAAGAGTGAGATAACTGAGTGAGAGAGAGGTTGTGTAATGTGAACATCGACTACAACCCAAAAAAGAGGCACATGTTGGACATGATTTTTCTACAATGAGGGTGTAATGAATAGGGATTTGACCTCAACCATTTGTAAATCCACAGATTATTGTGGTAGGATTCCACCGTTATATATTAGTAAATTGTTTGCTAATTAACAAATAAATCTTTATGGCCAAAACTACCAATCATCTGACTCTAAAAACTGTTAACAGGCCAGTTTAAGGAGTCACTTCTTTTTTGCCCCAGTGTTGGTTCAGGTCCTGTATTTGTGGAAAATTCCTCAATTTGTGTCTGACAATTGGGTGGAGGTCCACCTGCTACTGCGCCATGCACCTGTTCAACCGTGTCAAATTATCTCAATGTTGACCTCAAATTTTCTGTGTCCTCTTGACCTAAGCACATGTTTTTTCCTAAAAAAAATAGCATTGTTTCTTGAGCTCACTGATTGAACTACTTAGATTATGATCGGGTGGATTAAAGAGAAAAGAAAGAGAGAAAGTGAAAGGAAAACTATTTCCTGAAGGGAAGAGTTTTCTTTTTTCTTTTGGGAAACAAGAGGTTTTGGCTCAACAGTAAAAAAGCAGAGTTTAAAAATATAGTGGACTTAAGGAAATAATGTATTTAAACTCACATTCACATTCACAAATAGATGTAATTTAACCAATATCCAAGAAATATTAAGTTTATTATGGATTTTGTTGTTGCCAAAACGTACTGCTCTCTGCAGTGATCTTGTACCTTTATCTTGTATTTGCCAACCACCAATCAGTCCAGGAACATTCAGTTCTACAGTGGCATAAAAGAGCAGATGTGCATTTGATCCCCCTCAGATCTCTATTGGATTTGGGTGAATTTTTATCAGAACAAACTCTCTTTTTCTTTCAGACACCCAAGTCGGTTCTTGTGCAGTCTGAAATACAAAATTAAGAGAGAAACTCAAAGGTTCTGTTTTAAACCTTCTTCTGCATCAGAGGCAAGTTAATGACTTAAAAGCAAATAAGTCACGTAGATAAATCGGTTGTTTACAGAGGGAGAAGACAAAAACTCTATGAAGTTTATCTGAGAAGCTCCTGCTCTTTGTGTGTATTTATATTGGAGGAACAAGAAAGGCACTTCAATCCAAAAATAGAAATATGGCCAATATGGTCCTGGTGCAGTTAAAGATGTGCTCCATCAACAGGCTCTCTTCTGCATTACAACGCATCAATAGGATGCAGTATCTTAGATTCAAACCAAGCATTGTACATGCAAAGTCTCCCAGAGAAAGCTGGTCAGATCAGGAACAGACTAAAGTGTTAACAAAGCAAACCTTCCCCTTATCCAGATCATTGAATCCAGATATTTTGCAGGTTCCCTCTTAACAGACACACCCAGACAAAGAACTGCACGATCCTGTCAGGTAACACAAACAGTCAGAGTAACCACAGACCCTAACGTGGTCTGGAGGGTTTAAAAAAGTAGTGCAGCATTTGTATTATTTGTCACCACTGATGGAAGAGACACACAACAATTTAACACTTCACTGGACCAATGAAAAAAAATTGAACGATCCCATCATTACTGTCTTTATTATCCTCCATCAGTTGGACAACTTGGCAGCGGCGGGTGGAAGTTTAGGTCAAGGTCCGGGTAGTGAGACTAAAAGATTTGCAACGGGGTATCATCTCTGGCTCTGACCCACATTCCTCCACTTTTGGGGCTCACACCGCCTCTTTCTCTCTCACCCCACACAGCCTCCCCCTGCATCCCGCCATCACTCTCCACCTCCCACTTCCCTGTCAGACGGACGTATCCATTACGCCATCTCCGTCCAAACCACAAATGACCTTCATGACTCACAAATTTCACAGTTAATAGGCTGAATTGCACTTTCACCATAACAATACACCTCAGGGAAGTAACCGATATCTCAAGCAACAGCGTGGGACAAAAGACGTGGTTTATATGTGAAAAGCAAATGTGACAAATCTCAATAATTGCCCTATTAGTGACGTTTGGACCACAGGGAATTGAAAAGGGCTTTACCGTGCTTAACCACTCTTTAATCCTCTCCTCACTGGGCACAGGCAGGAACACACACACAGGCAGAAAGTGGGACACTTGCCACACTACTTGAGTATCAAGGTCAGGGAAGAATGATTGCCACCCAGAGATGCCTGTTAAAATACAGGCACACTGACATGATCGCAACTCTTCCAAATGTAGGCATTTTTACAACACTGGGGGACAGAGGTCAAGCAGGTTATGCCTTCCCATGGTGCCTTGCTTGGTTGGTGGCCGGTAACAGTAAGAGGGTCAGCTGTTGTCTCTGTAGGGGGTGATGGGGAGGAGGTTGTTGCTTTGACCCAACAACATACAGCCATGTCTGCACTTTGGGCAGCATGATTCGTAGCTTTCAACAGACAATATACACACATTAACAGCTCTCTCACTGCTTCCACCATATTTAAGTAGTGTCCCAGCCTGAGGTTCACCCTGTCCTGGGACATCATGGCAAAGCCGGGAGCAGGATCCTGGCAGCATGGAGAAGATCATCTTTCCCACCAGCTACTGCCTTTCCCAACCGATCCATCCAACATCCCACACACACACGCTCACTCCAGGAATCTGCTAATCTGCCCTTCCTCCTTCTCCTCCTCCTCCTCCTCCTCCTCTAAGAATTACTAATGACTCATTCTGGCCTGATGAAATGACCGCCAAGGGAGAGAGACTCTATTCTGTTGATATCGTATAAACAGTGGGGAAATATATACTCAGGATCGGATGCTGTGGTGAAACTATTGGGAGCAAAGGTCCACATAGTTCTAAATAGTAGATTGTTGCTTCATCCTTAAACATACCTTAAAGCCAATCTTGCATTATCTTTTCATTCTGACCTTTGTAAAGTCAGCCCTACCCACACGAGGCTCAGAGTTATCACATGTGTGTGTGTTGCATGCATTAGTGATTGACCATGAATTGTTTATACTCTATATTCACTCAACCCTCAGTTGAGCCCCACTGATTGTGAAGGAGCCCAAACAGGAGACTGTGATACTCAGTCAGCGTCACGTCCCTGTGTATGTGAGACAAAGAAGAGATAAACACGCTGAGGCCTGTGCACGTTGGCCAAACACTGATTTCTTTCACTGGATTCACGTTAATGAAGATACAGGATACAACAGCAAGAATAAGTAAGTCAAGCAATGTCCTTGTACTGGATATAACTGTTGAGGAAAGCCCCTTCCTGTTCAACATGCAGCTTTGGATGGATGACATGGATCACAAACTTCCTGCTGTGGACCTGCATGGGTGGATGGGAAAATATGCCAAATCCCAACAGATCGTTGAATTACTCCGATTTCATTGGCTTCATCTGATCAGTGACAAGATGTTCAGCCAGATATACACCTCTTCACCCATCCTCTCCTTGGTCCAGATGTCATAAGTCTCTCTCATGTTTATGCTTCTAAATCCATGCAGGCGGAGGATAAAAGTTCCCTCTGCTGCTTTGTATAACCTGATATGTTGCCTCTCAGCATCATACACTTCCGTCCTACGCAGCTCCTTGAATCAAAGCTTTGTCTGCAGAGAAATATGTGATAAATAAAGGGATTGTTTTCAAAATAAAACATTGAGGGAAAGGAACGTCAGAGCCACTCTGCCCAGTTTGCTGCCAAAGGAAAAGCTCTCGAGACATAATTTTTAACATGTGGATCATTTTGCTGACTTTTTGTACTTTGTGATGATAGCTTGCAGCTACAATCCATCAGAGCTGAACATGTATTCTTAAAACACCCCGGAAGATAGAGAATCTCCCCACAAGATAATACCAGGGTCCCTTGAGAGGTGACAGTTATCTATGAAACTGAGCATGCCACTCCATTGTGCAATAATGCCAACTGATTTAACAGCCTGCTTTTCCTCATCTTTACTCTTGACACAGTCCAAATGTTTTCCTCCCCCTCACCTGGATTTCTGCTACTCGTGTGAGAGATGTTTCCGCCACAAACCCCACCCACGCTTCAAAATAAAGCACCACATCTGACAAGCCTCTCAATTGAGGGAGGCCTCCGTAGTAGTGATGTATATTTCAACAAATAGCTCAATGACGATGGTCCGCCACATACATGAACATATAGAGCAGCAAGCCTCCCAACTGTTTCTGTTCCCAGGGGAGACTTGAAACACCACTGCTGTTTTCCATTAAATTGTAAATCTGGATGTGGAAATGTATCCAAACATTGCTCATTTCCTCTCCATTTGCAATACCACCTACAGTACTGTAATGTAGCTGAGAATTTACCATTTGTCAAACATTTGCCCTGAGAAAGATTTACAGGCAAAACTGGTTGAAAGCGTAGCTGGTAGTTCCACTCCCTCACACACTCCATTACTAGTGCATTTGTTTCTGTTATGTTTATGGTGAATTTAGAGTCTTTACATTCAAATGTCTTACCATGTTTCATGTCAAACATTGTTTTATGTAAATTGAGAGATACATGAAGAGATACATGTATCATCAGTTTATCCGATAGAATAGGAAAACATGTCTTTATTTTCATCCTGATGATTCCTAATACATCGTATTAGGAATTACTATTACAATGCAAGTGTGCAACTTTGCATCATATAGGCTTAGATCACCAACAGCAACACTAACAGGGTCACAGTTACTCTGCTTCTGGTACAGTTCGACCTAAAGAGCATAGCACGATGGCCTCTATTCTAAAGAGACACATTCATGAAAAGTTTATTGGATTATCTAAACATACCAATGATAAATGTCTTACAGTATGCATCTCAGTCTCCCTCTTAAACACAGGCATTCACAAGCTCTCCAGCTTCTGCAGGCTCACTGCCCCACCTCTCTCTCTCTCTCTCTCTCTCTCTCTCTCTCTCTCTCTCTCTCTCTCTCTCTCTTTCTCTCTCTCTCTCTCTCTCTCTTCTCTTCTCCTCTGCAGCAGAGTGGAAGAGGCTGGACAGGGAGTAGATTCAACTCAAAGTAGTAGAACTGCCTTATAAAGCCAAACAGATAAGACGTGGTTGAAAAGACACATAATAACATTAGAGTGATACAATATATGTGTGTCTGTATACACACACATATATGAGTATATTCAAATACAAAAATCTGAAAAAAAAGAGTCTCTATGACACTGAAACACTGAAATGTGTCTATTTCGGCGGCTGATGACCACAGTTAATGGTTTGTTTCAACAGTTGGAATTCGTCACAGAAAAATAGATGTTTTCACAAAGACACACTAGGCCGATATATGTATAAACTATATATTGATTTACTAGTCTACTCGCATGTCATGCATAAATACAAGAATAACGTTTAAAATCACCCTGAACTGCACTTTGTTTGAAAGTTGCGCACATCAAGTTAAATAATTACATTAACGAAATACTTTCTGTGCAGGTATACTTTAAAGTTCCTCACAATGCTGTAGATCCACTTACCTCAGCGCCCGTCGGGTCTACGCTACAGTACAGAGCCGCCAGCAGGAGCAGGGAGCCGGACGGTACCAGCATCGTGGCGGTGCGCGGTGGACTAGCAGGCTGCCCGCAAACTACCACCTGTTGGCCGCTTCTGGTGCTCTCTCTCTCTCTGTCTCTTCGGGTAACTATTAACTTATCAGCAGAGCAAAGACGGCACGTTTGACTGCATCTTTGTCCGAAGCGATATGAAGTCCTGATCAATGCAACTTGGTCTAGTTTCTGCTGCACCACACCCCCTCCCCAAAACGACCACCCTCGCGTCCATGCAAACGGACTCAGTCGTGCTGTTACAAACACTTTGACTCTTCTCGGTAAGGAGAGGGACTACTCGGCGCACTTTGCTGTGTTTCTTGTGAGAATATTCCAGCATATTCCAGGGTTTTGGTGCCACAGGTAGCTTTATTACCTTAACCCGAAACCGTTCAGCCCGGGATCCCGCGCGCATCTCTTGCCCCGTGAGATCCTTTTCCTCCACCTGAGGTGACTGTAAGTAGCATATATCTTATCAAAGTGATGGCAAATTAATTACACGTGTATAGGCTGATTTATCATTGCAACTGCTCCTCGAGAGCGGAGCACCTTGTACTATTTATAGCAGAATTTGTGAAAAAGGATCAAATTGTCTCTTTAGACACTTAACCGGGTGGATCACATGTATGGACTCGTACGTTGACAGTGCTTGTTGACGTGAAGGGTCTTGGTGTGCTCATCAGGTCGGGCAGACATGCTGTAAGTGTCTCCACAAGTGAAACAGCTGAAGTGAAGTTTTCGGTGCGCATGAGTGGGACCATGCAAGGACAACACATCAGAGGACTAAGAGATCTGAGGTGAGCGGAACATTACGCTGCACACCAGTAAAAACATTGGCTTTGTTATTAGTATTATTATAATTAGTATTATTAACGCTGTCATAATTCTCATTGACTACAGGCTGCTGCTCCTGTGCCTCTCCGTGGCCATCCTCGCCTCAGGAGTGCACGCAGTAAGTTTTCTCTCCCACGTTGCGTTTGATTTATTTTTTTTGCTTTATTCATGCATTTGGTAATTAAGGTATAACAAAATGAACCCGGTGTGTGCGGGTTTGGTTTGACTCTGTTGGAGTTGGAGCAGCTCGGCAGACACATGCAGACCGTGGGAGGGTCTGGTTTGGGGAGTTCCTCCTGGAGGAGGTTCTTGGCTTTGCCTGCTGGTAAATAACAGCAAAGCTCAAAACAGTTTCTTGTGAAATGGCTCATGTTGAAACTTTAGTGGTTTGACTTGGAAATTCACTCTAATGTATTTGTTTTGCTTTTGCAAACTGAATAAACACAAATGGGGTTTCATGTAGAGCTACAATATGGTGTATATACAGTATGTGCTTTGTTTGACCCTTGACCTGGCAGGGATTAAGAGTTACTGGATTTACATCTGCAATATGGCACTGGAATACCATATACCAGACTCTATGTTCCCTCTGATGGATTACCTGTCTGTAGTACATTTTAAGAGACTGCTAGTTCATATTCATATTGTACATAAATGAATGGAAACCAACAGCTTGTCTTAAAACAATACTCTTGTTCCCATATCTACTGGTGCTACTGGTAATGTATCATTCCTCCTGTCCATACTGGCCATTCAGTGATCCTTTCCTATCACACCTCCTCTGTAAGTAATGGGGACTTAAATCAGTCTTAATTCGATGCAACAAGCGTTCTAAAGTTCAGCTGAAGCCAATATGACATTTTACGCAGTCTCAGTTAGACACATCAAGCCAAAGCTGCAGTCTTTTTAGAATTAAAGTCCCTCTTTGTGCTTGTATTCCTCCACAAGGAAACACAAAGAGGGAAGTATGTAATCAAAGAAGATAAAACTTGAAAAACACTGGTATGAGCCTTTTAGCAAACTACCTAACTGAGGCCTGTCATTATGAATTCAAATATGTTTTTTAATGAATTATTAAATATTAAGGTTGGACAAAATGGCCTGTATGATACATAAAGCAGGGCTGTCAGGTCTTGTCCTTAAATCCAAATTGAAGGAAAGATTCACCATTGTGGGTTTCTACTGATGAGAGTTGTGTCAACGAGAGGTCAAAGGGCAGGTCCCTCCATCAGCTAAGTCAGAATGTCCCAAAGCTCGATGCTGAACCTCTTTCTACTCACTTGTTGAAAGTAATTTGTCTAGAACTCCAAGAAAACTAGATTGACGAGTAGTTGATGTCACAAGCAAATCAACAGCGAAAGTAGCCACATTTCCATTAAAAAAATCGCTGGTAAAATGGCAAAATAAAGTGTGACTTAAGGCGCGTTTCCCTCCACTACTGTTATGTGAATATAAGGAGTTCAGGGAATTGAGATAAACAGCTGTTGGCGCCAATTGTCCAGTCAGGTACCATGCAACCATTGCAGTAGAAAATACAGAATAATTATAGCGGCAGTTAAACATCAAACGCAGGAAAATAATGTTTGTGAGAAATGTTTCATGTGTCCATTACAGGAACGTTATGGTCTCCTCATCGGTCCACACGTATTTTATTCGTTCACCAACCTTTCCACTTCAGCCAAAATATATCGAGTTGTTACCTTTTTTTGAGGTACGGCCCATTCTCGTGAACGCGATGTCTCAGGAAAGCCGGGAGATCATTTCTTCAAATTTGGCACACACGTCCACATGGACTTAAAGATGAACTGATACGAATTTGGAGGCCACAGGTCAAGGTCACTGTAATCTCACGTTTATCCTATTCTTGTGAATGCGATAGCTCAAGAACGCCATGAGTGGATTTCTTCAAATAGTGTTGATCATTTTACACAAATGACAAAATTATGAAGTGCAGGGATGTAAACTGCAACATGAATGGTTGGCGGAGGCATACAACAGCAAGGTGGTGATTCTAGTACTATATGAAAATTGAAAACGTGCATACAAACAGATGGATGGAAAGCCACTGAATGGAGTATCCTGGCATTCACAGACAGTAAAGAGGAATCTATCTGTGAATGGACGAGGTGCATATCGCGCTTTCTTCTTATGGAACAAAATACGTGTTCATTATCAGTGGAGCAGCTCCATGTGTTTGTTGACATTACAGTTCACTGCTCAGGTGGTTTACATGAAAGAGAAAAGGCAGATGTTTCATTAAACAGTTCTAAAGGCACCATTACTTTTCACTCCTCTCTCTTTCCATACCGACTGACTTTGACCTACTTTGTTTTTCCTTCCATCAAGCTCACAAATGTGGGCTTGATGGAAGGGAAGTGCACACATGATGCTGAATCCATGTGTGCACTCTTTAAGTGTTTGTGAGCGTGCGGCAGACACGTGAGTGTGTTTTGCTTTTCTGTGTGTTGCAGATGGCCTTTTCTGTCAGATATTGTATATTTAAGGCTGTCAGATGAACAAGTTACTTTCTTGGTCGTGATGAAAAGGCCTGTTGTCTCTTGCTTTTATCGGATTTGGTTAGGCCTTGATTAAAAGCGTGTGACACAGCTCAGCTCCTCTGTGTATTGTGCAGCTTTGCTCCAAGGCGGTGATACTGGGAGACAGCAGTCTAATTTTACTTTGCCGTCATCCGTGTGCTCCGTGCAGGCTGCAAACTGTCAAATGAAGGAGCAACTCAGATTGATTATACAAATAGCTTGAGTTAGAAAAAATAGCTTCAGTTTCTGGATGTGACATAACAGCATTTGACCTTTTGGTAAAACACGCCCATCTGTGCACATTAAAGAAGCTGTTGAAAGGGTAATAAGGAGTTATGGGCTCTAGGTAGTGAGGTAATGACTTTGAATGTAGAAAAGGGTGAAGGAAAGCAGTAACCAATCCAACAACACCCTGTGAAGTGTCGCATCGATCTGACTCAAGATTTCTCAATCGGCCTCTCAAAAAATATGTTCCTGTTTAATATCAAATCCAAATCTGACTCACAAGACTGTTTCAGTTCTATGAATCAGACCCAAGAGTCTTGAACAACTCTTTCCCACCATCATTTTAATGTAATTCTCAAGATATTTAATTTGTTATTTTCAGAATTTCCACGTTCCCCCTTCCTTCGTAAACAAGTGGGGCTCCACAGGGGCGGGAGTCACTCTGTCAGTGTGTTTATGCTTGTTTTTCAATTGGCCACACGTAAAAGCGGGGTGAAGAGCCACCCATTATTGAAAGAGGGGAGACGAGACACTGTAATCATTTAAATACAGTTTGGGGAGAGCAGAATACATTTCCAGGCAGTCTCTCCTGGAAAGCATTCATAATATTGCACTCAGTTGTAAACACAAAAGGTGTCAGAAGTAGTTGTGCAACGAATGAAAAACGGGAGTTTGAGAGAGAAGGTTAGACCCTGGCTCCTTTCTCACTTCAGCTGCTGGCCACTCACAGCTTGAATGGGTTTGAATGTCAAATTGTAATTTTTCCCAAAGTTAAATAAATGCTCAGAAGCAGCCTCTCTAATTCTGATGTTGGAAACGTGTTGGGAGGAGGGTTTGATCATCCAACAAGCGGTTCTGATGGAGTAAACTGCCGTCCATTAGGGCTGCTTATTTTCTTCATCCATTCATCAATTTCTTTGAAAAATTTGAAAGTATAGACACACATGTCTATCCCACTTCCCTGCTTTGAATGTCTTGTTTTGTCTGACCATTGTCATTGAAATTGACCCCTCTTTATCATGACCAGCGTGTCCACCCACCTTGAAGCGTAGTTGTGGAACAGTTGTAGTTCACTGGAAGCATTCTGAACCCTTGAAGTCGGCTTTATCGGTTATATGCTTTGACTCTCAGCCACATCACAGGGCCTTGGGGGTGGTTTCTTCAGAGGATCCTAATTTCTGAATTTCCTGCTTGGCATTCTACCTGGAGATGTCAGACTAAAAACATGATTATATGCATGTGCACTTCCTCTTTACACATGCACATACACCATACAAATACCGTTTATCAGTGTCCGTTGGCGCAGGAAGGAAGGCTCTTGAGGCAGTAATGTTAACAGGATGTTTCGTACAGGACCCTTTAAGGGGCTCAGATTCTCGTGTGTTTGAGAATATATTTCAAGATGTGTGTTTGAGCGCGGTGGAATGCGGGGATGATGCTGGAAGAGGATGTCTGAGTTGTGGGAGTTTGATCTGTGACCCTGGAAGAGACATTTTTGGCTCCAGATTCCTACAGTACCTGGAATCCCAGCAGCAACATCTGCTTTAGCAATTACAAGCTAAGTGGATGGTGGTGATAGATGTTGTCTCTGCATATGCCTTCTTGGCACGGTTCACTTTGCAACCACACGATCAAACAAAATCAAACAGATTATGTTGTGAATAGCCATAAGAGAATATAAAAACGATGCAAATGTTAGAAATGCAGTTCAAATTGGTTTCACAGCCGTGCAGTTCACTTGGGAAAGCTTGAGCCTGCGTCGAAATGTGAATGAGCGTTGTGTGGTGGAGTCACCCGATGGAAAGCAGACACGTGACTGACCTCTCAAAAGTGATTGTTTTATGGTCGAGGAAGACGTGTGTCCGGGGCGAGGGGGACGATGTCTGCCTGTGATAAGGATAGAAAAATGGCCAGCACATCCCCTGCCAAAATAGTGGCTGTGATATAGAGATCGCCGGGCTGTAACAATCAGGGGAAGAGCCCATTGTACTGTGCTGCAGGAAGCCGCGGTCTCGGATGAGAAGCCCATGTGTGGGGCTTCCCTGTCACTGGTGTGTGCAAGCATGGATGTGTGTGTTGTGTGGTGGCATGCATTTTTTCCACTGAGGTGTTGCCCTCACTTCATCAACAGACCTCTATGACCATTTTCCTGCGTGACGTTCCTGTGGACGCACGTGCATGTGAATGAATGCACAGTGTGTCTTTTGTTTGCTTAAGTATTGTTTCCTCAGGAACAGCTGTTTGAAATGTGACTTTGTGCTGGTGATTATTTGATTAGTCTCTGTGGTTCGGCATTGTGATGGTGAGGAAAGGCCTGGTGAGCTTGGCAGTTTGCCCCCATTGGTGTACAAATTGCCTCCTTAGACAAGCATACATGTACAATGATGAATACTGTTGAAAGCAGAGGACTAAAAGTTCAGTAAATGTGTCCAGAATTTGTGAGTGTGTGAGCCTGACTTTCTTGCTTGCACGTGTGAGAGTGTGGACTGTCTTTATCTTCGGGCTTAGCAAAGTTCAGTTTTATGGGACACATCCTGAGTGCATTGTGTGAAGAGAAAATAGATTATCCAGAGAAGCTCTCTAAACAGGAAAAGGAAATGGGTTGGAGGTAAATGTGTCAAGAGTTTCTTTACAACCCGCTGGATCCCACAAAGTATTCCAGAGTTTACTGAGTTGTATATTCTCAATGGGAACTCGGTGTTGTCCAAACTGTGATAAGGCATCGTGGAACAGAGAAGGGAATGTGTGTGTGACGGCTAGAGCACGACGGCAGTCTGACCGTCTGTATTTGACAATGTGTGTTGAATCTGTTCTGGTCTCATTCCAAATGCCTCGAAGTGTTCCCACCTTATGTACAGTCGATAGGATAAACTCTGAATCTACTAAACCCAAAGACTGTTTATAAAGTATATACAGTCTATATTTTATCTCTAAAGTGTTCATGCATGCCTGCCAGTGGATGACCGACGTCTCCTGGGTGCTTTGTGGTCTCTGTGGCTTGATCCCTCTCAGAACATCCATGTATTTTACATTAGTGCACTGCCTTTGATTTTATTACTGTACCTTTGTTGTTCTTCTTTCAGAGACCCAACAGCACTGTAGGGTGATAGTATACACATGCGTGCAGTGTACTGAAGCTCGTATGCAGTCATCCTGCACTAAGTGTGTCTGTCAGTCCTTTAGTTGGCATAGAGACGGATGAACGTATTATTTCATTATTATTATTTAGACGTCATAATGATGTGAAAATATGTCAAAGTTAAATATCCCAGGGCACAGGGAGCTATAATACCAGTGGTTTGATTGTGGATAATAACTCTTCATGCTTCATTTTCATTCCCAGTCATGTGTGGCAGCCACAGCACCACTGCCCTGGTACAATACATGCTGTGCTTTGCTATACAGTTTATCTTTCTATCTCTCAGGGGCCACTTTCATGATCAATAAATATAATAAATCCAATTAATTGACAACAAAATCATCAGGATTTGCTGCCTTCATTAAAATGTAAATTGGACAGTCACCGTTTTTTGTTAGTTACTTGACTACAACATAGAGTTGCTTGATGCAGAACTGTTCTCAAGACTTTTTTGATCATTCTTCATCAGCTGCTGTTTTGCAATCATATACAAAAGAAAAGTGTGGAAAGCAAGTGGTGTGTGTGTGTGGCCGCCCAATGACAAGTTCCCGGGGTCACAACAAATTGGAAGTGCATGGATGACTGCACGGACCCTACATGTTTAACCTCTGATGAGGAAATATACATGTCACACAGTTACAAGCGCAAAATAAAAACATAGTAAATGCTATCTACGATATTTTTTGGAGGTAATAGTATTGTAATTGTAATATAAGTCAAAGTAATTTCCATGGGAACCAAATCCATCAGCCTCGGGTTTCATGAGGTCAACTTATAATCATGGTTCACAATAATGATTTATTATCGTGGCTTGTTGGAGTAGAGATTTACTGCATTATTCATAAGCCTGACTTCACATTAACCCTGACTTCTCTTTTACATATTAGCCTGCAGATATCGTTATACTGTAAGTGATATTGAGCTTTTACAACCTTCTAAAGGGCCAGAGCTTATGTGGTCAAGCACAACACTCATGGTTTCCCTCATGGGGGGTGAAACTAGTTCTACTACAGTCTCTCCAGCAAGGCAAATGCATTTTATAGTTGGTTACTGTGCTTTTCTACGTCTGCAGCATCTTATTTGCCAGTAACAGTAAATCAGTAGTTTGTGTGAATGAAACTTGCTGCAGTAAAGTCAGTTTTAACTGACTTTTAAATTTGACTTGGAATGAAGTTCGGAAGTAAATTCCTTGTGGACGTTGCTTCTGGAAAATCCCTATATACTGTGTATATATCCGCCCATGTCCTTTGCCCTTACTCCATCTCACAGTGATTAATGGAGAGACACAGGGGTCCCATCAGGTGGTGCTGCAAGAATTCCTCCCAGTCCTTCCAGGCTTCAGTCTCTCTGAACAACTCTGTCCCTCGCTTCCTTTTATAGCCTCATTTTGCCCCTGGTCTCTATCTCCCCTGTCTTCTGTCCCCTCGCTCTCTCTCCATCCATCTCTTGAAGGGACATTTGGCAGACGGTCCGTCCTGCCTCTCTCTTACTGTACTCTTCCTCTCTCAGCTTTTCTCCGTCACATTCCGGCTCCCACTCCTCCCCCTCGTGTCCTCATCCTACTCGTGCGTCTCTAGTCGTCTGTCTCTCCTCAGTAGAGGTGAGTTTTCTCAGTGAGCTCAGATGGAAGGATTGTTTCAGCTGTGTTTACACAGAGACGTTACGTACTCTCACAAAAAGACTCCTGGCTAGTTAGATTATGAGCTGTTTGGTTCAACAGGTGCCCACATGGTGATTACATTTCTGAAGTCATTTGTTTGAATTTGATTCATGTTATATCCTGCAGTTTGAAGGCCTTCTATACTGTCACAATCTCATCAAACATGGCCATTCACTGATCTCACTGTCGGCGTCACACATTTTTTCCTCTGGACTAGAGACAGACCATTTATTTCCATCGCAGCTGTGGCCTAATTGATTAAACTGACTTATTTCTTGTCATGGGAAGAATGTTAACAAAGTCAAATGCACAATTTGTGATAACATGACCATGTCCAATTTCTCCGTCTCCCTCTGTCTTTTTGCCAGTCTGGTTGGCGGCCTATTAGCCGGCCACCACTTTGGTCCATAATATCTCAGCAACTATTAGATGTATTGCAATACGATTAGTTACTGGTATCAATGGTACCTTAATAACTTCGGTGATCATCAGACTTTTCGTCAAACGCCACCATGAGGCTGACATTTGTGGCCTTGGGTTAAAGTTCTTGAAAACTATTGCCATGAAATTTGGTATATACATTCAGGTCATCTCTAAAATAAACTGTTACGTGACGTTCGCATTTAGCTGAAAGAACCGCTTTGAGTGCAGCTTCACAGAGCCACCAGCATGGACTATTAGTCTTGTTTCTGTTTTTGTGGCATGAACAACCTGACTAGATTTCCATTTCCATCCTCTCTGTCTCTAGACTCAGGTTTTACTAATCCTACCATCTAAATCATGAATAACTAAATCTAATCTGTCCAGGAATATCATCCTTAACCCCTGTGAGTCATCATCCTGGATTCCTTATGAGAACATTGTCTACATGTAAGTAGAAATAAAGGAGCAAACATGACTGTTCTCAGGCCTATCAGGTGTCCGGACTCTTCCTGAATGGATCCTCCCATCTGGATGTGATTGATCATCTGATTAGAGGGCTAAACAGTAGGGCCTTCAACATAGCGAGGTCTGACAGTTTGGACTGTGAGCACTAAAATGCAGAACAGAAACGGTTCTAATCCCACCTCCATTTGGCTCAGACTGTAGCAGGAAGCATTGATTAGAAGTGTGCCCCTCTGGGAAATGGAGTTGAGACTTGGTGTGACCTGAGGCTAGTTAAGGAGAGGGAAGGTCCAGCTCTGTCAGGCCCAGGGCCGAAACCAGAGCTGTGTTTACACTGGAGTCCAGCCAGAGGAGCACAGTGGGAGTCTCTACTCGGCTCGGCTCCTTTCGGGTCCCTCTGCTTTAGTTCATGTTCTCCTTATGTCCTGCTCTTACCAGAGTGACCCTGTCCCTCTGTCTCGACCGTTCCCTCTCACCACCCTTCCTCTTTTATTTTAATTTACAGTGCCCACCATTTTATCTTTTCTGTAGATCTCTGGATATTACTCAAAATGTTGAGTTGCTTTCCAGAGCTGCTCCGCATGAATGTGAGAAATCACAACCTGATGTGTTTATTCTCACAGCTGCTCCCATGTTAACATGAAGACATTTGAACTTCATTCATTCCCTCTCCCCTACTGTATGTGGATTTTCTCTTGTGTGTAAATATGCTTGGTTTGGGGTGTTCTTATGAGTGCACACAGAGACTCAAACCTTCTAACAGGAAGTTGGTGGTGGTGTGGCAGGAAGAGGAATTAGCTGTAAAGTAGCATTGGTTCAGACAAGCTGTACTGAGTATCAGGTATGAAATCTGTAGGATCCATTATGGCCAGCAGGAGAATTTCCCTTATCACCATAATGGAGGCCTTTGGGAAAGCTGGTGTTATATCAAGACATGCCTTAGTAATAATAACTACCCCTACACAAACATGGTTATGTTTGATGTTTAGCTCTTTCGGTTTCTGTATGTATAAGTGTGTGTGTCTCTGGGATGTTTGTTTTACAGTTGGAATCTGATTATTTCTAAGTTTTCTAAGTTATAAATATGTTTTATGTTGTACTATAGCCAGAATCAGAAGCTGAAGCTGCACAGAAAGGATAAACTTCCTTTTTTGACCCGCTGGCCTGCAAGCCATGTCTTTTTCTACTGTTTGTATTCTAGGATTACATAAATTAATTGATTGTTGAAAAAGTACAATAGTGACGAAGCATTTCCATGTACTTTTCTATCAGTCACAATTTTGTCACATAGCCTGACGGTAACAATGACAACCAGCAGGATTCGGTCACCAGCTCAAACACACACGCACACACACGCACACACGCACAGGCATTTTTGATATTATGCTTCTTTCCTCTTATCCAGCAAAACAAGAATGTCCTCACACAAATTCCCCCATATATATTGAGGCTAGCAAACATTGTAGGGAAGTGTTTCAAGATATTGTTCAAGATTTGTCTCTTTTGTTTAAACAGTGAACAGGCCTTGAACCACAGCATCAGGGCTGGCCTTTCTGTTGGCCAGCTGGCATCCACCCAAACTACAAGTGTTTTAATCACTGTTGGAGGTTAAAGCTGTGTGTGTGCGTGTGTGTGTGTGTGTGTGTGTGTGTGTGTGTGTGTGTGTGTGTGTGTGTGTGTGTGTGTGTGTGTGTGTGTGCGCGTGCGTGCACGGAAGAGCAAAGGCTTTGAACTGTTATATCTCCTCATGTTAGAAAGTTACTAAAATGTAAATTGTGTAATAGAGAAAACTGAGAAAATACCCTCTATGTTTTTTTTAAGCTGATTGGATAACAACAATGTTTCTTACAAACAGAATGTATTTAATTATTTTACATCGGGAAAAATATATTAACTGTTTGCTACCCTGTTCTACATCTATTTTTTTTTTTTTTTTTTTACAAATCTAAGCTTCTAAGCCCTGCTAGTGGCTCTGTGGCTTGTACTTATTGTGCTTTGATCTAAGTGATTTGCATTGTCACAGGGATGCTAATATGCTGATGTTTAGCATTTAAAATAATATGTATAATGTTCACCATTGAAATGCATCATGCTAACTAGGGGTGCTAATTTTTCTGACTGATCGCTCAACCTCGCTAACCGCTCATTAACCGTTAACAACAAGATTAGTGCCTTCCATGCAGGGTGCTGTGTTTGAAGTGCCTAATCCCTAAATCCATAATGCTAACATTAGCAAATTATAACTGAGCACAAAGTATAGCTGAGACCAATAGGAATTAGTTTTGCACATATTTGGCAATAAACAAATTTAGATGTTGACCTGATGATGAAAAGTTAAAAGATCACTTAACAAAATGTCCTGTCAATCCATCCAACAGTTGTCAAGATATCAACAAATAAAACACAACTACAATGCCAACCTCTTCGTGGCGCTAGAGGAAAAGTTGGGATCATCAAAGTCAGTGGGATTCATCCTTTGGGAACATAACTATCTGTACAAAATTGTATGGCAATCCATCCCACAGAGATATTTCAGTCAGGACCAAAGTAACCAACCGTCTAACGGACATTGTCATCCATAATGCCACACCACTAGCATGGCCAAAAACTCTCACTATGAACAAAACTCCCCTCACATTTGATGTATCCTCTTGATTCAGATGCTAACTTTGTGTTGCATGCTTAGTGTGAATCCTTCAATGAGATCGTCTTCAGCTGGAGGAGGGAGTATCACACACCCAGTGCAGAATACGTCTTACTGACATTGAGATATAGTGCAGATATACATCAAGGGATATCACGCAGCATGTTTCCATCACAGATGTGTGTTACACATACAGAAACCCTTCTCGGAGCTCCTCGTCAATAGCGGCCAGGTGTTTCAAAGTTTTCTCATCATCAGTGTGAAGAAGGGCAGCTGCTACCTTGGCACATCATAACAGTGATAGTCTGACATAGAGTGTATAAATATACTGTATATGCACAGACACAGACAACCCCAATGGAAATGGTGAAAACTCAGACAAATACAAAATGCCACTAAAGTACCTTCCTTCCTTCCTTGTTGTTGTTAGTACATACAACTGGATATACATGTTGTATCAACCAGTCTAGAAAAAGAAAAATGATGTCAAAATCATAACTAATTGCAATGTGAACCTCTTACATTAACCCTCTTTTAAATCCTTTCTAGTTTTCTACAAATACTTTTGATACATATTTGTTTGTAATCAACTAGAAACTAAAGTGTCCTAGAAATGATACAAATGTCACAGACATATTTTTTAGGAAGTAGTAACTGCAGCTTCACCCTTTGGTTTGTTGATTACTGTTTTGTAGCTTTCAGTCGCAAGGTAACCACGTCCTAAAGCATACCCTGTTTTATCATCTATTTTACAATAAATGGGACCATATTTTAAGAAATTAATGAACATCGTGTTGTATTGGAGAAAACCTGAAAATATATTTGAGTAAATTCATGCTTACATTAACTTACTGAGAAATGAGAAGGAGGGTTATCTTCTTGCAGACATCTCATTAATTAACATCTCAACAAACAAACTTAATTGTGTAACCCTGATGGATGCAAGTTTAAGGCTCCTCCACATTGGCTGCACCTTCAGAACCAGAGGTTACCAACTCAAATCAACTATACATTAGAAGTTTGTACTTGCAATAAGTCTCCCCTATGATCTGGAAACCCTCATATGATCATAGTTTGATTAAGTTACATCTGTTTTCCCAAGCTTACATCTCTTGAACCCAGAGCTTAATGGTGTCTTTGTGTTTGTCAGTTCTTCTGAAGTTAGGTGATGATGGCAGCAGCCTTCTGAGGGTTCAGTTAACTAGACAAGTGGTTGTAGAAGTGAATTGGCATCCACCAAATTGAATAGTGGGATCAGGCATTCCTCTTGGCTCAGGTCAAAGTGGAAAGGCCACAGTTCAGATCCTTCATTAAGGATGAGCAATAGCCTCTGACAAACAGCCCACAGATCAACCACTTCTGCTCACAGGTTTCCTTGTAGTTGGATTTGGTTTCTGTTGACTCAAGTAGCCTTAAGAGTCTACGATGTGGTTATCACAGCAGCCATATTTTACATCTCTCTCCTCAGTTTCGTCTATCCTCCTATGGTGAGTTACTGAAGGGTAGCCTACAAACCCTGTCTGTCACCACCAATCCCAGATCAAACACTCACCCTGACCTGGAATGGTCTGTGATCTCGGTTCATTTGATACCTCAGACACAGGGGGGGTCTCACACAAACACTGTTTTTGCTTCACTGTGTCGTTTCAAGTGTGAAAACTGAGAAACCTTCTGAAAGAGACAGTTTGTCATTTCCATCACCTGAGGTTCAGAGTGTTGTTGTGGCTGACGTGATCATTCTGTGACTCAGGGGTTGATCTGTGAATGCTCGTCTGTTTTAACAACAGAGAGCAAGAAATACTATCTGTGTGACAAAAAGAGTGCTTCGCTTTTTTTGTAAGACTGAGATTCGCAAACAACAAACTATGGTTTTATGAGGAAAATTACAGGCAGAAGCGGGAGATTTACTGACTTCCTCTTAAATGTGTCCGTCTCTGTCACAACAATATCCCTCCTTTAAGTCAAGGTCGTCATGCATATTTCTGAATTACGGTTTTAGTTTGTTAATAATCTGCAGGGATCATGGGATGTTTTAGTGAGTAATTTACCGGGGGAGATGTGGAATGTACAGCTGTGTGTCGACATCATGGTCTCCCATCTGTCTCCTCCTTTTTCATGTGTGTTTTATGCCCTGTTTGCTATTTAATTTAATAGAGAGAGGCTTCACAATGTATGTTCTGCATTCCATTGATTGTTTTATGTAATGATCTGCATTAAGATAAGTAACAACCTACATTTTATAGATCATTTTAAATTACATTTCTCTCTTGTTGCCATTTGAATTGATGTATTGATGTATTTCAACCATGGAAGGATTATAGGTCCATCCTGATTGCTCTGGAATACCATAAATCCTCCCATGATCCTTCTGTTTTTGGCCTCTTTAGCAGCCTCTCGCTGAAGGCCAAATCCATATGGAGTCCCCTTAGCTTCATCTCCCTCTCAAAATCTGACATTATTTCTCTGCATCTGTATTTATGAGTCTCCTTCAGTTGGTTTTGTCTGCATTTCTTTTTTCCGTTTTAGTCTTGTAATCATCCTGTTTCCGTGGGTGAGATGCTGTGTTGATTTTGGCGGCTTTTGATATTGACAGGAAGTGTTCAGAAGTGCTTATGTCTGTGGTAAACCTACTCTGTACGTTACATGGAAAAGCCAAAGACCATGGTGAGTCAGGCTGACCACAGAAAGTCCTCACAAACCAACCACCATCATGTCTGCATGTTCCATATAATGATGGAAATAATCAGTCAATTCACAGAAAATTATCAAACCAATAATTGAGATTAACCAATTCATCATTTCATCAATTATATACAACTAAGCAAATATTTGTATTTAAATGCTTCCACACTGGACAGCCACCCACAAGAGTAAAGGCAATGCTCCCTCTTAATTCAGAAAATCTATAGTGCGGAAGTATATCATCCGAAAATATATAATGAAAACTATCAGACTTGTATTATAGCCATGCAAAATACTCATCTCTGATTAGCTGACAGTCTATTACATTTGTATTTTGGGGTATAGCAAAGAACATATATGTATAATTGAATGCCAATAAACTACAGCTGAACTTTATTTAACCATAGCAACAATACTTATGATCCATCATACTTTGTATGTGGGACATATTTATTGTAGACAAATGAATTAAGCGCTAGTTATCATGATAACTAACTCTATCACTACCTGTGTGTGGACTCATAAAATATATTATTTTCAGAAGAACAAAATGTAATTGATAACCAAAGTGCACTAAATCTCCTGTCTCTGAATTGACAAAGAAACCATAATGCAAAAGTATTTCCTAAAGCATTAATAGCAATAAAATATGTATGGTTATCAGCAGTAACGGGGCAAAAAAAACGAGCGTGAGAAACAGTGCTGTTGATCCAGCTGTTTTTTTTTTCATTTACTGTACATTGAAGGGTATTTGGAGCGCAGCACCAGTGCAGTCGTAAAGTACAGGGAGGCAACAAAAACAACATTCCTCATTAAGAGAGGCATTAATCTGACCAATGTGGCTTGAAGACCTTGCACTCCTCTAAGAACTCAAACTCAATGTGATGTTAAGGAAACACGGGTGAAGGAGGGTAGATGGGAAATCCAAAAATATTACACATGAATGGCTTGTGTGCAGGAGACGCCCGTAGTCACATACATACATACATACATACATACATACATACATACATACATACATACATACATACATACAAACACACGGCCATAGATACACACAGATATAAGGAACAGACATTCATCATACAAATATCAACTCACTGGCTCTATTTTTACAGACTGATCCAAGTTAGATGTATATGGGGGGCATCCACTGACGACTGCAATGGATACCCCCCAATCACTGGAGGTAGTTCACAGCACATAAAAGATGATCAATGCTGGGGAGCCATATAAACGAGATGAGAGACAGATGACAAATCGCAGCCATCTAGAGCTCAGGAACGGACTTGGTTTGACTGGGGCTCAGTGGTGAGCAGGGTCATCCTTCAATCAGAGGATCGCCGGTTTGATCCCCGGCTCCGCTAGCCCATGTCGTTTTTTTGAGCAAGACATTTAACCCTAAATTGCTCCCGTAGCTGCGCCTATGGTGTATGAATGGTTGATAATCCTGATGTGGCACCTTGCATGGTAGCTCCTCTCATCAGTGTGTGAATGGGTGAATGATGTCATGTAGTGTTAAAGCGCTTTGAGTGGTCGGAAGACTAGAAAAGCGATATACAATACGGGTCAATTTAGCATTTACCATTACATTTCTCATAACAAAGACATAACTATACATTCTCATGTATACTCTTAAAACCTCTGGAAAATATATTATTCATGTTTCTTTTTGTAAAACTGAGAGACACTGCAGGATGACATCAGCTCATCTGTGCTTCAAAGTCGGAAATGATGTTCTCCAGCAGACACCAAGCAGTAATGTGCAGTAATTTGGCAACTAATGAATTTAGTTATCGTATGTGTCTGTCCTTTCACTTTAAGCTCCTGGTCTGTTTGTAATAAGTCAGTGTGAACAAGAACTAGACACCTGTGAACTACAACCTTAAGAAAGACAGGACATAGAGAACGGGATGACCATTCTGCAGAATGTTTTTTTTAACTTAATCAATTTTGGAAGCATTTGATATTATCTACTTTTTGATATAGCGGATTATTGTTGTTATATATAGAGCTTTGTGGCACTGATCTAAATATATGCAGCAACCCAATATTGTCCAAGATATGAAATGCAGTATCCATGGAAAAGGAGATTTTGAGAAAGCGTGGGTTATCGTGACAGTGGATAGAGAAAACAGGACACTGGAGTATAATCCTCTTGTCCTCTGTTGAAACAGCCATCCTCTATTTTGAGCCTGTAAACTGCAAAGTTTAATTGATGGTGCATAGCTCCATAATGTGTAATTGCCTTTCTGGGAGCCAATCCTTTGTGTGTCTGTCCGCAGATGACGCAGTCTAATGTCAATGTTTCGGACTTCCACCTCGATGTGGAGAAAGATGATGCCGTGCCTCTGTTACATTCTAATTGAGATGATATGACCTTCTGCTTTTGTCCCCACTCCTGAAACTAAAAGTATTGTAACATTATTCCCCCTGCAGAGGAGGTGTACTTTGGTTATACCCTCGTTCAACTATTCGGTTCAAAATTAAGGTTATAAGTAAAGAATGCTGCATGTGACCAGAGTGAGTCTGCCGCCATAGCATGCAGGCTAAATTAAACGCATCACAGCATTTCTTTGCTTTATCAAACAGTGGTTTGAAAAGGATCCGCTGGTAGTTAACCAAGAAATGTAGCCTTGAGCATTCCAAAAGAGAGGGGAAGAGGGTCTTTTTGTTGTGGAGATAGGGGATCAGTAAAGGACAACGTCTCGACAGTAAAAGAAGTCTTTGTGTGTGTGGAGAGTCTCAATGTGGCCATTGTAAGTGAGACCGCTGGGATCTGCTGTCAGAGTGAAGAGGGAGAATTATTCTCATTCTTTATCTGCCGTTTTGTTGCCACTGTGGGCATAAAGTGGCCATTTTTGTTCTTTCCTTTTTATTCAACAAGGGAGAGGGCAGGGTATTGAGGCATTCGCTATGGTATGGCTGTGTAGGTGGAGCACGTAGGCAGACACAAAAGAGACGTCATAATCAGCTACATTGAGCCTCTGCACTGAAGGGCCTTGTCACCCAATTGCCAAAACATTATAAATTTGGAGTTTAATAAACGCTATATGCCGGGTGTGTGTGTCCTGTGTGTTTGTTTCATTATTAATCACTGAGGCACAAGCGTGAAAACTTCAATGAAATGTTTTAAATCATGTAAAAGCTTTATTTCCAGTCATGCATTTAAATAGAGCTGGAGAGTCTAAAGTTAAACAGTCACTGATTAGCCCACAGATCTATTAAACACACATTTGGGTTCAGTGATTAGTTTCAGCAATGAACTTGAGCTGGTGTGCGTCTGTTTTGAAGCAGTGAGGCTTAAGGTGTGGCTCGCAACACGTTATGTTGTGTGTACAGTTTAGTCAAAGCTTCTAAATGTTTTGCTTCTGTTTCTGATCAGTAAGAAATGTGGTCGTGGCACATGAGCCAAACACCAAACTAGATTTTTGCATGTGATTTTCATTTGCGACACCACATAAACACAACAGTTCTCCAAGATGCCATTCTGTTTTAATTATGTTTCCAGCTATGTCAGCCAGCTTAGGGTCACGCCACCTCTGACCTGGGGGTTGGGAAACCCCGTTTGTGTGACTGCTCTCTTTGATCACGCCATGTCCACTGTGTGATTGTGTCATGTCGAGCACAGATCGGCCTGTGACGGTGGGTGGTTTAGTTGGTATGCAGACGTCTACAGACAAATTGTCCCCGTCAGTGGCCAGACCCTCATGGACATCCATCATGAGTCATGCGAGCCACATAGAAAACATCCTCTTTGCACACCAGACCAATATAAGCAACAGTGCAGGCAACACTAAAACAATCTTACACACATAAGCAACAAGTGTTTTCACAAACCACAGTGTACACAAAAATAGCCAGTCACATCACGCCTACAGTACACAACAATTTACCCCACAAAGAGGAACGCTAGCAACAACACATGGACAAATGTCTCGACTGTGTTTATGTAAATGAAGTGGACAGCAAAATGTTGCAATTTCCTGTATATCTGACTTCCAATAGCCCAGCTCTAACTTTGGTGTTGTCTGTTTTGTGCCTGACAGGGTGGGAAGAAGCACAGTGGCCCCTGTGGAGGAAGAGACTGCAGCGGCGGCTGTCAATGTTTCCCAGAGAAGGGTGCCAGGGTAAGTCCTATACTGTAACCTCTACTCCACATAACTTTGAAACACCTCTCTCTCTTTCTATCTCTCTCTTCCTGAACCTCTGTGTGGACCAGTTATGGGTTTTCAGTCAGAAAAAAACAGACAGGGCCATGATCATATATGATGCTTTCTAAGGGCCTCTGCACATTTTAATTTAAATAACTTCGTTTGGGGCCCATCTTTAAACATTTGGGGCCGCAGACAGTGTTGAAAAGTCTAAAAGATATAGAGGGACTAAGAGAGGACATATTGTTGGTTTTGGGTCTATTCATGGGAATTGTTGACGGTAAGAAACATATCGAATTCATGAGAGCATTCGTCCTGCTTTAATTTATTTTATTTATACTCTTTTATACCTCAGATTAACTGCCAACAAAGCTCATAGCGGCATCATTTGTGACCATGGCCAAAAACCTTCTGATAGGTGATTAAAGTTTCACAGCAATGCAATGTAAATATGTTAAATCGTGGGAATGTATGAGTCTGTCATGGGCATTTAGCCATATGGAAGACTGTGCCGTTGAAAGTCATTAGTTATAAATACTTATCACACGTCCATACAGTTAAAGTGATGACATTCACACCATTAACCCCTTAAAAGAGGAGGTCGGAGTGACTACAGTGTGGGAGACCCATTAGGGAGAGAAATGAAAGACAGAAACAGGAGAGAGGAACCAACGGTTTGACTGAAGACTCAAGAGACAGACATAGACTAAACATATTGAGATAACAAGCTCAGAGAGGGACTGAGGTTCTGCATGACTAACGGCTGCTCTATGCTCCCGACACGTGCTGGCTAGATCATCAGATAGCTCTCTAGCATGGACTTCAACAATCCCAAAGTTTAGTAATTTCAGAATCAGATGTCTACTATACTGTTTAGGAGTGATTTAATCTGATCTGCAAATTACTTCTTTTCAAGGATGAAACATGCTTTCAATGGACGTAAAGAAGTGCTTTCTGACTAACCGTAGTTTACAAATGCTTTTAGAGGAACTGCAATAAACACCTCCAAAATCTTAGCTACACACGAGGCAGAACAAAAACAAGCAGTAAGATAGTTATGGCCCCAAGTTGCATCAAGTGCTTGGACCCCGTTATACCTCCTGACTGAAGGGCGAGTTTTTCATTTATGTTCATGTTATTTATTAGACTTGTTTGCAAGGTCTTAAATGTGATTCGATATCCGTATTTGTCACTTCCTGTCTGTTATCGTTTGGTGAATGCAACTATGCCCAGTACTGGACATGGAAAGGCATTTAGAAGGTAATAGACATTTGCAGCAGCAAATATGTTATGAAGGAAACGTAATGCTGACCGGACCACGTTTTCTATTAATATGATGAGAAAATGACTAATTCATTATAAGTTGCTTAACATATCATGTAAATTGTAAGAATGTTCATACTGAATTAACTGTTTATAACATTTGACTGAAAATACAATCTTTCCCTAAGCAAAGGGTTTTTGTTGCCTGAATCTAAACACAGACTGGACTCTAGATGCAGACCTGGTCTCTCGCCTTGTACGGCAGTTTAATAATGTACAGATAGAAGTTCTATGAGACTTGATTGTATAAAAGAACAGTTACACAGAAGGTATTAGTAAAAATAATACTATAAAAATTAAGGATCTCAAGAAAATCTGATATATTTGTAAACTGTGGTTTAAGTACCTTCTGTACTTTTCATGAAAACACCTTCTAGAGCATTTAAACAAAGGCCGGTTTCCTTCATCTCTCTTATCTTGGAATAGAGAGCTCATAGGAACTATAAATGTCTCAGTTCAGCAGTGTGATGTGGTAAACTCAAGGTCAGAAATGCACTCTTGTAACTCTTCGTCGACGAGTTAAAAGCAGCTCCTGAGGGAGGCAACCTAAAAAAATACAGAGGTGAAGAAAGGAATGGCCCGACAACTGTACTTTGGCAGACCAATTTTACAGTCGGTCTGACCTTTGACCTGCACGCTCTCTGTGGATACAGGAAACCCTGTAAGGAGGCACAGAGAGGAAGTTGCACATTCCACATCTGAAAGATGCAAAAGTCTGATGACAGGATCGGCAGACCACCTTTCCCTTCCTCCTCCTCCTCCTCCTCCTCCTCCTCCTCCTCCTCCTCCTCCTCCTCCTCCTCCTCTCTCACTGTTTCTCTGTGTCAGCCGGAAGGAAAGGATTCCGATCCGTCAGTGAGGAAGTGATAACGAACCTTGGCTTTGTTTGTGCTTTATCTATGAAAACAAGAGAAACTAAAGAAGAAGAAAACATACTCTAAGTTTTACGTTCTTTACACATCTGGCCTGATAAAAATGAGCTGTAAAAATATTTCTCACACAATACTGATTTGGCTCTTAAACTATTTACAACAAAAATATAAAATTGTTCTTTCCGAGAAGCATAACACTCGTATTTTCTCTGACTCACTGCGTGTATATTTCAGCTGTACATTTCCGAAGGCCTTAGAGTCATAAACATTACAACTACAATGTTCCCCTTGTATGCATTACTCAACTGATGTACGTGTTTGGGAATACAATGGAAACCAAGATGGATTCTCACAGATGTGTTCATCCCTCCGGGATGTCTAGCTTTACGTCTATCTCCATTCTGTCCAAATCTTTCCCTTGAGGAGACTCCTGGCGATGAGCGCTTAGCTGGAAAGGGTCAAACTGATCCTTCGCAGCTGTCTTGATTGGCTGAGACCTGACACAGCTGCGGCGATTAGGTGATGGCTGGTAATGAGTAAATGGTAGCTGTCAACATCTTGGTGTGGCTACTTTATGTGAAAGTAGAAATCTTTTATTTGAGCATCATCTCTGTGTCCGGTCTTCTTTTTGTCTTTTTTTTAATAAGAATAATTGGTAATATGTCAAGACTGTGTTTACAGCTTGTTGCACTGCCCCCAAGTAGCCCCAACAAATATCTGTTAAAGAACAAATACTAAAGGGTTTTGTTTTTCCATTCAACATAAACAACATAGGATGTGAGTAATGCTGGAAGAAAAGGGAAATAGATTAGGTTTCTCTGGAAAGGTCACGTGAGGTACTTCATGAATCAATGCTGGAATTCCCATACTTGATTTTTATGTACCAAGTGAGATGTTGAGTGTGAAGTTGGATATATATCTGGAAAGGGGCCAGAAACAGACACAGAGAGCGTGAGAGAGAGAGAGTGAAAGAATGAAACAGATTGTTTTGTGGGGAATGAATATTAATTTCATGGGTTTTGTGCTTTGGATGGAGAGCAGAGAGTTGGCAAGCGGACTCTCCAGCCTCACCACCCACTCCCCTGGCAGAGCGCGCGCTGCAGGCGGGCCGAGAAATATCAAGCTCCCCTTAGCACACTTCCAAAAAGTCCCCACTGTTCTTTTCCATCATTCGTGGATTGTAGTTCTGAGATCGTTCATAACAAATGTAAACAAGAAACCCCCAAATGGAGTAACTAGAAAATAAATAGTTCACAAGGCATCTGTGCAATCGCACAACTACGTTGTCTACGGAGAAAGTAAAGTGTGGTTAAATAAAGGAAGATGAATCCCAAGTCCTAAAAGTGGTGTTGTAAAACCGAGAGGGTTATGATATCTAAAGCCTGAAGAACTAGGGCAGCATGAGAAACTGACCACAAGGCTCCCTGCGTTCTCTCCAAACAACATGTTTAGCAGATCAATGCTGTCTTTTGTGTCTTCAGTTCTCAGAAACAGGGAGTGGCGCCGGGTTTTATTGAGAGAACTTCGGCTTGCAGAACAGTAGCTCCCATCTGCATGAGCTCACGGCCTCTCCTCACCCTATACGTCGGACAGAGAGATAAAGAAGCCTCCAGAGGCAAAAGAGAAGGAGACAGATGACATGGTAGGGCAAACATAGACACTATGCAGATTGAGAGATGCTGTCCTTTCCACCATGGGAAAAGCCGCCACAGCTGATGTAGAACAGGAAATGACACACGTCTCAGGAAGCTGAGCACAATGACAGTCCACTGATCTTTTTTTAATATAGACGCTCTCTGTTTTTGTGGGAACAAGATCGCCTGTGTTTTTGGCTGCAGCTATAAATGGCAGAGATCTCCTTGTTCCATAAAAACAAGTCCATTTACCTCCAATCTGAATCCAGGACTCATGACTGTCATGGTCCTTCCTGTCTGCTCAGGGACAGGATGACAGCAAAGAGAGGAATGCTGCAGGTTCGGATAAGATCAAAGAGCCCTTTGAATATATTTTCACCAAAGGGGAAGCCCTGTACTGATGCTTTTCTGGTTCTTTGTTTGAAGGATCATGACCTCTAAGCCTTAGGGACAGTTTACAACTCCTCAGCACAGAAACCTTTTCCAAAACTCACAAATGCATGACATTTCATGGTGAAGAAAAAACATTTTTTTCTTCGGCCCTGAAAACCTTTTCATCATGGAGATGCATACATTTTCAACTGGCAGTAGTGATGCGCATCAAAGCAGACATTTAAGGTCTGCTTTGATGCACATCACTATTAGGTCTGAAAATATGAACTATTGTGTGTATAAAACTATTGTGTGTATAAAATAAACTCTTTCTAACTCTTGAACCTAAATCGGGTTGAACTTTTCTGATAACCATCAGCAACAGAATTGATCTTTTCTGATTGAAACAAATTGTCTGTCAGTAGAGTAGTAGAGAAAAGTTAGTGAACTGATTTATTGACACTGACTGCATGCACACTTGTATGAGATGCCTGTTGTAGCTTCACATATCAAGAGAAGACATGATGCGTAGTGGCAGTTTTCCTTCAGCCCTTCAATCCAAACCTGCAATCAGGAGATTCATCCGTCCCTGTATTCTCTCTCTCCTGACCCTGACCTTGACAGGCCCTACTAGGGAGGAACTACCAACTGTCATTTTTATTTGATTTTTTATGTGAGTGGAGGGAAGGGAAGCACCACCTGCTGCTATCACTAAAACTCTTTACAGGAAGATTTTCTTTTCCATAAAATAGTTGGAAAGAGGAATTCAGTCGTGGTCACAGGCTGGCTTTCTCCTGTGTGAAGTTAAAGCAGGAGTTTGTTACATTGAAGCCCTTACCAAACGAGTTCACACAATGCTGATCAAGCCTATCGCCTCCTCTCTCTTGCTGACGCACATGTGTCTGCAGGTGAGCTCGCTGGATCTCCCCCAGGAGTGTTCTCCTCAAAACTTCCCATGCAAATTTTGGGATACTTTAATCCTTCCTCTGAATACCTTTTTTTATCCGGAGCATCCACTCATGCTTCTTAAGATGTTTTGTCATAGCTTCTGCCATACTCCTAGCTCCTTCTTCCACACTGGTTTACTCCGTATGATAATTAATCTCGCTACCAGACGGTAGAGACAACAATTCTGCCCTCCAGCTCTAAAGCTGTGGAGCAATTGGTAATATTTTGGGAGACGCTAAGGCAAATAGACCAGCTTTTTGTTTGTATAAATGCACAATGTATCAGGCAAAATTTGGAAGAAATAGCTTTGGCTATTGCTGCGGGTCAGTTACAGACAGTTGCCTATCAAAAAATATCAAAGCACCTTTAAATGTGTGTGCGCTACTGTGATGCACCACAGAAAGACAGACATCACTTGAAGGACAACAAACAAAGTCAGACACATACGTCGCAACTCTCAGTCACACAATTATCCTCCATAATCTATTAAATGAACCTCACAAGATCACATCATATTTATCTATTGACATGTTCGCCGGCCTCTACAGTGAACAGAAATTCTTTCCACTGTTTCTTTGCTCACTTTTTTCCGTGTCAAAGAAGAGTTTGACCTGCCGTCCTTCACCCAGCTGTGGTCGGGCTTTAAGAGCCTATTAAACTTGCTCACTCTCACATTGTAAGATGATGGGTGCTATTTCAGGAACAAGAGGACTACTGTTGGTGCAGACAAAGAAGCAACTCTTTTTTTAAGAGACACTCACACACGTTCACACACGCACACACATACCTATATATATATATATATATATATATATATATATATATATATATATATACACAAAACATAGGGGAACACTCACATATGGGTATATCCTTTCAGTAATGGAAGAGAATATTGACCCGTCTCTGAACTCATCTCCCAAACAGTAATTGTCAAACCCCAGCTTAGCAACTGTAACTACAGCTGGCCTGTTCAGCCTTTGGTTTCTCCACGTTGATGCCTACATGATACTTCAATATTCAAACTTCATCTTGAATGCAGACTTTTTTGCTTGAGACATGCAGCTTTAGCTTCCGTTCGTTAGCATGACATTGTGAATGTAGCCAGTGCATATTCAAAAAGACGTTTACAAGGTTGACTTTTCAAAACTAGTCAGCTGGAATCATCAGAAAGTTTGTCTGAGACCAACTAAGTTAACGTTATCTTAATTAGCTTGCTTGTTAGAATTGAGAGGCAGCTTTCGACGCCTTTGGCTGAAACCAAAATGTACTACGAATTTTAAGTTAACATGGAAATCTTTACATGTGCGGAAATATTCAGAGATGCAACAGTAACTAAGAGAGGTGTATTGATTGGAAAGATATGCTTGTATATAGTTTAATACATTTTGTCATTTTATATCTCAGAATGTGCTTCAATGACCTTGATGTGGTCGTCGCCATCGTATCCACCTTACAGCAGGAGAGCTATTAGTTACATCAGTGTTTGTGCAACCTTGTGTGTAGTAGGGCGGTAGACACTGGCCTTGTCTCACTATCTGTAGCTGGGCTTGTTAGCCTCAGCCGGAGCACATGGAGTCGAGTGTAACGAGGACAAACGAGATCAAGATGAGTAGAATATTCAGCTTCATGTTGTGGCTGGAAGATTGTTGCCTCATGGCACTCTGAGCTTAAGCATACTTTTGCCCTAACACAGAGAAACAGGGCAATGTCCCGTAACAAGCCTCCGCCCATCTCTTTCTCTTCATCCTTCTCCTGTGGACGTCTTCTGTTTCCGTCTCTATCCATCTCCCTCTGCTTCTCATTGAAAAACACATAAACACACACTCCATGTCTTCCACATCAATCAAATCCGTCCGCTCTGTATTATCACAATAGGAAAGGCGGGTAAATAAGGTGTTTAGGAGCTAAACGTCATCTGGGACGTATACATTTGATTTGCAGACAGCAGTCGTGAAACGTCATGGTCGACGTCCTCGGGGCTGTCGGAAAAATGAGACCAGAGTTGTGGGTCACCACGGCAACGCCATGTGTTCCCCATCAGGCCTTGTTGTGAAACATACATCGGGGGCCTGCAGAGGAAACAATTAGATCTCATATTTATTCCACTTTTCTGACATGTTTTCAGTGCAGGGTTTATTCTCATGAATTGGGTATCTCATGACAATAGTGCAATTTTTTCCTTTTGGAAATGTTGTGTTTCGTGTGACTAAAGGTTTCCCACGGACACGGTCAAGGTAAACACCGACCTCGACATGGAATATCCACTTACATGCAAGATAGTCACCTGAAGAGCCATTAATTCAGTCAGTTAACCGTATCCACACATGGACCGTTGCCATGATCTGCTTCCTTTCAAGCTATCCAGGAATGTGTACTATAGCTGGAATGGCTGTGGGCGTTTCATCCTTTTGTGGGAAAAAGGAAAAACGTTTCCAGGCTGGCAAGATTGGACTGTGGGCCAGCTGGATGCAGTGGATGCAGAAAGAGACCTTAAGGATTACTTGGGTATCCCTGATACTAATGGGACTGTAATCAGGGCCAAGATCACAACTGGCTATTTCACTATGAATCTAATATTCCAGTCTTGGTTTTTCCCCTTTGAATGTTATTCATGGCTGCAACAATTATTTTCCTTATCCATTAATCTGTTCATAATGTTTTAGACTCGCTTGAGGTGTGTGAGCAAATATATGTGAAAAAAAAGCCATGTTTTGTGTTTAGTGCTAAGTAGCAAATGTTGGCATGCTAAACTAAGGTGGTGAATATTAGCTGCTAAACATCAGAACGCCGTTGAGAACATGTCAGCATACCAGCGTTAGCATTTAGCTCAAACTACAGCCGTGAAGTAGCCTCGTAGAACATTAGCCATCTTGTCTCAATTATTCAACGAATTATTTAGTCTGTAAAATGACTGAAGATACAGGGGAAAAAAACGGAAAAAATATTTCGAGCCCAAAAGTGGCATCATTAAAATGCCTATATTCATTTTACAATAATATAAATTAAAGAAAGGCAGCAAAACCTCAAACTACATAGGCTGGAACCACCAAATGTGCTGCATTTTTGCTTTATAAATGTGTTTAATCAATTATCAATACAAAAAAACTATGATATATTTCTATCGGTGAAACCTACTTTACAACAGATATGAATGAAAAGTCAAAGAAATAAATATGAAACAACTTTCTAACACTTCATCATAGCTCCTGTGGCCTCTCCAAGTCAAGATGCATACCTTCATGCCCTTGGGTGCGATGTGCAACGTCAGAGAGCGGCTTTGTTGAGGAAATTGATTTCTCCTTGGTGGACGTTTATAAACAGAAGGTCACGATCCACAGACTGGAAGCTGTAATGGCATTATGATCACAGTGATATATGTAACAGTGGGATTATAAAGACAACACACGCATGATGGACGTCATTACATGCAGACATACACTCAGACACATGCAGACACACGATACAGGCACACAGGTGGTCGGTCTCTGAGGTGAGGGCAACACCTCATTCAAGACCTGCCATTTCTCGCTCTTTCTCACACACACACACACACACACACACACACACACACACACACACACACACGCACACACACACAGGCTGCAGCTGTGTCCTGTTTAGACACACATACGCTTGGACCACAGACTTGAGACGTCTCATTCCTCTAACGTGAGGCAATAGTACAGGTGTCGGGCCCCAGAGACCCCTGGGATCTAGCTGGAGGTCCAAGCTGTTCTGTTCTCAGCCTGGAATCTCCCCCCCTCTCGAGTCTTGATCTTCAACAACTCTTTCTCTCTCACACACACACACACACACACACACACACACACACACACACACACACACAAACACACACACACACTGTAGTCCAAGCACTGGCCTTAGTGGCCTTCTCTCTTTGGTCTGGATGCTGTCAGATCTCTGGCACATGCCTGTGCACGTGCTCAGTGAAAGTGTATGCAGAAATTAGCTTGACGTCTAAACACATTAATTCTAATATAAACTGGTCTCAGAGTAGTCAAGCCACTCTGTGTGCCGAATGGCTAAACAAAGCGCAGCAGACCTCCATGAGAAACAACGTCATGTGACAAGATGTAACTGATGTTTGTCTGTTATTACCCCTCCACTTCATCCCTCTCTCTCTTTTCACGTGAGAAACTTGGAGTGGATGAGTCAGAGGAACTGTTGCTCCAGCGGAGATGGTGAGGGCTCAAATTATGTTTTCACAAATCTGGCTGGAGGTTTGTCTCCATAGCAACAACGCATTTCAACTCTCTCATGGAGAAACCCTTCATTGGATATTGTTTTTCATATGTGGCTGTTTCACCTGTAGCCAGCGTGGCCGTGTCACGTTTTCTGTAACTCTCAGCATATCATTTTATGTCTGCTCTGATCCACCACAGTCTTCAAGGACTTTTTCTTCCAACCGGAGACTCGGAAAGCTGACCTGACTTGAGCCAGTAGATCTAAACACACTCTAATATATATCTAAACATCATCTCCAGATGTTTATTTATTCTGCCTGAGTCCCCCTCGAGGGCATCCAATTGAGGACCCTCTCTGTCCTCCAAGTGAAGCCCTGAAGCCTCTCCTCTAACCCCTGATCCCCCTCCAGGGAGGCTGAGCCCCATTTCCCCTCTGAGCATCATGTGGAAGGGGATGCTGTTCTTCAGGAAATGAGTCTAAGAAAAATGGATCCAAGAAAAACATGTGAGCTGGGTCGCAGAGCGGAGGGACTGAATCCACTCAAGTGCCTGATCCTGATTGTGGGAGTCAGAGAGGAAGGGCAGACATCGACGTGCTGTAATTCGCTTTGCTGGCCTCTTTTCTTCTGCCCTTGTTTCCTTTATTTCTTTATGCCCTATTTTCCTTATATTCTACATCTACTCTCTTCTTCCTTGATACATATTTCTTTCCTTACGTTTATTCATTTATTTTTTCTCTTATTCCTTTCTTCTTTTCTTAAATCATTCTTTGACATTTCCCCTCCGACCCACTGTTTTCACGCCACCTTTCCTTCCTTCATTTGTTCTTTTCAACTTTACTTCCCTCATGCCTTCCCTTCGTTCTTCCCTCATTCTCTTGATCAATTCTTTCTCTTATTTCCTCTGTGTAATATTCAGGAAGCAGATCAGTTCAGAACTGCTGGCCCGCTGCTGCTGTCAAGTGAATAAAGACGTCAGTATACTTCAAACAAAGTGTTATTAAACACTTTTATTGGCCTTTTTATTTTATTTTCCAGTCGTTTGGTATGGACAGACCAGTCCATTTTGTCCAAATATCACGCCTCGTCAGTCTCAATGACAGCAAGTTTTTTTCCTACCGCAAACACCAAACTCCTTTTTTGTTCTGCAGGCAGCTCACCGAGACACTCACCACGATGTTACAGATTACATGAGTGAGCGTTGTGTGAATGTAAGTGCACCCATTCTGGTCTGCAGAGGATTCTGTGGAAGTATGTGACTGTCAGGGGCATGTCCCACATTGATGACATCAGAGGACAATGTTCACACTGCATAGCATCAGTCTCCCCTCCACACAGGTCTTTCTGTTAAGATTATATTTGAGGATCTTTTATTGTCAGTATGCAACACATGGATGCACAACGAAATGTAAAATAAATAAAACATAAACAGTAGTGCATCCCTGTCAAGCAGCAACAACAAAAATATTTATCTGGGCAGATAACAAAGACAACATTTCAACAGTAAATATTGCTGGGTAGGAGTAGCCTCAGGTCCTAGCTTAGCTTCCATCTCGGATCTCCTCCCTGTGGCAGCCGACTCCTCCTTTGGTGGTGTTTGGTCCAGCAGGTCGACCTGGGTGGACGAGATGCTGTGGGCAGTCATCGTCTCAAAGTCCACTGCACTTTATCTACTCCACACTCTTCCTTTTCTAATCTGTTTTTCTGTGATGTATCATATCTCTTATCACCGTTGATGCTCTTTGTCCTTTAATTAGTAACTATTTCCATGTCTATTTCCAGACAGATGGAATAACAGAGGGAGCTTCCGGCCGGTTGTTTATTGATTTATTTTATTCCTCTCTGAGGTCAGAGGTCTGTGCACTGGGCTACGTGTTCCCATCCTGTTCTTAGCGGGTTGTTCCCAAACCGTCCACCCCAGGGGACAGTCTGGGTCCAGATAAAATTTATGGTGTCAGATGGGGGAACTTTTAATAGGTTTGTGATTTCGGAATGCGAAAAGCAAACACACCCACGTACACATGGGGAGAGGACAGAGAGAGGTTATGGTTACTGCATTTTAGACAATGTGAAGATGGGTTTTCTCAGAGATTTGTTGATTCAGGTCAGACATCATGAAGGCACTTGTTTGCAGATGTAATATGATCAAGTGGAAATGTAAATCTGTCAACTTAGAAATCCAACTGGTAGGAAACCATGCACACGTCCATACCCAAGCATGCGTAATGGACAAAATAAAGGTTTAGGGTGAGGGGAAAGGAAAAAGCAATATTGATATATTCTACATATCCTAAAATGATGAACATTTAAGAATGAACTCAATACAGTGCCGGCCTGAAAGGAAGTGCTGTTTGTGGTTGAAGGTTTGTTACATCGCTGAAGGTGTCGGGTGTGGCCAGATGAGAGCTCACTCAACAGTGATGGTGTACTGACAGATCCTGTAGTACACTTACACATCACTGAGACAATATGATGTGCTAAACTACTTGAAGTCAGCAACATCAGGAATGGCAGCTTTTATTTATATTTATATATATATTCATTTTTTTATTTTTTATTTTGTATCGACCGAAAATTAATTGGAACTTCTCTGGAAATAGGCCTGATGAAAACTGCGAAGACAGATAGCTCAAAACTTGTACAAAAAAAGAGAAAATCCTCGCGGCTTGATACCACTAGTACATAAGAAAATACATTTGGGAGTAATTTAATTGTGTGTGTGTGTGTCAGAGAGACTGAGCGAAAGGAAAATAGCTGTCTCACATCTGCATTTCTGGATATTATTAGATTAGTTTGTAAAAAAAAAGTGTCCTTCTATTCGGCAGCATCACAACATGCAATGTATTGTTTGGTTGAGATATTTTACCTGTGAACCTCTGCTATCCAGTGGGCACCAGCTCTCTCCTCATCTGGATTCTCACATATCAGGTTTAACTGGAAGAGATCAAAATCCTCCTCACGCATTCCTACAGCTGCAAATGATGGACCTGGAACATCTCGCTGTCAATGATGGACATGATGTATGAAAGAAGGGGTTAATCCTTGGAACAGACAAAAAATATTGCAGCGATATGAGGAATGGAAAGAAGCTACTTATAGCATCGGCAGTTTTGGGGATCTTTATCCCTTACTTATCTGCTGTGTGTTTGCTATTGTTTCTGCCTTGTTGCCATCATCCCACACCTTAGTCTCAGTCAGTTTGTTCACTAAGCCAGGGCTTGTGTGTTATTATGTGTGTGTGTGTGTGTGTGTGTGTGTGTGTGTGTGTGTGTGTGTGTGTGTGTGTGTGTGTGTGTGTGTGTGTGTGTGTGTGTGTGTGTTGCCTCTCAAATGAGGTGAGAAGTGATTGAATAAGAAGCAGACACCAGTTGGCAGATCTGTGTGGGAAGTGCTGGTGTTTTATTGCTCTTTTACAAGCATTCCTCTATAGTCTGTCTCGTAATAGTACTTGTGTACTGTGTACAATAAGAGTCACTCTTTGTCTTGAGTGGTGCTCCATCCAATAGTAGCCGCTTGTAGGGCGAGCCCATTCGGAGCAGGCCGATTGTTTGGCTCAACGCTCGTTGACTCGCTGAGGGAAATGGAGATGTGTTTGGTTGTAATGTTAATTTATCCAGAATTTAGAAGCACAGGTCAACGCGGCCTGTAAAGGTCCACTGTGGACCACATGCCTGGTGTTACTCACCCGAGTGTGGCCACGGGGTAATTTGTTTATTCACACCGTTCACGCAAACTGGGGAGAAGGGGGGATTATTTCCATGAAGATACCAATGTTTCATCAACCATGGCCGAAATAGATAGTATTGCTACTTTGTACATGTTGTGTTGAATCCAGATACGCCGGAAACCCAAAGGTCGTCGTGTCTGGGTTTATAATATAGTATATATATATATATATATATATATATATATATATATATATATATATATATATATATATAAAACAGCGCTCTGGGAATTTCACCAACCTGTATTCATTGTATCTAGCAAGCCACATGTCGGCTGGTTTACGACAGCAGTAAGTGCTTTATCAGTAATAATATGCTGAAATGACTACATAATTATGCAGATTTTTTATGCTGAACATGTTCTGTCCACAAGATGACAGGAAAAACAACTTTTAAAATGCTTGTTTTTTTAAGTGGAGTTCAGATCGATCAGGGCTAGGCTATGTTAACAATTGAAATGCTCCATCAACACTGAAAATAACGCTACCTAAGCATAAATATGTCAGCGACATTATTGTTTATACCATAAACTGTCTGTGGTCTAGATACATATATTTTGATGTAGGGTTTTGTCCAGTTTCTGTACAAATAGGAGGTACAATCGTACACAGAGATCAGGGGGCCCACTGACAACTTGTATAAAAAAAAATTTGACAGATGACAGAATGAGAATCTCAACACTGATTCAAAGTGTAGGCGAATTAGGCAAATGTGTGAAATTCTAGTAATGTGGTGTGAAGCAGAGCTTTGAATCCCAGACCCGCTGCTTCACCGAATGCTGTACAAAATTATGTTCTACAAATTCAAAGTGTGAAGTAGATCGGAGAAACGGCTCTCGAGATATGCAAAGGACATACTGACATACAGTACACACACAGACACACACACAGACAGAGATTCCTTCCTTTGTAGTTAGATGCGGTTGCTTCCTACTTTCCTGTGTGGTTTATTCATGTTATTTCAGTCTGTTGTTATTTCCTCCTGACACACGCTTCTCGTTCACCTGCCTGCCTGTCTGTCTTTTACTCCCTCAAATTTATTAATATGACTGTTGGAAGTGTGATCATTTTAGCCCACAACAGCCTGTTTGTCTCGAGCTGAGACCTTAAATGTATCTTACAAAGGGAAGTGACTATCGCTGACTATAATTTTAACCATGAAATACATCCATAAAAGCCATTGAAATTCTGTGACTGTATAATCAACAGTGTGAAATTAAGTTAACTTCTGCTTGACTTCTTATAACATCAGTGACTGCTGTCTGGAGCACGTTTCACTGCTGTGAGCTCACGGCCTGATTGCATCTGGGTCTATCCTAACGCCGTCATATTAAAACAAACACACACACACACACACACACACACACACACACACACACACACTCAGTGGAGGCCTGCTTTCGTGGTTTCAAATATAATTGCAATGTTATGCTGTATTATCCATATTGGGATAAAGACGCTTTGTGCAATGTTCTCTTAAAATTGAATCGTTTGTTCTATGAAATGTAGCAAAAAATCGTTGTTACAATTTACTAAAGGCTAAGTTGAGGTTTTCTAATAGTTTGTCCAACAACTGTCCAAATCCATAAAATTACCATTTTACTACGATGTAAGAAAAAAGAAAAGCAACAAATCTTCACAACTGGGAAGCTGGAACTTTATTTGCTGTGTTTTTCCTTCCAAGTGTTGGACAAAAGATGTCATATGCAGACTTATGAAACTGACTTGGCGATCTAAAATACTTTCTCAAAAACTTGTGGATATTATTGTCTAGCTTCTGTCTGCCTGGATTTCCTTCTCATTCCTCCAGGGACTTCATTAGATTTACTGCTGATTGATGGCTCGTCGTATCCCATCATGAAGCTCACGAGACATACGGCTTAAGGTATGACGTGAGCTCACTGTGATAGAAAGAAAAATACAAGGAGCTACAGTTACAAAGAAGAGCCAGAGGGCAGCACGTGTCTCCTGAGCTTCACAATCTGGTAAAGTCATGACAGAGGAACTCAGACCTATTCAGACATGCGTGTTCAGTGTCCTTTAGTGAATCCAGAGCATTACAATTCATTTGTAATATAATTACATTGTATTGAAAGGTGTGTAATGATTCTCCCATCCTATTTACATACATGAGGGGAGAAGAATATTCAATATAATCAGTCCATTAAAATATGACCTTGATAATAAATGTATTGTAAATAACACCTCTCAGAAAGTTTGAACAGAAACTGAACATTATAAGTATCATAAAGGTAGAACATGTGGCCGAGCTAATGTGTTGCATTGCAAGTAGATTGTGTAAGTGTAATTTAATGAGGGGGCCAGGGAGTGTTTTCTCTCCTCAATGTGGAAGTTACGACGCCACCTTCATGCTCCGACTCTTGACCTGGACACACAGCAGACTCACCAGATCAATTGCTGGTTGATACGAACATGATCCCTCACTGGCTTCCCACCCAATAAAGCATTGTATTTAATGAGCACTTGCCAGAAGCCTTGTCATCATGGGGCTGGACCCAAGTCCCTGTGTTGGTGCATACAATTAGTATCTTGCCATATACAGTAGGTATAATTGTTTACCTTAAACTATAAGGAACTAATAGTAATTTGTCAAAGGTAGAATTACTGATTTGTCAGTTGTGGTTTGGAAACACATACAAAGTGACACCAGAAGCACACGCGCTTGACTGCAGTCAGGGTTGACTCTCGTTTTGGATTGAGCTTCGTCCCCTTGGCCTTTCACCTGCCTATAGTTTCCTCTTGGATGTGTGCTCACAATCTGGCACCTGGTCGCTGCGTTTTCATAGAGGTTGACGCCCAGAAATGTCCCAAACACAGCAAAATAAGAAAAGTGAGGCAGAGGGGATGCATTTAATAACATCTCCCCGTTATCAGCTTTGAAAGGAGACTGGTATTAATCAGCTCTCTGTTTAAGACATACAGAAAGATAAAGACCGGGATTTCTTATGCACACACACGCACATGAATTACGACTCGCCTCACTCCTCCCCGCTGTCATTATGTTTTACTTCTCTTTCTATGTGAATAATAGCAATTACTTACTTTGACAGAACCATTTGTCTTCAGAAAATTAATCGGTTTAATTAATTTCCTCTTTATTAGGATGAAAGATTTACAACTGTAAGTGTGTATTAGTGTGTGAGTTCAATACACACTTGAGTTCACCTAACCTCACGCACCTGAGGGACTGTTCTCCACCATAACAATATAGAACATGAAATTTCATAGCAAAGGTAACACATGTTTCTGTTTATTTCCTGAACTTTGAATGTAGGATTTGCAATCTTCAAAAAGATGTTTGATATTTTTTGTTGAAAGTCTCATTTTATCCTGATAGCAATCAATGAATCCAAAGCTCTGACAAAAAAAATAAAAAATACGTTGATTTCTGTGACTATCGCAGGACTGTAATGCCTGTCCAATCCTTTCAATTGGCACCGAATATAATGATTGGACAGGCTACCTGCCTGCCTGCCATGCAGGAACATGCATGTTTGTTGTTAATGTTCATAATGATAATTTTGGGGGAGTGGGTTTGGAGGGAGGCCTGAAGGGATGGACGGTCAGTGTTGCCGACATGGAAAATGTCTTGCTGGATTTAGCAACTTTTGGAGCTAGTACTGCTAGTTACTTTCATTGGAAAGTTGGAAGACTTGTTTTTTCGGATTGATCATTATTTTTATCTAGCGTACCGTCGTTTCTCAAGATTACCAACCCTAGTTTTAAATGACATCTATAATCTTGGCAAGCAAGTGCAAATTACTAAACCTATATGTTCTTTTTAATTATTTTCGAAAAACACTCTATGTAGAGTGGCACACACTGTTTCATATCAGTTATCTATAAAAACTCTGTGGTGCTGAAAGCTCTGGTACCAACGCCAATGTGGGCAAGTTATATTGACGTTAACATATCGTGGCCGAATAATCAGCCCAGTCCTTAAGCAGTTCTCATCTGTAAATTATGGAAAAATTCACAGCACAAACTGTATAACACACTGCCCATTATTAAGGCGAGTTTTGAGTTGTTTTGACAGGACTGTTGCCTGTTCTTTAAGCAACAGCTGCAGTGCTGAGATTGAAGACAAAACACACACCTCCTGTTTAACAAATCTCTGTACTGCACACACACAGTTAGCAATGAGTTCAATTGAGGCTTTATCTCTCACTATCCGCATCTGATGTGTCTGTGAGCTTGTTTGAATTGTTGTCTGACATTGTTTAGGCTCCCTGCAGTTTTATTAATTCCTTCGAGACCCCTTGGCTCTAGTTTCCTTTAACAAGACGCTGAGCGTTGCTGTCTGGGGAAGAACAACATCACTCTGTTTGTTGGTTCTCATAAGAATAGTCAGACCCCCAAACCTCAGAGTTCATCACTTTCTGACCCCCTGAATTCCGAGACCATGCAAACAGGCCGAATTCCCATGGTATCTTCGCCCTCAACACTTGTTAAAGCGTATATTATATTATTCTGTTTCCACCCCACAAACCCGTGTATAATTCCAGCACCCCTTGAGCCTCTCTCCTGGCCGTGTCCAGTTCCCCGGAGATGTAAACGAGGCCCACAAAACTGAGTTGTACTGTGTGTGTCTGTGTTGGAGGCACCTGTTCGACTCGATCGCTTTGTTGAAGCTCCGACCACATCCTCAATATTCATTACACTTTCCTGGAGTGTGTTTCTATTGCCTGTTCTCCTTGTCAACATGCAGAAGTGATTCTGGTGACGTAGGTGAAGAGAGGAGAAATACTTTACTGCCAAGTCTGCAGACACATCACAACTCTATCTATCTATTAGGAGATACTAAAATAGATATTTAAAAAATGAGGTATGGTTTAGAGAACAGAAACATACATCCGACACAGCCAGACTCATATTTTTCCTGCTTCTTATCTGCGTCCCTGTCTTCTCTCTTTCATCACTCTGAGTATCATAATCAAATTGTTATGTTTAGCTTGCAGATTAGGGGGCTGTCTGTAGTTTCATCTTTAAACAGCCCTTTGCTTTACTTTTCAGGCTCGCTCGGCCAATGTGAGTGTCTTTTCTTCATGAAGGAGATATTTGATATTTTATCTACCTTAACTTAATCTTCTCTGGCATTTCTTAGAATAACGTGTGTTTTGGGGGCTTAAATTATGAGAAATGAGGGGAAATAAATTCAGCAGGCAGGTTTATCTGTTACCACTATCCAAGCTGATTCTAAAAACAAAAATATATAAAAGAAGAGTATATGAAGTCATGTGTGTTATTTTGTTATTCTGTCCATAACAAAATGAAAAGAAAAAGATTATTCAGATGTTTCTGTTTGTTCCCATTTATGTATTTAATTGCGTTGCTTTGTTGATTTTTTTTATATACCTGGGTTTGGCAGTCAGTTTTTGGACAGTTACGCTGTTTGACCACTAGATGGGGAAAGAGAGTGTGGAGTGCTGAAGGAGAGGATTTCACTAGAAACAGAAAGAGGTGTTTGTCTCCATCATGCGGTGTAATCGGAAAGTACAAACAGAAATTTAGAAATGGGAGGGGAATTATCCTGAAAATGTAAGAAATCATTTAACTTCTTGTTGCATTGATGTGATTCTTTAGTTGTGTTGATAACACTTTTCAAATCTTCTCTTCTCTATTTTTAACAGGTAGGTTTACTTTTTTTGTAACCCCACATACCACCAATGTAAACCTCACTTTTGTTAAACTCCTCACACCAATGACATCATTGATGAATGGAGATCAATGGATGAATGATGCAGATGAATTGCAAAGTGTATTTGGTGTTTTTCATTCTTGACATGAAGTTGATAATTTTTTTTCTACCTCTCTAATCTCAGGGTCAGCCTGGGATTCTTGGTCCTCAGGGCCCCCAGGGGCCTTCGGGGAGACCAGGTGATCATGGGATCGAAGGACCAAAGGGGCAGAAAGGAGACCGTGGCCGTAGTGGCCTCATTGGTCCGAAAGGCAACGTGGTAAAACATCCTTCTCTTTATAATCTTATTGTTAAAAGTCACAACACTTGTTTGTCCGCTTGTTTAATTCCTGGTTCTTGTCGCTCCGCAGGGAATGACCGGCGTTCCTGGATTTTCTGGAAACGATGGCATTCCTGTAAGTCTCTCCAGCAGTCTGGATGAATGCAGGAGCCGCTCACTGTGTTGATTCTGCCTTGCGATGTGTTCGGACTGTTCTGTTCTGAATTGACGTTCGCTCTGCAGGGCCACCCAGGACAAGCTGGGCCGAGGGGCAAGCCGGGTGCAGACGGCTGTAACGGGACACAGGGAGATTCAGGGGTGGCGGGGCAACACGGCAATAATGGCTCACCTGGTTTTCCTGTAAGTGCAACTCCACACTTAGATTGTGATTTCTATTTCGTCGAAGTGACTATAAATGACTCTTTTTGTTTTCATCCCTCAGGGACGACCAGGCTGGAAGGGCCAGAAGGGAGACTCTCTGGAGCTGAGTGTGTACATGCAGCGCTTCAGGGTGAGGAAGAGGAGGGAACGCCACACCTGGCTTTTGTTCTGAAGAACCCCTGGCTTCATTAAATTGCATAAGCAACTTGATATTGCTGTGACGAAAGGATTAACCTCATGAATCTCTGACCATTTCTCCACAGGGAGATCCAGGGACACCAGGGGTTAACGGAATATTTGTAAGACACATTATTCAAACTATTCAATTTCTCATTGAGACCTGATCAGACAATGTTTTTTTGTCACAACAAAAAATAATTATGGTGTTGCAATCTTTCTCTTCTACTCTCTTCTTTCTCTTTCTCTTTTTGTCAGGGGCCTCAAGGAAACCCGGGATGGCAGGGTACTAGTGGCTTACCAGGACCGAAGTGTGTGTGTGTGTGTGTGTGTGTGTGTGTGTGTGTGTGTGTGTGTGTGTGTGTGTGTGTGTGTGTGTGTGTGTGTGTGTGTGTGTGCGTGTGTGTGTAGGTGTGTGTGTGTGTGTGTGTGTGTGTGTGTGTGTGTGTGTGTTTGAATGCATTTAAGTTTGTAAAGCACCCTCTATGAAAAGTGCTGACTAGGATCCTGTCTGTTTGTCTTCTTCTAGGGTCCCACAGGGTCTCCCGGTCCCCGTGGACCAAAGGTAAGGCAACAATAATATGCATTCAATGTAATATAATAGAAACATGATGTATGAATACTGCATGAAATGTTATTAGCAACTTTACTTTAGGAATGCAGCTTTAAGTGTTGTTTTGTTTTGCAGGGCACTATTCCCAAAGTGCTGAAGGGATTCAAAGGAGAACAAGTGAGTGACCATGTTTGTCATATTCATTGCTAATATCTATCACTAAAGTCTACATGCATTGCTGTAAAGCAAATGATAAGACAACACAATGGTTTGCTGTTGCTGCAAAAGAAATCCTGAATTAAATGAGGCCACATGTCATCTGATCCACTTCTGCTTGAACTCTAGAACTTGAACTTTACTTTCCCATGCAATGATTGAAATATTTTGAAGGATTTTCTATGATTTTTCATTGTAAAAAACATATGATAAACTCATAAATTACAATTACATTTTTAAGGCTCTCTGCATGTTACAAAAGACACAAAAAATGGTATTTATTTGGAGCCCCTTGCAGTTACGCTATCTGAGTATATTTCCCCTTTAAACTCATCACATGGGTTCATTTTAAAAATTGTTAAAAGACAATTTTCCAATAGTGCATCAGCATCAGCATTAACAATCTAGTAATGTCATTCTTTTTCTGCTTTAACTTTATTCTTTCTTCAATATTTTGAGTACATTTTGCTGCTGCACTTCTGTATTTTGACTGCAGGTCTTTTACATGTAATAGAGTATTTTGAAACGGTGGTCATTTTACTTCAGTAAAATAGCTAGATGAGGATTTGTTTCTCTCTGAAGTGGCTTACTTTTGTTGCATGTCTTACTTCCACCACAGGGAGACATCGGACCACCAGGGCTTCCAGGAAACTCTACTCATCAGCTCGTTCAGCCCCTCTACGGACCCTCGGTCTGTACATGTTCATATGTATTCATTAACGTGATGTAATGTTCAAAGATGATCTGAAATATAAACACGAGTGGTCACCAATACAAGCTTCAATAATATCTTCCTTTTTCATTTTTTCAGGGACCTAGTGGAGAGAAAGGAGAATCAGGAGATCCGGTGTGTGATCATGAAAGATCATACACATATATCCATACATAGACACATATTAACATTAACGTCTGAGCATGTCAGTCCCTCTGCTCATCTTTTCTTTTGTTGGTTTTATTTCAGGCTGACAACAACAACAGAGGGGAAACTGGTGTGACGGGCCCTCATGGACCACGGGTGAGCACATGCACATGTCTACGCATGTCAGCAACAAACTGTCCTCTATCTGTGTGTTAAAATATGATCATGTGCTGTTTATGCCGTTCTAGGGTTTACCTGGCACAAACGGGCGTCCCGGACCACGGGTATGCACGAGTGAAAAACGACAGATGTTGCATCATTATTGTGTTTCCAAATGAAATGTGATTTTATAACTGAATGATGACAACTGTCTTTCAGGGGGATACCGGCGAACTTGGACCAAACGGTAAAGATGGTCCCAAGGTGAGAATACACTCGCTCGTGACCCCTGAACTGGGATCGTGAATCTATGCATCTCGATACTTGAACCTAACCTGAATGAGCTGTTCAACATACGGTTTTATATGGTCAATAATCATGGGGAAATAGCATAATTAGCATGCTATTATACACAATAATTCTTTCAAAAAGATCAACAACATTTTGCTCACTTTATTATCAGATTAAAATCTTATTTGTGTTAATCCAGCCACAAGAATCAGAAATTAGAGATACAACAGACACATAAAAGAACAACAGGATATGTGTCACAGTGATTTCTTAGCCATGTGTGCACATCCAGCATGTGACCTCTGTCATTAAAATGACTCCGAATACTGAAAGACTGACATTAAGTTCATGTGTTTTAGGGAGTCAGAGGTGACCCAGGAGAACTGATATCAGCAGGATCCAGTTGGCCCTGGTCTTCAGCAGGTAAAATGAGTCATACCTGAGAAACTGTCAAACAATCAGCCAAAAGAAAAGAGAAATAGTTTGAAGTTGAAATCAACTGCGAAAAAATAGTTGCTGACATAAAGTGAAACTTTGTGGGGAACTTTATGACATTACTGAACTGAAAATAAAAGCCAGAAGTGTTCAAGATAGAGGTTGTGGGTACTTTGAGGAGTCTGTGTCATATAAAAAAAAAAAAATGTGGCAATGAACGCTCACAACAAATCTGGGAAAGATGTCTTCCAATTATTTCACAAAGTAGAAGAAGAGAATATAATTAGTTTGTAATCCAGCAGTATGAAACAAACAGAACTATCTATATTATTATTACAGTATTCAAATGAGGATATAAGAGGAGAGAACTATTTATGATAATGTATGTGCAATTAAGTATGTGTATAAAGCAATTACAAGCAATGTCATGTAGGAGCATACAATGCTAATGAATGTTTTTTTTATTATTATTCTTTGACTTTGATAAGATGGTCCTTCCGGTCCTACTGGTGAGCGGGGTGTGAAGGGAGAGAGAGGCTCGGTTGGAGACCAAGGCATCCCCGGACCTCCGGGACGCACCGCCTCTGAAACACAGCAACTAGGTCTGTAAAGATGAGATTCATCCACCTACAACATACAAGTAACGGGACCAGTAGCCTAAATGGCAGGGTTAAAGTCTGAGGTCAATTTCATTATATATGTCCAAAACCAAATCACAAACTTGTCAGCCTGTACATCATCATCATATGACATTCTCTATCTTTAGACTCTCCTTGACCAAAAAGCATCCTCAGTACCACAAAGACTGTGGAGGTGGACCAACTAAACACACACAATACACAAACACACTCAAGCATGTGGTTCACACTCAGAGAAGAGGCTATGAGGCATGTGAGAAGTGAATCTTAAAATAGCTTCACCCTGAAATGAATTTCAGATTCTAGCAGAAGGTTCCAGTAGAAACCGCAGATAGATTTCAGACATACACATGAGGTTCTATCAGGGTCATTTTTATACAAACACTCAATTAGTCTTTATATTACCTTTTGTGACTTTGTAAAAGTAGTATTTACCAGAATCAATACAAAGATAACATTACAATATATAATTTTTTTCTAAACATTTTGGCTACTTGTGACACGCTATACCATGGCCACAACGTGGCTGCATTAGCAGGAAAGGAAACAATCACAACACTGCTCTCCAAGATAAGTTAAACCTTTGATCAACTGAGGAGTCGGGAGTTTAACACACATGTTCTTTTTAATCTCCTTTTGTATCTGTCAGTCTGGGATTACATGGGGCCATTTGGTATCAAGGGTCAGCTAGGAGAGAAGGGCCAACAAGGGGAACCAGGAAGCCCGGCTGACAGGCCAGGACCCCCAGGCAACGACGGGCGCCCGGGGGCCAAGGGCCCTCCAGGACCCAAAGGAACATGTGAGTGAATGAGTGTGTGTGTGAGTGAGTGAGTGAGTGAGTGAGTGAGTGAGTGAGTGAGCAAGTGAACGAGCGAGTGAATAAGTGAACGAGCGAGTGAACAAGTGAACGAATGTTACTATTCTTACTAATCTATACCTTTACTGTGATTCTATTTGTCTCTTTTTCTATTGTCTGTAGGGGCTGAGTTCTTCAAAGGGGCTCATGGTGGGAGAGGAAGACCCGGCAATGCAGGCTTCAAAGGAGGAAAAGGTGCTGTAGTTATACTTGTTCATGCTCATACTTGTTCATGCTCATTGTATGTATGGATGTATTTTTGATTAATAACCTAGAGAGTTATAGTTTCCTGGGAGTACTTACTCCTCAATTTCATTTTCCCTGAGTAAAAGAATCAGTTCAGTTCATATTGATTTGCTCCTTAACACTATGTTTCTGACCTGTGATGTGTACGTTCAGGTGATCACGGAGTGTGTGAATGCAGTGTGGTGAACTCTACCCCGGGTCTCCTTGGCCCTGCTGGTGATCATGGGGATGCTGGGATGACTGGAGAGTTTGGTCGAGAGGGTGATTTAGGCGATCAAGGTCCCCAAGGAGACGACGGGGTTCCTGTAAGAATAATCAAGCCATCTCCAATCTTTCTTTTCCGTCGTTCATTTTGAGTCCTTCTCTGTTTCTTCACACTTTCCTGTGTTGGCTCACAGGGATCTCCTGGGCTCAGTGGTCTGCCCGGTGTGCCGGGTCGAAAAGGGGACACGATTGTGGCCTCACAAAAAGGTGCAGTGTGCCTGTTTTTTTTCAATTTAATTTCAGATCAACACTTGTGTTCAAGTGAACCAGAATACAGAGCGATCCCTCTGCGGTGTCTGTGCATGCGGTACTGATGTATGTGTATGTCTATGCATGTGTGTGTGTGTGTGTGTGTGTGTGTGTACGCTACAGGATATCCTGGAGATCCAGGGAACCATGGGCGAGACGGTGAGCCAGGAGCGTTGGGTGCTCCAGGCCGAAATGGTTTGCCTGGTATCCCTGGGGAGCAAGGTCTTCCAGTGAGTCCGGCGGTCTTATTGGCGGTTTCATATTACCGTTTCATTCAAAGGGACATTATCTGTTTTCGCTCATTTCCCATGATGACAAATGAACTCTATCCTATGCTGATGATGCTGGTTGATGTCAACAGGGAGATGGTCCAAGAGGAGAAATGGGATTCAAAGGTTTTCCAGGTCGGCCTGGTCGACCGGGTGCACCCGGGCCAAGTGGGCCAGCAGGTACAGTCCTTGGAGGGCACAAAGGCCAACGTGGGTTACCTGGGGACGATGGCCACGCGGGCTATGATGGAGTTCCAGGAACCCCAGGCAGGCCAGGTGAGAGGTGGCTGACTGCCTCCTTACAACCTTTTTATTCAACCTCAATATGGTGGCGCATAATTCTCCTTAACTGTCTTTACAATGATTTAACTGTTTTTTACTCTACTAAGTATTTCATTTTACATCGCCTCTCATAATATGCAAAAGCAGTGAAATGTGAATGAACATTAATAGCTTGTGATTAAATAAGGGAGGAAGCATGGCGAGTATATTTTTCCATTTTATTTACTCTTCTTTCTTTGCCTCACGATGTCACCTTGATGCAGGGCCTGCATCCATTAAACAAGCTGCAGCAAAGCTTGTTTGAGATAATGCTTGTGCTTTTGAGTAACTCCTGTTTCGAATGCCTCTCTCTCTCTCATTTGCAACTGAAAGGCGGCTGTAGTACAACAGGAGTTGGAGGACAGGTGGATGTAACAGGTAGCTGGTATAAAAACGTTTTCACCATATTGCTCTCTTTGTAACAACTCTGTTGTGCTTTTGCTTCTGGATTATTTGGCTCGTGTGCATGACGATTTTTTTATTGTTTACAATTTGAGGTTATGTGTACTGAGATACCAGCTAATTTAATGTGGTGAAAAACACTCCACGCTGGGCAGCTGACAAACATCACTTGCACCAAAATAGTCCTTTCCACATGAACAGTTTAAACTTGTACATACCACCATGATGTTGCCCTAAAGACATTTAACTCTCAGGTCCTTGCGATGTTGTTCCTGGACCTCCTGGGTTGCCTGGACCTCCAGGACTCAGTGGACGACCAGGTGTATCAGGTAACGCAACAAAAACACGTTGGTTAATGTTGACCTCAGGGCTCCTGCTTTGAGTCGCTTTTGATGCCCAGTATATACTTCGGGATTCAACAGGTCCTCCGGGCCAAAAAGGACTAAGTGGTCCATTTGGAGCAAACGGAGAAAAAGGAGAAACAGGAGATCAAGGCATTGGTGGCCGTTCTGGACCACCAGGTAAGAAGTGACGAGAAAAGACAGGCAGTAGCCGATAGAATGACATCTTTGATCGGTCCAGATCATTTTCATATATAAACATTCAGGGTTTTTCTAATACAGGTTTTATCGGCATCCGTGGAGACTTGGGGGTTCCTGGCAGCAAAGGTTCAGTAGGAACCCCTGGTGTGCCGGGTGTAAGCGGCCGGTACGGGGCGCAAGGCGATAAGGGTGTTCATGGAGAGATCTTTGGAGCCTCGCAAGGACCCCCTGGTGACGCAGGACTGCCTGGGATTCAAGGGAATAGAGGCCAGATTGGTGATCCAGGAGCATTAGGCTATCCAGGTTAGCAATGGGCTCACTGTCACTTATTTATATTCAAACATAACAGTCTGTTTAAGATAGTATATTTGCCTTACTTCCAGCATTAGTGGCATTATTTGGAAGAATAAGCGATTATCTAAAGTTCTTATTCATCGGTTCCTTCAGGAATGGCTGGCATGCCTGGTATGATCGGCTTCAAGGGTGAGAGTGGCCCTCCAGGCCTGCAGGGGGAGGAGGGGAGACCTGGACCAGCAGGCAAGTACGGCTACCCCGGGGATCCCGGACAAGCAGGTCTACCTGGGCCACATGGGAGTACTGGACAGCCAGGTTAGCATGCACAGCGACACACACTCTCTCTCAGAAATGTTCTTGTTCATGTCTGACGTCGCTGTTCCTTCTGGCATCCTGCTCACCAGGTTTTGCTGGAGAGAGGGGAACTGAAGGAGACCCAGGCCCTCCAGGTCCGATAGGATTAAAAGGCATCCCAGGCGAGTACGGTACTGATGGTGTCGTTGGAGAGTCTGGCTCATTAGGTGAACTGGGACAGTCGGGTGGAGATGGACGTCCAGGACTTCCAGGAATGAAGGGTTTGTTCCTCAGATATTTACTTTGAAAATCTACTCCAGTAATCCAATTGAATCAAATTTAACATAAAATGATATCAAATATATGTAAGATTTGTCCACGATTTGGACATGAGAGTTTTCAGTGACGTCTGATGGTCCCTCTCTTTCCCAGGATACAAAGGGTCTCCCGGCATGTCAGGTTTTGAGGGGATCAGGGGTAATCTAGGGGTGAAGGGCTTCAGCGGGTATGCCGGAGAACCTGGAGTTCGGGGTCAACCTGGCCATAAAGGAGTGAAGGGTGGAAGTGGGGTGAAAGGTGAGACTACTCTGTTGTTTGGGATCCCAGTAGATCTTAAGTCTGTTGTGTGAAACCACCACATTAACTCTTTGACTTACCATCTCTGTCTGCCAGGTGATCGAGGTTTGAGAGGGCCATCCGGGGATAAACCTCTCATCCCCGCCCAGTTAATGGTTGACATGAAGGGAGCCAAGGGCGACCATGGAGGATATGGAAATCAAGGTTTTATCGGGCCGAGAGGTGAGCAGATACAATCTGATACCATTGACTCTTTCCTTTTCACCTCCACGCCTCACATCCTCACATCCTACTCTGTTCCACAGGTACTAAGGGTTTGCCTGGTGTGCCGGGCTACGGGGGAACTCACGGTCTTCCTGGAGAGCCCAGCAATAAGAAAGGCTTCCATGGAGACACGGGTGCAGAAGGGTTGTCAGGAATAAAAGGAATGCCAGGCCTTACTGGAAGTCAAGGAATTTCTGGTTTTGAGGGAATGGAAGGCAACAGGGTGAGCAGAGTCATTCTGTCAATCCATGTTGATAATCATGCATATATATGTATATATATATATATATATATATATATATATATATATATATTGTATATATATATATATATATATATATATATATATATATATATATATTGTATATATATATATATATATATATATATATATATATATATATTTGTTTTTAGCAAAAAAGCTCTAAAAACCTAGCACACACTACCGACCCACAACCAAACGGCAGGCAGACAGAGAAAGTGAGCCAATAAAGAGATGGATAATTACCTCAGGAGTTGGTGGAGACCAAAACGAGTGATTTTGCAAACTTATGTTTGCTAGGTAGTCAACACATGGTGTTTAAGTAGGTGTCAAACAGGCAGCGAGAGCCTAAACAATATGACTTGCAACATAGAAAAGGTATGAAACAGTGATCAAGGCTAAAAATTAAGATACTGACTTCTTCAATTTGAATATTATTTTTTTTTTATTGATTTCTGTGGGTCCCCTTACTTTATGGAAATGCAATACTAAATTGCTAAAGTATCCTGTTAAGCCTGCTAATTACGATTATGGCACTCGCTCTGACACTGTTTGTGTAATATTTTGTAGCTACAAATAAATGTTCAATCTATCAATAAATAAATTGCTCATTTCTTTTCAGGGAATTAAAGGAAGTCCTGGTGCCTACGGAGCATCAGGAGACAAAGGAAGGAGGGGAGTCAAAGGTACCACCTCAAACTCAAACTGCAGACAGATGGAGATCTGGGTACTAATTATAAAGTGAATATGATGACACATTCTTTATTACAGGGGAGAAAGGCCCACGCATAGACATTCCAGGAACCACTGGATTGAGAGGAGAGCATGGTCCTCCAGGAGAACAAGGTACAAACATTAGTTCATACAGTTTCTTCTCTTAGAGGCTCATTTGAGGGTGGTATGAGATGTTTGATTCCTCTTTTACAGGCCAGAAAGGTTTAATTGGACAAACAGGGGTCATTGGGTTACCTGGTTTTAATGGAATCGAAGGGAAAAAGGGAGAGCCAGGTGATCCAGGACCAGGAGGGTACCCAGGTAAGATAACTTCCATTCACGTCCATTATTTAATGGTATACTGGGCATTGTAGCTTAGACAATGTTGTGAACAACATTTTTGTTTTCTGCAGGCTCTGATGGGCAGAAGGGAACTCCTGGTAACCACGGTCAAAAAGGCTTTCCTGGACCTCTTGGAAAAGATGGACATCCCGGTTTTCCTGGCTTCCCAGGAAACAAAGGTAACAGAACCAGACCAGCGTCTTCTCTTTCTTTCGCTTTAAACTACATACTTGTTGTCCACCATGTTCCTCCATCTGAACTATGCAAATGTGTGCAGGTTTCCCTGGCTTTAAGGGACTTTATGGATTACATGGACTGAAAGGACAAAAGGGTATCCCAGGAACACAAGGTATTCAACACAATTCATGAAAACAACTGTGCACTTTTCAAGATACTGTTTCATGTAGATTCCATGCAGCTTAAAGGCCCTAAAAAAACATTTTCTGAGACAGCTTCATACTATGAATAATGGGCTTCAACATGAACAATACAATTGTCTGCGCGATACTGCAAGTTGCAAGAGTTTTTCAATAAAGATTTCTGTATTCAAAATATTCTACGGGCTTTGTTCGAAAAAGATGAAGTCACATACTTCCGTGGACCAATCAGGATTTAGCATTTGAATCTGACGACATTTGGTGGCGGTGGTGGTTTGTTTGGTCACTGTGAAACCAATCTGATTAAACCAAATCCATACAGTCCTCATATGGGTTTTTGAGTGTTAATCTCTGAAGAAATTATACCTCAGTATGTTTTATAACTTTAATGGTTGCTTATCTAGTCATTAATATGCAGTGTTATAGACCATGCTTTCAGTAATGAGTAAACACTTTTGTAATTGGTACAGTCAATCAATGTTTTTCACTACATTCAGTGCAGTAGAAACCATGTCTCAATTGTTCTCTTACATAACTCGGGAGTTAGACAAATGATTCCTGTTCATATTTTAATCAGGTCTGGATACCACTGGACAAGCTGGGGAACCTGGAGGCAAAGGGGAGAAAGGAGAGGAGGGCGACCCCAACCGTCAGCCAGGTGTTCCTGGCACAGCGGGTTTGAAAGGCTTCCAGGGACCTCGAGGTTAGCCATTACCCCAGACTCTCCTACATTACAATGGCATCTAAGAAACCTGCTGAGCTCTGAATAAAAGAACCAGTAACGCAAGGCCACACATGACTTATGTTGTAATTGGGTTTCACCATTTTAAGACTTGAAACAATCCCATGTTTCACTTGTTCAGGTGACTTTGGTCCACCTGGACTGCCAGGATTCCGCGGCCCCGTAGGACCAAACGGGACCTCAGGCAGACCAGGATACGGTGGGGACCCTGGCTCTATAGGACCTAAAGGGTACCAAGGTGAGAAGACTGAAATCACTCACTTGTTCACTCATTTCACTACTTAAAATAGCAAATTAGTGATTAAATCCAAGAACTCATATTCATTAAATAATCATTTTACTAGGAGAAAAATAGCATTTTATATGTATATATATATATATATATATATATATATATATATATATATATATATATATTTATATATATATATAGTATATAGTCACAGTAGCTATAGAATAAATAGAGGAAAATATTGGCAAGAATCTAGCGTATTGTGATACAGGGGTTACAATTCAATACATTTAGATATAAGGCAATACTGTAGATAAGAGGATACATTTAAAATATATATATATATATATATATATATATATATATATATATATATATATATATATATATATATATAGTTTAAAGAAAACGGTCATAGTATAAATTACACACCACCATATACATAAAATCTGATTTAAAAAAAATATCTGCATTCAGCACAGTTCCTATAACATCCAACATCATAGCAGTACTTTTTGTGCAATCTGAACCACTAGAAAGTACCATTTTGAGCATTAATGGGAAATTATAGGTTTTTTTATGAATATAAAAGAATCATAATTAATAAAAAAATAAAGAAAATCATGAGAAGATGCTGCATTTGGATGTATTGATCAACATAAGTAATATACAAGTGCAATATATGGTTTGGTACATGATAAAATTCAAATGGCACAGATGGTGCCCAAATGTGGCCAAATGCTCATTTGAATCCTCGCCTGAATTTTCTCTGTTCTAAACCCTCTCTGACTTTGTTCTGCTTCACTTTTTCAAAGTCAACCTTTGCAGAGAGAATGTTCACATAGTGTGTTATGATTTGGGAGAAGTTTAAACCTTACGAATGCCTCAATTCAAAGAAATAATCATCCTGAAAGTGCTTTTTTTCTAGGCGGACCTGAAAACTTTAAATTTTTTGCTGTGTGCCATCTTCATTTACTCTTAACCAGTAACATATAGACTAATATTTACACATCTGAACAAAATCTCAAATCATGCATTTTTATTATAACACCAAGATTATTCAAATAGCCCTAGTGGTTGCAGAGATAAACCCTTTTTAATTTGGGTATGCCATTTTCGAGCAGAAGCCTAAAAACAGCATCGAGCTAAAAAGGTTAAGAAAGACAATAGTGTACATTCATTTAGTTATTAAGTTCTGCATAATTGACTCGGTGCATTAAATTAATTATTTAAGTAAGCAAAGAACTGAACTGTCACTTCTTTGATTCTAGGGAATTATTATATAATAACTAGATGTATTCATTCTAAACCATGTGTTTCTCAGGTTTCCCGGGAGCCAGAGGATTTCCTGGTGTGGATGCTCCCCCGAGTGAAAAGGGTGTACAGGGATTGAACGGGTTTCCTGGAGTCCCTGGTAGGAAAGGATTCAAAGGAGACCAAGGTGTATTTGGATACAGGGGGCCAAATGGTGTTTCTGGGAAGAAAGGTAAGCATGAAGCGTTCAAGAATAAACCTTTAACAGTAGCTTGTGAAATGTTTGCAGTAGCAGATCTTAAATGTCCATTGTTGTGTCAGGCCATGGATGATGATTATGATTCATCATCGTGATTTCCAGTTGGAGCAAATAATCAATACAAAATATATTGTGATATTGTCGCTTGTGACACAATATCACAGTATTCGCTCATGATCATTTGGGAATAATGTATCACTTATTGCTGCAGTCATTTTAACACCGGACTTATACTAATTGCTCTCAGTTCAGTTGAGTTAACGTTATTGCCATTACAACAACCGGTATTAGGATCTTGATTGAAGAGCTTATAGTGCAGGAAAAACAGGACAACATTCACCACAGCATACTAATAATCATCATCATATCAATAAACATTATTAAAATACACATGTATCTTAAATATGATGAGCTATACCATAAAGTTGACATTTTACAGTTTTACAATTTCAACAGTCAAATAACCTAAACATATCAGAATACATAAAATACCACAAATAGTGTGCTGCAAGAATTCCTAAAACCTGATTTTTGCACTTTCGGTTTCCTCATCTCAAATTCAATGTATTTTTTGGTGAGATGCCTGAAATAAGGTCGGTAGTTAACACAAGCAATCCGTGTCGGCCTACAAAAATATGTCATTCCTGCACACTTTCAAAGAAAACCATGAGCTAAAATGAAAATGTACCAGAAAGAGCTAAAGCTGGAAGTAATACATGCTTTGCTGTCACTCAACTGATAATTATGTCTATGCCTGTAATACTCTGCACCTGTCTGCGGCTTGGTTATAGGATCACCAGCTACGATCTGCATACTACAATCTCTGTTTTTCCTACAGGAGTAAAGGGAGAGCAAGGAGTGATGGGAATTCCTGGTCATATCGGTGTGAAGGGAGAGAGAGGGCCAACTGGTCCAAAAGGAAATACTGGAACTCAAGGTGAATATTACACTTTCATATAGCGTGCAGACTGCTCACTCGTTACCAGACGTGTGCTTTCATGTTTTTTCTCTTGGTCATTACGTTATCGTTCTGTGCTGCAGGTTTTCCTGGGTTTCCAGGAAACCAGGGTCCTCTTCCCCTTCCCACCAAAATACTGGGAGAGAGGGGCCCGGGAGGACCACATGGTATCCAAGGGCCAAATGGGATCAAAGGGGAACCAGGGCCACACGGACCCCCCGGTGATGCAGGTTAGTTGTTCTAATTGAACATTTGGTTGTTGAGTATTCCACTCAACAACATACAAGTGTCAGTGGGGCAGGACGTGGGGTGCTGAGGGTTTTTACTTTTAACTTTAAGGTGTACATAATAACGCTGAGAAGAGCAAATCATCGTATAGTCGTTCTGTGAGAATGCTGGGGTGAACTGGTTGTTTGTTTAATCTGCTCTTTCTATTTACAGAAAATGGTTTTACAAAGCAAACATTGTCAGAAGAATTCAATGTTCAAATGAAGACTGTAATATGTGTACATATTTGGGTATAAAATAAGATAATCCTTTATTAGTCCTGCAGTGGGGAAATTGCAGGATTACAGCAGCAGATGGTAAAGTGCACACAAGAGACACATAGTAAAATACAAAATAAATATAAATAAACAGTAAAACAGTAATAAAAACAGTAAATAATCCACAATAGTAATATTATATATACAGAATAAAAAATGTATTTATATTACACCATTTGAAGTGATTAAAGTGATTATAGTATTTATTCAACTATAGCAAGACTTTGGGCCTGATATCTATATTAGTGATAATGGTTCAAAATGGTGTAAAATTGCATAGTTTCAAATCGTAAATAACTAATAATTGGGTGTTAATAACTGTTAATTATAGATTCTCCTGGACATTCAAATGAAAGCATAAAACATGAATAGATAACATCATTATATAGACCGACTTTCTCTCAGCCGCTCCAACTCTGACTGACTATTGGTGCCCTTGTCTTTGTCTACAGGTTTTGTAGGGCCCAGTGGGCAGAACGGCATGCCTGGGATTGGTGGTCGACCAGGAACCCCTGGATTTCGTGGAGAGTTTGGAAAAGTGGGCCACCCCGGCCTGCAAGGCATGGAAGGTGCGTATGACACTATGGGGCAAACTGGGATTAGGGTTAATAAACCCGGATTAAAAGATTTAAAGTAGGTGGAGACTCTTGAACAGGGAACCAGTTACCAAGAGAGTTTTCTTGTTAATTATTGTGAGAGTCGGTTTAGTGACTGAATAAGCATTAATATCATCGAGCTGGAGAGCAGAGAGTTCCACAAGGTCTGTTTATATTGTTATGTAATTATTTTAGCTGAGAAGGTTTGAATGAAGCGATGACATCATCAAACCACATGCATAAGGACATATATGCAAGTAAACTCTGACTTGCATGATACACATTGTAACCATGTCACACAGTGCTGCTTGTATCAAGAGTGTACAGGATGAGCACGTATGAATGCATTTAATTGATAATTAGTTAATTCCTCAATAGGTCGCCGTGGCAACCCTGGTATCCCCGGGCACCGTGGTATGCCTGGCCGCAGCGTCAGCGTGGGCTACTTGCTGGTGAAACACAGTCAAACGGATCACACGCCCATGTGTCCTGTGGGCATGTCTAAGCTGTGGGACGGCTACAGTCTGCTGTACTTCGAGGGCCAGGAAAAAGCCCACAACCAGGATCTTGGTAAGTCCGGCTGAACGATTACACGTGTCAGTGTGAGCTTTTAACAGTGTGAGGTCGTTCCAGTGTGATCCGGTCAGAACAGACATTGTGATCCAATGAACCGGAAGACATTCCAGAGCAATCGGGCTCATCGCATCTCACTGCCAGCAGAGTTTGATGTGGGGCCCTTTAGACCAGCCGGTTACCTCACTCTTAGAGTTCACATTGAAAATGTAGCTTTAATGGCATGATGGGGCTGGAAAAAAGTGACCTTTTAAAACGTTTTTTCCTATAAATAGGACAGACTTGTTTTTCATTACACTATCTCACGGTCTTCTCTTGCGTACCGAGGCAGTGAGAAGTGTTCTCAGTTGTGATAAACTCCTTGCTGCTGCTTGTCCTCACATCCTCAAGTTCTAATTCAATTGGGTGTCACAGTTCAAACCTGCTTGACTTTCCATGAGTGTAATCACATGTTGTCTTTAAATTAGCAGCACATCTTAATGGATAACTTATTTGTGAAGATCTGCTTTATTTGACCTTTTTTCACTAAATGTGAGTAATGTAATTGACGTTACCGAAGTAGTTTATTGACTTTATTCTTTTTCTCTACTGTTTTACGCTACATGTTAGTGTTTGCCATTATCCCATTCCTGTCCATTGTGACACAGTAGCTGTTTTTTGCCTTTCTTCAAACTATAATGTGGTTGTTTGTCCTTTGCAGGTTTGGCTGGCTCCTGCCTCCCACGGTTCCACAGCATGCCCTTCCTGTACTGCAATCCTGGAGACATTTGTTACTATGCCAGCAGAAATGATAAGTCCTACTGGCTGTCGACAACTGCTCCTCTTCCCATGATGCCTGTAGAAGAGGGAGAGATCAAACCATATATCAGCCGTTGCTCAGTATGCGAAGCTCCATCCGTTGCCATCGCGATCCACAGCCAGGACATCACCATCCCACAGTGTCCTGCAGGCTGGCGCAGCATGTGGATCGGTTACTCTTTCCTCATGGTGAGTTCTGGTCTTACTAGATAAATGGCTATGTCCAGGGTGTTAAGCATCACAGCATAATGTATAGATGTATAGGCACTATGCAGTTTCACTTTACCAGACGGGGAGTATTTCATGAAAAGGCCCCTTCAAGTTGCAGTGTGGGAAGTGCAGACTGCAGTTTGAAGCTTGACCCATGCGAGTGACCAAAAGTCACGATACCTCACTATAGCTGCTTAGATTTAGACCAAAGTTTATTCAGTCTTCTTTTTCATAGTCCATCAACTTTATGGAAGTACAAGACCAGATTGTTAAGATACCCATTCAGGCTCTCAATACAACCATTGTTTCTTGTTACAAACTTTTCTGTTAGTTTCTTTTGTTGTTACCTTATTTTGGGCTGCATTATCTTCTATTACAAGGAAGCAATATGTCTTTGCACCATGAAGCAAATAAACATCTGTAGCGAAGAAGTTTCCCCTTGCGGGATTAATAAAGTATCTATCTTTCTATCTAACATATTATGTGTAGAATCAGGCCTGATAGCAATCAGTGTAGTTTCTCGGGCAAGGCTGGCGATATTGTATATTTTTGTTATTGTGAGAAAAACAAAAACAAACCTACAATGCATTTGTCCGTCTTTTAATTTGTTCTGAATTTCTCACCGTCTCTGTGGCACTAAGATCCAGACTATTCATTCATACCGAAAATGAAAATCTTCAAAAACGAGTCAGAAATGTGTATTTTTCTTTACAAACAGGGAGTACATTTTTGTATTTGTCAGGCACCATTTTCAGCTGAGGATTTGTTGTGCTAGTATTTATGGCAGCACAAAGATGTGTTATTTTGGTCTTTTCATGGGATTTGTTGACAAAAAGAAAATACACAATATCGCATTTTCAATAAACGTCTTTCTCTAAAGGGCCACATGTCACCAAATACTCTTCTGCCCATTTAATTTGACACCTTCCTCATTTATTCCAATCATTTGTTCTCCACAGCACACAGCAGCAGGAAATGAAGGCGGAGGTCAGTCCTTGTCATCGCCTGGCTCTTGCCTGGAGGACTTCCGCACAACACCCTTCATCGAGTGTAACGGGGCCAAAGGCACATGCCACTACTTTGCTAACAAGCACAGCTTCTGGCTAACCTCCGTCGATCAGTCGTTCCACACTGAGCCGGCATCAGAAACGCTCAAAGCAGGCCAGCTCCTGTCACGCATCAGCCGCTGCCAGGTCTGCATGAAGAACTTGTGAGGGCCTAAAAGAGGTCTAGTGTCGTCTTGCTATCCATGTACTAAACCAAACAAAGGGGGATCTGAAATACTGATTGAAATCAATGTCAAACTTTCTCCCTGAGCCACAGAGCTCAGATATGCAATGACTGTGATTCCTTGAGCTTTGAGTGAAACGTCCCACTGTAGATAAAACAAGAGAAGCCCCATAACGATGTCAACATCTTTGTGGGGAAAACAAGTATTTGTGTGTTAAATATGGATTGGTGCTTACTGTTTAACTTATTACCTCAGCTACAATGACACGTTAACGATCAGACACCGTACACTACAGCTGAACCAAAGACGCCCATGTACATGCACTGCTTCAGTTTATCTCTATGTTTTTATTGTTTAGGGTATACAGCCCACCATAAAGCCACTAACACTGCTTCTCAGCCAGCTGAAGAAAGTGTCTTGAACAATCGTTGGTTGATACTATTGACAGTATTATGCTTTTATACCATCGCTCTTTTAAAGAAATATACAACATTTATAATACGACAGTCTTCTCAAGCTTTTCCTCCATTTTATGCATTTATCAACTATTGCAAAATCGCCTGTAACTCTTTATTTTTCATATACCATTTTGTTGACACAATGCACTGATTCTGTTTGTATTTATACCAGCTGAATGAACTTGACCCATGTCCGGAGGAGTTTAAACATGTCTTATCCAATACTACTTATGTCACACTCATTTTCCTTTATAACTCTACTAATTATTGACCTGCCAACAGGACAGAATGTAAACAGCTCGGAGCAAAGGTCTGACTTTTGCAAATCCATGCTGCAGTCACTGTTCCTGAATATTTTACACAATTTAGAAAGTACTTCAAATCTTCTACTTCACCTATTCGCTCGTTTGGAAATCAACAGTTTGATTGGGCTGGGAATATACTTACAATTAACTGCCATGTTATTTTGGTAATTTTCACAGCATGATTATTTCATTGGATTGTAAAGATTAAATGTTGTTTGTTATACTTCCGATTGTGTTGTTTTACTCTCACAATCTAAATCTAATCTGGCGGCGCAGACAGACCGTAAAATAAAAAACTTTATTATGACAGCGTATGTAACAATTTGATAGGTTTATCAACTATTTACACTCATTGAAAAGTTCCAAATGTGCCTCTAAGATATAAAGATCGGTATTAACGCTAGTAACAGAGCATAAAAGAAAACAAAGAAGAAAAACATAAAAAACACAAGAAAACATGATTTGTTGAAAGCTTAAATAACTACAATAAACAATTAGTGATGTTAAATGTGACACTCAATCAAACATTAACAAAAAGCAGTGATTGACTTCGTATGCATGTTATTTCATCACAGACAAATGTTTGGGATACTAGTGTGGTTTCAGTTGTTGTGGTGGAAGGTTTCAAAGCAAAGAGTGGAAACACAACACGCGTATATTTCCCCTCCTTAAAATGTTAGCGGACACTATGAACACATGCAGCTTTTTCTGACAGAATCAAGAATGTGTGTTTGTGTAACCGGGAGATCATTAATGCCATTGGGTCTCAGTCAAAAACAATAAGTAGTACCATCACAGTATGTATTTTGTGTGCAGACCAACGTCTAGATTGTCCTTTGTCAGAAACAAGTCTCTGCTGGGAGCCACCTCTAGCAGCAGGCCGACCTGGCCCGCTTGTAGCTGGCCTCCCTGCACTCCTCCAGGTCTACCGTGGGAGACTCCTGGTTCTCATTTCTCTTCCTCAGGATGGAAGGCAGCACCAGATCAAACAACGCCTCAAACAGAGTGTCTACGTTGTAGCCCGTCTTGGCACTCGTCTCGAAGCACAGCTTCTCCGCAGGCAGGCTGCTCTTTTCCTCCAAGCCCTTGTAGCGCAGTATTCTCCCATAAAGTGCTGCTGCATCTTCGGGGGTCACCTGTTTGTGGAGTGTCACCCCGGAGAGGGAGGTCGGGGAGGCCGGGGGTGTGGGGCAACCAGACAGCACCTGTGGTTCTGTCCTCTCCTCTTCGCACTCCTCAGACGCCACACCCGAGTCCAGACACAGCTGGGCCTTAGGGTCCGTGAGATCGGCCTTGTTGCCCACGAGAGCGTAAATGCAGTCCTGGTTAGCAGTATCAGTCAGGGACAGGAAGCGCTCCTCCAGCTCAGCTAGGCTCTGCCAGTTGGTGACGTCATAAATGAGGACAACAGCGGCTGCACCTCTACAGTACATTGAGCCCAACCCATGGAACTGTTCACGGCCTGAGGAGACAGAGAGGTCAACAGTGTTCGACTCAACTCCATAAACACGCAGATTTAAAAGCAGCCATACCGTATGAACAACATTACAGAAGGACACACAGCACGGAGAGAAGTTGTGCAAGATAGTCAGCAGATTGAAAACAGAAACAACCTTTGTTGTTGAAATATGCAGTGTTCTTGAAAGGGCACATTGTGTGCGAATACCTTGCCACTGGGGTCATCTCAGTATATTATTACTCAGCCCCAGTTTATTGAGGACACCTGACTATGATTATTTTGTTGATTGACTGTTAGAAAATTTGGGGAGAAAAATGAAAAAAAAGGCCTGGAGCACAACAAAGTATTTTCAAAGTCCTTGTTTTATCCTACCAATAATCCAAACTCGAAATATACTAAATATATTAATATACATGAACTAAAAAGAGGATTGTTTATATTCAACAAGCTGGAAACAAAATGTTGGACTTTTTATTGAAAATGTCTGACGTTGAACAATTCATTCTGACAAATGTTTGTGTCAGTCGGCTAATTGATTAATCAACTAATCATTTCAGCTATAATGCTATCTCAGAGTGTATTCACTATCACAAATACCTCCTGGAATACATCCGAATACACCGAAGATGTGAGGTATGAAGATGTGTATTTTTACATACTATTGGCTGAATGAAAAAAAATTAAATAGCTCACTCCTCTTTGTGCATCTGGAAATTAATATTGTATGCAAGTTTGGAAAGGTTAAGGCATGGAGTCAGGTCTTCCTTTACCAAGCCTATCATGTGACTATTAAGAGGAACAGGAACAAGGTAGGTGGCTTAAATGCCCTCATGGGGCTTTGAAATTAATTTAAAAAGGGGCACACAAAAAGCAACAGACTGTTTTAAATGTGCCGAGTCAAACATCTGAAGGTTTTTAGTACAATAACCCTTATAACTGCCACTCTTTCAAAGCTTTATGGTCGACGCTGAAAGGTCTGCAATGGCAGCGTTGAAATGACTCAGCGCTGATCCGGCATTTCTCAACCACAGTGACTAAATAAAACCAGTACAAGAGCCTCCTGTCAGAGGTCATGGAGTTAGGGGAACACAAACAGGAAATGGCTTACTGGTGACATGCTCAGCCTTTCCTTATCTTTCTGTGGCTCACCAACTCTCCGTTTGTGCAGTGGGTAATTGCCCAAGAGGATTTATTGTAATTCATGTTTGCACAATACTGGAATGGAGTGAAGTTATCAGCAGTAACTTGATAAATCACCAGCATTTGTTTTCCTTCCCTTTTTCATTTCATCATCATGAAAGCAATATGGCACGCAGTGATTTTCGAACATTCGTGTTGATCAGCAAGCAGGGAACAGTGTGAAGTGACTTATTATATGTCACACGAGATATATTTGAATTTAACAATATTATGGTCTCCATAGAATAATAAGCGGGACCTCAAAGAGTTTGTTTGGGAAGTGTTTATCAGGGTGAGTGTGTGAGTGATTTTCTGGTATTTGCTTAAGTCACAAAGGTATCAAATGCCTTTAAGCAAATAAGAACCACCTAAAACTTAAACACTCATTTGAAATAAATCTGTACCTCTTTCCTATTAAGGATTATTATTTATTTTTTATGTATTCTACATTATAAGATAATCCGTTATTATATAAAACATTTTAAATAGCAAATTGCCAGAGCCAAAAGGGATGTCTAAGACTTATTTTCAAGCAGTTTAAGGGAGAAAGGCGTGTGACTGTTTGTATATTTAGAGATTAAAGTTGTTCTCAGGGTTATTTTTCACGTGAGTGTGTTTGACCTGAACATCTTTCATTATGAAAGGATGTATAAGGCATGGTATTGTTGTTGGTTCCAGCACTCAATTTCTAATGTTAGAATAAACATACACATATCAGAGGAGGGTTTACAGACTGAGTGGTCACATGCTAGCGATTGCCTCAGGTGGTGGGATGACGCGTTATCAGGTAAACAAAGTTAAATAAACAGAAGAAATTAAAAACAAAGAGTAGAAAGAGAAAAATAAATAAAAAAATTAAAATAAATGAGGGAAGTATTACCAGCAGTGTCCCATATTGAGATATTGTAAGGTCCCCACTGTTTCATGAAAAACGCCCCTCCAACGGTGCTGACGGTGTCTTTAAACCTCCTCTCCGTGTACCTGTGGAGCAGCGACGTCTTGCCCACGTTCATGTCTCCCAGGAGAACTACCTTGACGTCGGGCTTCTTCATCTTCGACACTTCGGGCATGTTGCTCGGTGGTCCGGTCGCGCAACAGGGGCGCTTTTTCCTCCTCTCTTTTGTCGTCCGAAAAGAAAGTCGATTTAGCTCGTCAATTTATTGTCGGGTCGGTCGCGAATTCCGCTGACCAACGCCATGTTATGAACTCGAGTTAATTTGTGACCGAGCGACTATCCGGGAGTTGGCTCGTCTCCATCTGTTGTCTAACTCTGAACTTCGAAAAGTGACTTGAGGTGAAACCGGAAGTAGGTGACGAGGGAGGAGGGCGCTCTTTACCCTGAGCTGCGTCTTTCAGGTTCAGCTGCCGCAGGCTCTGGACCCTTAAAGACAAGTGTGCACCGCCCCCAGCTCTCTGCCCTGTTTTAGTTTATTATTATTATTATAAAAGCACACAATTTAACGAATACAAAAAGGGGGTATTCATTTCAGACGAAGTAGTCAGGCACCATATATGAACATATATTGTCATTTTGTTTTGTATATTAGATTGTGGCTTTATTTATTGTATTGTAATGATTGACTGAATAAAACATATAATCATACTCATATAAAACACACAGGAGGGCAAACTGAATAGTATTTCCGGATTAGGGGACATTTCAACTTCAGACGACAAATAGCCTTGTATAGACTATCTTGCCAAATGCATCCATTTGGCCATGACACACATTAGAGAAAAGAATACTTGATGAAGAGAACTTTGGTCTCTTGAAAAAGCAGATTCTGCAGACTGTAGGATTAACCCCCTTAAAACAAGACAAATAGGCTTTAGGAGGCCCTTTACCTTTACACTGACCTGTGCGTATGTTACTCTATAACTCTATAATGGGACCAGTGTGCCATATCTTTAAGGTTTAACAGTAAGTTTAATTATGACACCACATCAACACTAAAATCAACAACAGATCTGTAATTTTATTCCATCCATATAGTTAATGGGGGGAAACAAGCTAATAATAAAAATAATCCCCAAATCAGGACATTGGTAATAATAAATATGGTAATTATACTTTAACACACTACAAGATGGCTGCCATTATTTTGAAAACATCCCCATCTTATACAAGGGTTACAGCAGGCAACACTATATTCTTTAAAACGACCAACTTTTGTTTAATTTCCAGTTGACCGAGTGGAAATGGTAAAAGGGGAAACAGGGGAAATACATAGACTAACATTACGTGTGCCTCAGAACACACTTGCTGAGCTTTCAATGCATCCTTCTCTGCTAAACATAGGACAACAAATGTAACAGCAATACGTTTTTTTATGATGATTTAATAAATTTGAACAATATTTACTCTGCACTTTGGAATGACATTGTAAACTAGAAGATGGTATGACAAAAGTAACCTGCTTTTGTATTTTTGATACATTTTAGTTGCTACACTTGCAAATAACAAATTAAAAAACTGTCACAAAGGTAATTACAAACAAACAATGATTACTCATACGTTGGAGCAAAGAAATGTAGTGATGAACAAGTCATGTTTATGATTTAAGGTTGGAAAACGTTGGAAATCAGAAAAACGTATCTGTTGTATCTGGGTGAAATGTAATCCAGCAACCAATGAAAATAAAGCTAATAATAATAATATGGGGGGGAGGGGTGCTGGTCTGTGGCCATACGGCATGGGCGGAGGCGCGGCCGGGGGGGAGGAGGAGGAGGATATGTCACTCTTACCTGTCTTAAAAACTTGAGAGCCCTGTGTATATTATGCACACATGTTCACACGCGTTTGGCAGCGTGTTTGAATGTATTAAGGGTAACCTGAAATATTGGATTATATGGTGGAGCGTCAACCCACCAGCATCTAGCGGCCATTGGAAGAAGTGCAGCTTTATGCTACTTCCGCTTTGGCTGCTCCTGACTGTGATGATTTTAACCTAAGGGGTATAGGATTATCCGAGGCGCCTCTAAAGGCACCATCAACTCTTCCTTCCTGCCCTCGTGCACCGGGTCAATGCGCCTCATGACCAGGATCATTTGTATACAGCTGTCAGCGTTGAAACGCGGCTCCAGTTTAGGTAAGAAGAGATCAACACGGGGGGTGGAAGACTCATAACAACATGCCGCAAGAGATTCAAATGCTCGTCCTTTGCTGTTTCACAGTTGCTCTGTCAATTGTTGCCACAATGGTCTGTTTGAACGAGAAAGGTAAAGTGAAGGAAACATTGCAACGTTATATGTCATGGTCCTGGTCGCTATGTTGCTAGCTAAGCTGCACTGTTGCTGCTGTTGTTGGAAGAGTTGACACGTTAAGTCCCAGTTGGCCGTGCAACCGGGGGCTCTAGGACCCCGCAGACACCGAGCGTTGACGGAAAAGCAAGGCGGAGAAAGGTGAAGTTACACTCAGACTACTGATCAGAGGTCGGTTTTGAAATCCCGCCAACGAAGTATAAGGTTGTGAAAGGGGCTGGTGACACCGATCCCCGGTCAGTTAATCAAAAGTACGACGCTACGCATTTTGTTAACGACGTAACATTATAAACACAGACGTCTGGGCTTAAGCTAGCATACAAATAGTTGATATGTACAATATACCGTAATGGTTCTCAAGTTAAAAACTCTCTTTAGTGTCCCCACTAGTCCTTTTTAAGATACCTAAATGACCTGTTATTGCTGTTTGGGAGAGCGGTGCCCCGCGGCTTTGATGCAGCTAAGAGCGAAGATCCAGACCAGACGTCCATTATAATCTGCAGTGTCAACATCTCCATTCAACTCCTCGTTGTGTTGCTCTGTAACCGAGCCCGCTTGGACCCGCTATGCAAGCGAACACAACGCGGGGCTTCTTGTGGTCGGACGTGGAGACGAGGACCTTGTTGAACATCTGGGGGGAGCAGGACATCCAGGTGGCGCTGGATGGGAACTTCCGCAACAGCTTCGTGTACCGCGACGTGTCCCGGAGGCTGGCGGCGATGGGCTTCGAGAGGACGCCGGAGCAATGCAGGGTGCGGATCAAAAGCCTCAAGAGGCAGTACTTGTTAGCCAAGGAAGGCAATCTGCGAAACAACGGACAGTATCACAAGATTTGTAAGTTTTATGACACCATGGAGAGGATTTTGAGCATCCGGCCAGCCCTTGATCCCCAGGAGTTCATAGAGAGCGAGGCAGGAGGAGAGGAGGCCTTGGATGGCCTGGAGGAGGATGGAGAAGATGCTCAGGATGCACACTCGGAGAGCACAGGGGAGTGTCCCTATCCTGCAGAGACCGAAGTGAAGCTGGAATACCCAACTGTTCCCATCCCTATTCCAGTTAAAGTGACAGTGGGCAATAACAGTGAGTCCTCCCTCATTGTCCACATTCATTGGTTCTTCTGTGTTTGATGGATGTTGTTATAATGTCTAATGCCACCGTGATTTAATTATATTATGCTCAGAGTTGCATCACATAATGTCTCACCCGTGTCCACTTCAGGCACTTCAGCAAGGCCACACAACAGCAGCCAGTCGGCCATTAATCTGTCAACCAGAACGCCCAAACGGCCAAGGAAGCGACGTGCTAACTTCCCCATGGAGAAACTGATGGAGCAGTTCCTGGAGCAGAGCGCCCAGGCTGAGGACAGCTTCTACCGGATGGAGGAGCAGCGCTTGCAGGCAGAAGACAGGCGCAGGGAAGCCGAACACGCCAGGGAGCTGCACATGCTTCAGATGCTTGGTCAGATGTTCTCCAGCATCTCCTCGGCCAGACCCGGCTCAGTGGCACCACCCTCCAAAACCGCTCCGCCTGCCCACGCTCCCGCATTCTTCAGTGCGTCCCCGTCATGTACACGTGGCCAGTCCAGTCATCTCAGACGGCCTCCACCCCCGACAGACTGTTGCACCCAACAGAATCAAGTGGGGAACCCAGATCCCCAGGGATTAGGTATTAGTTTCGGTGTCATGTGCAGCGTTGAGAGGTGAAAGTTAAAGGCAGCTGTAATGTGAAGGCTCAGTGATGGAGCTGTCACTCCAGTACACAGTTTTTCTTTAGTTAGGTGGTTTGTTAATTTTTCTCAATTCGCATAGCATATTATGTCTTTATTTGTTGGTTTTGTTGCCAAACTGTTGTCATCTTGTGTGTGTGTTTGTGTGTGGTTAAAAATGTAGATTATACACCGACTCATGCCAAGCAAGCATTTCTTACTTGTCAAAACTGTCCCTTTTGATTATTCCCCCAGTGTTTGAACGCTACTACAGTTTGGGGTCTACGTCACACAGAGGCATGGAGGATAACATGCTCTCGCTGGTAAAGAACATAGTGCCTCCACTGACATCCAAAAAGCACAAGGGACAAGACGGACGTATCGGGATCATTGGAGGATGTCAAGAGTATGTCACAATTTTCCCTCAATACAAACATGATTCACCAAAGAAGAAATACATTTGTTGTTCTACACAACGTTTTCACTGATGTTTTCATCTCCACACCCTAAAGCTACACTGGAGCTCCATACTTTGCCGCCATCTCGGCATTAAAAGTGGTAAGCAGTCATTCTGACCGTGCTTCTAACAGATTTCTCATCAATGTTGTCCAGTCCGAATTTATGTTTTCTAGTTTGGGTGCAATGACTGTACCTGTTGTCTTGTTTCCAGGGGGCTGACTTGTCTCATGTGTTCTGCACCAAAGATGCTGCAACTGTGATCAAATCATACAGCCCTGAGCTCATAGTTCATCCTGTTCTGTAAGTACAGAGGTGTGTGTGTGTGTGTGTGTGTGTGTGTGTGTGTGTGTGTGTGTGTGTGTGTGTGTGTGTGTGTGTGTGTAAACATTTCATTAATGAAAACTAGGATTATTTATGCACAAAGCATAAAACAAGCAAATAGCTTTTGGAGAGCATTAACAAGGTGGGACCTTTCATAATGTGTGGATTCAGACACGTCTAATGCGGATTTGTCTCTATTTGTGTGTGTGTGTGTGTGTGTGTGTGTGTGTGTGTGTGTGTGTGTGTGTGTGTGTGTGTGTGTGTGTATATCAAGGGACAGTCCTAATGCAGTGGAAGAGATAGAAAAATGGCTCCCAAGACTTCACGGCCTTGTGGTGGGACCAGGTCTAGGGAGAGAAGACGCATTACTGAAAACAGCCAAGGCATGTGGAATACATTCACTCCCCATTGCACTCAAAACCGTCTCTATGGCCCACTGCTGGTGCATGACCACAAAACCGAACTAAAGTCATATTTTTTAGCAGTTGTTGGATAGAAAACAGTGATGAATTTAAGCTGCACACAACAAAACGCATCATGTTTGTGGCTCTCTCTGACTGAAATGTTTGAAATTGAATTCCCAGCAAGTGGGAGTGTCAAAGAGAAAGATCTCATGCTGCTGATTCAACTCTATCTGAAAGAGGCACATGTGCACTGCTGTTAAGTTGACACTGAATTGTAGCCCAACTTTGATTAGACTGATGAAACTAAAGACAACATTACAGCGTGCTTGTTGGAGCAAGGTTACTTAAGTATGATGTATAATTAACATGCTATCTCAAGATAACCTTTTTTCTCTCTTTTAGGAGGTGATAGAGAAGTCTAAAGCGAGAGATATCCCGATAGTCATTGATGCAGTAAGTTCCTGCTGTTGAACAGATGGGATTTTATTGGCAAAGCTGAACACAGTCACTGAGTGCGTTTGTCGTTTGTTTCTTTTTTAACAGGACGGATTATGGCTAGTTGCACAGCAACCATCTGTTATCCAAGGGTACCCGAAGGGCATCCTCACACCAAACTTCATGGAGTTTACTCGACTGTATGAGGCGCTGGTGGGTCTTTCTGCAAAGGTGATCTGGTCACCAATTCGTGGCATATAACATATTATCCTGTGTGTTGATGTATGTGTGTGTGTGTGTGTGTGTGTGTGTGTGTGTGTGTGTGTGTGTCTTTTTGCCTTTTCTGTGTGTTTGCTGTCTCAGCACCATGAGCCCATGGACATCAGTGACCATCAACGCAGCATCATGCAGCTCAGTGTCGCCATGGGCAACATCACTATAGTGCTAAAAGGAGAACATGATCTCATTACAGACGGCAGTAAGGGTTAGTGTCAAGTTCATGTCCATTATACAAAGAATATTTAGGAAATAAACTTCTACAGCCAATCATATTTATCCTTTTTTCTCCTTTTGTGTAAATTTCTACTTGGAAATGAATCATGATAAACTTAAAAGTTTTTTTTTTCTTTAGTGACTGTGATGTCATATTGTGACTTCTTGTTTCCAGTGATCTCATGCAGTATTGAGGGCAGTGGGAGAAGATGTGGTGGGCAGGGTGATCTTCTATCTGGATCGATGGGAGTTTTGGCACACTGGGCACATGCTGCCTCTGCAGCTGGAATGAGCAGAAGGTAGACAACATTAGCTGCTTGTGCATTTGTTTAATAATAGTGTGAAGCACCTTTTTTAAAAGACCTTGCCTTTTTTTAAATGTTTTTAAAAACTTTTTGTTTTAACCATTTCTAAAACATTCTGTGTTGGAATTGATTGCAACCTTTTAAAGCACCCATTGATTTCCATTCACTTCAGTATATCACGCAAATCTAATTGGAAGTATTTGAAATTTGCTTGTTTTGCGTAATCTATTCTAGTGAATATGAAGTCCCTTTTTTGGTAATTTGTCATAGGTCTGATCTGAACGGTTTAGATAGACTGGTTTATCCACATAAAATAAGTTGTCAACTATTTTGACAATCGATTTTGATCTCATAATTTTTCCACCACAATGCAAAACAAATTAATAGCTCCAGGATTTTTATTGTGATCATATACTGCTTTACATTGTTGTATGTAATAATGAATGGAATATCTTTGAGTTTGGGATAGCTGGTCAGAAAGCTGCATTTGACGCACAATGTATTGGGATTTAAATATTTTTCTGCCGTACTAGTTAGTTTGGTAGTATGGGTATTGCAACCTACAAATGATTAACTGATAAGTGTTCATTTTAATTTAATTGATTAATCATTTTATCTATACAATTTTAAAAACATAAATTAGCGTCAGACTAATAATAACAACAATAGTCTTTAGTTGTCGCCCTATGTATTGTTATTGTCATACAGTAAAGCTGTTAAGAATCATCGGAAGTTAAACCACTATTACGATCTATTATAGTGTGATATTGTACAAATAAATACATTTGTATGTGTGTCTCCCTGTTCCCTAAACTATATTTTTTTGTCCTCCAGTGTAAATCCATCGGTGGTTGCAGCATTTGGGGCGTGTTCTCTTACAAGGCAGTGCAACAGCCAAGCATTCCAGCGACATGGCAGGTCCACCACCACATCGGACATGATCCAGGAGATTGGCTCAGCCTTCAAAAAGCTATTTGAAAGCTGAAATCAGCAAACGGAAAATTGTTGTTTTAAAAGCTATACACATACATACTCCATTTTGCATTGTTAAAAACTGATCATATAGCCTATTGATGGGCTGGTGCACACATTTCTCATCAAGCTGAATTTGAACAAAAGTAAGAGGATGCTCAAATACCGGTGCAAAAAACGGTAGCTGCATTTTTCACAACCCACCAAAGAGACTGGGATGGTAAGATACATAGAGCCACTGTAAACGGGAAGACTGTTTTGAATTTTTTTAATAAATGTGATTTTGTGTGACTGACTTTTTGAACATGTTTTTTAAAATGGCAAAGTGCCTTTGTTGCCACAGTGGGGGACTTGGAGCTTGAAAACATACCAGGGTCATGTTTATTACTGCCAAGGCAAGGGGAATCCTGACATGTACGTATCACGCAGTAGTAATACAATATGTAATGATAAAATAGCCTTAAATCAATGTCTGAAGCCAAGCGGAAGTATATATTATTATATTCAAGGATCAGTGTCTGCTTCGCACTTGCACCCAGACGAAACATATTTGTTCAGGCACTTTGTCGAACAGCTAACATGAGTTGGGCGAGCAGGAGGACCCGCTCTACCGTTACCCCAGTGGTCCGCTCTGCACACGACCTAGCGTAGCAACAACAGCGACTACCGCATCACGGAGCGGGTAACGTTGGCTCCAGAAAACAAGCTACTATTACCCACTCAGGTAAGTTCACCTGCAAGTCGCCTAACAACACACCAGATACGTCCAGTAACTGCTTCGTTGAATGGTTGTTTTTCGCATTTCGTCTAATGTTAATCGTTAAGCGTTAGAAGCTAACGGGAGCTAATTTGGCTAAGAGTTACATTGAGGCGAACGTGATATAAATAAAACCGCTTAAATTGTCAAAATGAGTGCTGGACGTTATTAATGTCCTTCTTGGTTTGTGTGACAGTAGCCTGTATGTGTAAGTTAAGCTAGCAGCTGGTTGTTTACGATGTGGCTGAAGGATGTGTTGTCGTTCACACTGGTTCGGATCATCTTTGTGTTTGACACGTTAACGTTTGGATGTCGGTTGTTTAAACTTCCTGCGCTGTCAGTGAGCGATTAACATAACTGATCAAATAGCATGTTTCGTTCTGTAAAGTAACATTTTTTAGAGTTGGCCACCCTCAAATTTGCAAAGAAGATAAAGTTCGTAGTAACAGTCAGCGTGAATTATCACGACGAGAATTAGCTAGACACAATAACTTGCAGTGTTAATGGACGTATTCAGTGGGACGTGTTGACTCCATATTAATCTGTCTGTTTTTCATTTAACCGAGGTTTCTTGCATTTCACTCCCTCACCGAGCGAACAGCAATGTTATGCTAACGTTGCTGTTTAGCGATGTTGTCTTCTCCGTCACCCTGAGGTGCTCATCATTAGTAACTAACGGTAATCTGTTGTCCATCTGAACTCAAACCAAACTTTTTGAGTTGTTTTCGTCTTGAACAGAGTTGTGTTTCTTCCCAAACTAGTCAGCTCTCTGTTGGCAGATTTGTAGTACACGTAGCAGGCGATTTTTAGGATGGCTGACTTCAGATCAGTTGCCCCTCCCCCCTTTCTCTTTTTCACTATTAGTGCATATTTCCGGACTGATTTCAAATTATTTATTCTGGAAATCAAGGTAAATGTCTACCGACGTTTAATGTGACTAAATTACGTAATAGTTGCCAAGAAAACAGCTGTTGATCACCTTTTTAGAGCAACACTACCCATTTTAACAATGATTTGTTGATAACAGGTGCAGGAGTCGGAGTGTCCTTCGACAAAAAGGGGTCCGCAATGTTGAACCCGACCAATGGCGACCCGAGCCACGTTGTCGTGAATTATGTTGAGGAGTATCTGGACCTGGTGGAGTCGCTCCCGTTTGACTTGCAGAGGAGTGTGTCCCTCATGAAGGAAATTGATGCTAAGTATCAAGGTAAACAACAGGTCCTCACAAGTATTCAAAATGGTGTTTATTAAAGTAAAAATGTGAAAATAGCATGTTGATTTGCATAATGTCTTGCTGCAGAGATGCCCTGGCCAACACATATGCTACAGACTTAAGAAAACGTCTTTGTTTGGTACAGATCCCTGCAAAAATCACTCAAGGTTTTTCCATGAGAATGAGATTAACAATTTAAGAATCATCTCTATGAATCGATACAAAATGAATTTCAAAAATTACATAGTTAAACAATTACTTAACAGATACCTCAGTTGAAAATGGCGAACATTGTAAATAAATACAAATGTGGCCTTGAAAGTACCATAAGTACTTATAGAGAAAATGCTGACATTGTTTATTTGGTAGACTTTCTGTGTGTGTGTGTGTCGGGTCTTCCTGGGTGATTGTACATTACATATACATCATGTATACATCCAAATCCAAAGAAAATGATCTAATATGACAAGTAATAGAATACATTTTGTGTGCAAATTGTACATTTTGAGATTGTAATGTCCTATTCCCATTTTAATTTCCCCTGTTGATTTCTTCTTTGGCAGATGTTCTGAAGGAGCTTGATGATGCTTATGAACGGTATCGCAGAGAATCTGACTCACTTCAGAGGCGAAAGCTTCAGTTATCCATTCAGAGAGTGCTGATTCGTAGTCAAGAGCTCGGAGATGAGAAGATCCAGATTGCCGGTCAAATGGTACGTTAAGAGAGCCCCGCAGCTGCTCATTGGGTAACTTCCAGGTCTGAGTGTGTGCAACTGTGTGATTACGGAGAAGCTCGTTTCCAGCAACATTTGTGCTCAGATAATCTACCCTGAGTAAATAAAAATTCAAACAACTTTTATAGACTTGCTCCATTTTGAACGCATTTTTAATTCTCTGAAATAAGATAAAATAATCCTTTATTAGTCCCGTAGTGGATAAATTGCAGGATTATAGCAGCAGACGGGTAAACTGCACACAAGAGACACATAGTAAAATAAAAAACAAGTAATATAAATAAACAGTAAAAATTCACAATAGCAATATTATATATGCAGACAGAATAAAGTGTATTAATTTATATTGCACCAGTTGAAGTGTTTTGAAATGTTGCTGCACCTCTTGTTATTAACATAATGTATAACTGGATAAACAAAGAGTCTGTCTAACCTTTTGCTTTTCAGCCTGTTAAATTATACAAATGAAGAATGATGTGCATAAAAAAAGCAAACCGATTTCTTATTTAATAATTATTTAAATTAGTTTCCTGCCGAGATGAACTTTTCACAAAAATCATCAAAACATATGGTTTTATCAAAGGAACACCATTGCCACTTCATGCCCAAACAAGTTATGGTCTTAATTCTAGTTTCAGTTCTGCAAGTTTTTAGTCATCCACATGTACTTCAGACGACAGCAGGCAGAGCGTTACAGTAATTCTGACCGGTCTTCGTTTCAGGTGGAGTTGGTTGAGAACCGAACACGACAAATAGACTGGCATTCTGAACTTCTCCTTTCCTCTCAAGAAGTCCCAGAGAGTCATGTTCCCACAGCAACTGCCATGGCGGCCACTGCATTGTCCATGACGTCGTCCTCATCGTCATCATCGGCCACCGTTACTCCAGGCAAAACTGCCCACCACGAGAAGAAGCGCGACGAGGTCACCCCCGGATCAGCTGGTGGAGACAAGGCTGGAGGCAAACGCTCAAGACGTCAGAAAAATGGAGAAAATCGTGAAAGTTACGGGGGTCTGGATCAAACGGAGGATACAGGAGTGGGGGCATCCCGGGAAAAGAGGGCTAAAACGTCTTCAAAGAAGAAGAAAAGATCCAAAGGAAAATCTGAGAGAGAAGTGTCGCCCCCAGACCTGCCCATCGATCCAGATGAGCCGACATACTGTCTGTGTGAGCAGGTGTCCTACGGCGAGATGATTGGCTGTGATAACGACGAATGTCCCATTGAGTGGTTTCACTTCTCCTGCGTCGGGCTTCATCATAAGCCCAAGGGCAAGTGGTACTGCCCCAAGTGTAGAGGTGAGAACGAGAAGACCATGGACAAGGCTTTAGAGAGGGCCAAGAGGGACAGGGCATACAACAGGTAGCTCGCTGTGCCGGCCCAATGAACACTGTTGTGTGAAATACGTTATGTTTCGTCTTTGTTACCATTTACTGGCAACACTGTTTAAAAAAAAAAAGTAAAGAATTGAGGAATGTTGTAAATAGTTATTTTTGTAACTTCTGTATGGCTGAGAAACAAGACTGCTGCCTCCTGGTTGGGACTATTTGTAAAGAATGGACACAGTACAGTAAAACCTGCATGTAATTTACATCCCCTTTGTTTTCATCATGCATGCAACATCCCTTTATATATGCTCATTCATTTCACAAATAAAACATTTCTAAATAAAGGAGGTTTTGATTGCCGGCTAAGTAGCAAACATTTCAGGCCATAAAGTCATGACAATATAATGACATTTTGACTCGTTGGCGGAAGCATATAACAGGTGGCAATTCTAGTTCATTACATTGAGGTTGTTTTTTTTAACACTAACTTTTGTATGACTCTGTCCAATGGCTTTTTTTATGACATCCTGACTTTTCCGGTGCAGGTCCCCTCTGGTGGGTGTGGCTTTTGAAGTATGACTGGCTTCCCTAACTGTGTTGGTCTAGTGCGGATTTAAATCCTATATTATTTAGTGCCATTATTTCACCATGGTTTATTTTATGGTCAGTGCCTCAGATTGATTTATAATCCCCGTCAAGAAGAGTACGGTTGTTTTTTAGTCTAGGTCCAAAAGTACTGAATTTGCAGTTCCAATAAAAAGCTTCCCACAAAGATGGATTTGCCATTTTTATTTACATGTGCTGAAAAAATGACAGGGGACAACCAGTGTAAAATCTGTACATAAATTCAGTTGCAGGTTTGTTATATACATGAGTACTGAACAGGAACGTGAATACACTCTCTGTCATGCATGTAACAGAGTTCAAAACACAGCAGAAGACACGGTGTAGAGATGTCTGACTTAGTTGTAGTCTGTGATGCTCAGGCTGCTCATTCTCCCAGGGGAAGGTAAGATGGATCACGTTGGAGCTGACAAACTGCCTTGTGAAAACAAACGGGCCGAAAAGGTAAGTAAGCACAACAGAATGATGACCCACGACTTAAATCATACACCCTCCAAGACACTGAACATAAGTCATGGGGAGTTATTATAGCAAGTAAGAACTCACCAGCATTTTTGGGTAATGGCCCACAAGTCCATACTGACAAAACATCAAGGCAAGATTCAACACATTTCCCTACCGAATGGAAAATGGGGGATGAATAGAAAAAAGAAATCCCTCGGCGGGCAAAAACAAACATTCTATGAAGGGAAGTTGACGATAAAGTGCATGAAAGCTTAAAATCGAAAAGATGGGGGGGCCCAGAAAGTAAGAGGTACTCCACTAAACCTTGCAGCACACACAGCTTGACAATGGAGAGAGCAGCTATCAGGATTGTCAGGTCAACTGTCTCTCCAGCTTTGTTCTACGATGGCGGACACACGCTTCTCGTACTCCCGCTTGTTCTCCTGGTACAGCTGAGCAGCCTGACTGTTGGCTGGACTGTTGGGGTTTGGTTCATCAAGCAGGGACTGTGGGGAGAAGATCAATACTGAAGGTGACTTGTGTGGAAAACAACCAACCGAGTCAACAACATTTATCTACTTAGACACAAGCCTTCACAAATATGTATTTTGTCATTTCAAAAAGGGCTTCAGAATACTGAGGCAGTAACACCAGAAATTTCCAAATTGTCATTGGACTTTTGTAGCCAAAGATATATCTGACTTTGTGAATATATTTTCTAAAAGTGTGAAGCTAATGTTTTTTTTGAGCACATTAAACATGATTAGGATGCACATAATAATGTATGTCCAATCAGTGTCCATCTCAAAACTACATTTCACAAAATTACAATTATACACACTTGTTATAACCGCTTGCTATAGAGCGACTCCGCTGTTGGGAGACGAGCGAGTCACTGCGATTACTCTGAGCAGCATGCACGAGAAAGAAAGACATCTAATATGTTTCAAATAAAAGTTATAGTTTCTCAATGTTAAATATAAGGTTTGCTTTCTCTGTTTTGTATTACTGAAAACTGAGTACCCGTGGTTTTTCCCCCCTTGGTGAAAAGCAAAAAAAAAGGAGTGCCTGAATTAATAACATATAGTAATATATTGCTGTTTATTGGAGATTTCTACCTGGATAGAAGTAAGAATAGAGGACACATCATATGTTGGACTCCAACGATTCTGTAGGATGTCCAAACATATACTGCCATCTGCATAGACTGTGGAAAAAAAAACACAATTAAACACTACACATAAATAGCAACACTGTAATAAGCCGGAAGATAATACAATAATCCTACCATTTGGATGAAACATCTTTGACACAAATCGTACTGTGGGTGGTTTGTTGGGGTATTCTTCTGTGAACTCTACAATGAGTTTAAATGTACCTGGGAGAAAAACAAAGAGACACAAAAAAACATTTGATCATCGATGTAAATATATTCTAAATAAGGCGTTTGAATGGTAAAGTAGGTTAGAATAGTTTTACATGCAATAAAGTGGCAACATGCCTAACTAAACAAAATAAGAATTAATTAACAAAGTGAGACACTTACCATCTTCAAAGGGAGTTCCTTCGGGGCTGCGAGTGTGAGGTTAGAAAAAAAAGGTATTTCATCATTCATTTTGCAATTTACACACATTTATAAGATCTGTAGTTGGAGGGAATAAATCTGTTCATGTACATTACGGCTGTGCATCAATGTCTTACCCAAATATGACTGCATTCCACGCCATAATGTTGTTTTCAGATGGGGCACCACTGACACCAGCTGGCGGGTCCTCTTGTAGCCTTTATCACAAGAAAAGAAAAGTAAAGGTTTATTGCAGGACTACTAAACCATACTCCACAAGCATAAACTACATGTATGTATCCAGTCTGGTGAATGTACATAGATTCAACATCTCGTTGATAACAAAATAGAATAATTACACGTCAGAGCAGTGTGTAGGTAGTGGAACTTTTCTTCTCATCATATTGACTCTAACGCCACTGTTTTTATTTTGTAAAAAGGTCAAAAAAGAATTGTTAATCTCTCACATCTTTAGCAACAATCTGTATAACTCAAATACGCTCAGTTACACGATTACTAATGAACTATAGAAGCATGTGAAAGATTGTAATAGCTTACTTTTGATGAGCTGTTCTTACTTTTGTCGGGAGAGATAATGTTGGTTAGCATCGTACACCGCCTTGTGTTATAAAAAAAGATGGCCTTAAATCCACCCAGCATTAAATGTGTTTGCCAAAGTATGAACAGGCCAACCAGTCTTTTGTCACGGGCATTTAAACAGCTAGTTTATAGAGTTAACTAACTACCAGCCGTAAAGTGTAACTCTACCCTGCTAACGTTAGCATGTAGCTAGCAACGTTAGCTTCTAGTAGCGGTGGACGAAGCGTCTCCACGAATTAATGATATTTCACTTAATATTTCAGCTTCGTAAAAACACAATTCAATTCACAGCATTTGCGTAGCGTTTCTATCTACGGCGGAGATCGGTGAATCAATACGTTAATACACGATTAAACATATACCGGTTAGCGATGCCCAGCTATCGTAAGCTAAGCTAACGTTAGCTGTTTATGACAAACCAACGCAGGTTAACCGGAACCTTTCTGACCATCAACTTACCGTTTAAAATCCCTCATAAGTCTCCTTCTAGCCGGGGTTGACATCGTCTACTCGTGAAACACGTATTGATAACACGTAGACGTTACCAGGAGATTATATTATCAAACACGTTATATTGTATTTAATGGTTATGTTGACTTCTTCACAGTTGGCCGACGCTTTCCGTCGTTATTTGGATAATCCTGACTCGCTCGTTGGACCAGCTTGGTTTACCGGACGATACCACACGGTGGAAGGAGGGGGTCTATTTCGAGTATCGAGTTGAAACCAGTTTCTTGCATTGGAACAGTACAGGTATCCAGTGCAGTTAATAACATTTTTAGATTTTTTTTTTTAAGTTTTGAAAATATATTTTCTTGTATTCAGTCCAGAAACATTTGTATATCACATGGTTTTATTTGACAGGATTGTGTATCTCCCCCATTCCTATTCGCGGTGACGTGGTGTTTGTGCAGCGCAGCTTTGACGAAGATCGCCTCTAGTGACAGATGACTGTTAACAAAGTATACTGCCTCTACACAGGCTGGATAGATAGATAAGATAGTTACTTTATTCATGTAGAGTGGGATAACCGTATTTTAGAGCTGTATTCTGGAATAAATGGGCAAACTGTAGTTAGATCATAAATACACATTAAGACCAACTTTGGTGGATCCCAATGTATGAAATATATGGACGTTTTACGTTTTGGGGTTAGAAAACACCACCATTTATATACAGCTAATATATTATTGGCTAACATGGAATCTTTGCATGGATTTATTTCACCTAGTCTATAAAGTTGTCCAAAAGTAAATAATCAAACTTTAACTTTTGCAAAACTGTTTTAATTCTTAATGAGTAGCATGGATTGTACTTACATAGTTTTTATTAAAACCAAGAAGCAGGGAACTAGAGACAGAAACTGAATGTAAATATCGGCAGAGGTTCAATGTAAATGCTTAGTTTAGCATATATCAGAATAGTTTATATACAGCTTAATCAAACTTTAATAATACACTACACAAACATTTTCTCTTTAACAACACAAACAGAAATAATCACTTCTTAATCAACAATCAGTTACACTTTTGAAACCATCCACAACGGCGGGCCTGCCCTTTCCAAAAGCAAAAACAAAGAATTTCAATGAATTACTGGACCACTCAATGGCTTTAAGGCAAATTAATGCGGGTTTAGGCTAAATTACATTCAGGCAAAAAGGACAGCCTGTCAATGAGCTCTTCTGTACTTTAGGATCCATGGTAAAGAAGCATGGTGGTGAAGAAGGCATGGTCATACAACTGCTCTGCCTTCACAGTCTTCTGGTGCTCCACCTGGCTGCCTGCAGTGCCGTTGTTCTCAGATGAGTCACTGTAGGAGAGTTGGCCATGGTGTGTTTCTGCTGCTGGGTAACACCCAAATGGAAGCTCTTGTCGACTGTGGCCATTTGAGGACAAATCCTCACCTGTCACTGAAAATGAGAAAAAAAGGTCAAAGGGCATATATTGAATTGTGACAATATTCCTTTATTTACAAATATAGAAAGAGAGGCAGGGGGGAAAAAAACAAAGAACAACAAATATTGGACTGAATTTGTTTTGCACAACTATTAAAAAGGGGACTTGTTGATCAATAAATTGCAAAGTACATTCCAGAGCCTTATGTAAACTCACAAGTTTAGGCCTACTTTTTCTAAATAGGTCACATCCGTATCTGCGATAGCTTTGACATACGGTTACTGCTTTACGACACAGTGACCTAGTTCTAGCTCCACAGTGGTATGTAAGCTCCTGCATCAAGGGAAGAAAACCTTAAATCTTTCAGACGTGTTGGCATGCCATAATCCAAAACCCAACATTACGAGCAGACATGATTTAAAGTTTGGTCATCAAAGTCTTCTTTTGCGTTCATCTGAATATAATTCCTTTTTTTTGTGTCACGTTTTGCAGGCCAGCAAAAATACCACAAGAACAGAACTTGACAGATGCATTAGAATACATCAAGAAAACAAACGTCCACCAGTCACATGTATGAAATTAATCAACATTTAATGATTTCACACAATCAAGTACAAAGCTAAACCGGCTGAGTACTGAGCATTGGATGTTCAAAACTGAATGACTTTACACTCAAACTTTCTGCCATGTAGGACAAAGAAATCAGAAACGAATCAACATGAAATTACTACAAAATACAGAACTTCTGTTATCAGTAACTATACAAGTTGAATATTGTACATTAAGTTACTGTTCAACTATTCAATACAGCTCGAGAAATAAGGCTTTTTTGCGAATCCATGCAAATTTTCTTGGGCAGTACTGTTTATTCGTAATTACTGATTGTAAAATGGCCAATTACAATTACAAAATCCGACTGGGGATTATTATTTAACCTACACATCTGCAAGCCCTGCTAGTAGCCTAAACAAACTTTTGCTTACAGAAAACATTAACCATACTCAAGAATCAAATAAAGAAAAAAACAGGACTAAGCAAAATTCAAGCCCATGAACCACTATGTCTTAGTACATGACACCTACCAAACACAAAAAAAGCTGCAGAGTGAATTGTTTGTACTTGACGAGCTACATTCATGTTGGGATATGCTTTGGCATAAGGCAAGTATTGAATACAAAACAGCATCAACAAATGTGTGGTAACAGTTAATGTCAGAAGATATTTGCTCTGTGTATATTAATGTTAATATTTTTATATAAATGTCATTGCCGATCGAGCATTATTTAAAATCTAAGTATACTACATTTAATTGAATCTACTGAACTGGGGGGGAAACATGTTACTAAAGGAAACTATCCAATCAATATAGATATTACATATCATGTGTATACTAATTTCTCTGATAGAATTGTAAAGAAACAAGGTTTCTAAAGTATTTGGGATGAAAGTCACAGACGTTCCCCGGACAATAGAAACATCTTCATGCCAATGAAGTTCACCCTTTTGCTATTTTTGCAACATTGCACAAGTTGACAATCAATAGCGACAACCCTGACCTATTTTCCCTTCATGCCAATATGACCTGCATTTGTATTCTGTATATCTGGAAGGATGCATTAAATATAACCGGATAACAAAGAAATCTCAATATTTGTATCCATCCGAGTAGAACTAGGTACATGGAAAAGTAGAAAATACAGCACACACACAGCTATACATCTTTCAAATGTAGCTTACTACAAAATTAAAACAAATGTACTCCTTTATGCATGTGTTATATAAAAAAATAAAACAGCCAGACAATACTAAAAAGATATACTGCACAAAAGGGGAATATTAGCATGTGGCCACACACACACGCACACACACACACAAGCCTCTACAGGTAGGCATAAGAGTTGGTGCAGCGACACGGGGTCTGCATCGACGCCACAGTGATGACCTCCAGCTCTTTAGTGGCAGAGCCCGACCGGCCTGGTCCCCGGTCCACACACTGATCCAAGAGCCCCGGCCCTTGTGGTGGTGCAAACCCATTCAGCCCCAATGCAAAGGGTCCTGGCCCACCTGAGGTTACAGTCGCTGCCAACTCCATGTTCATGCTTTCCATCTGGGCCTGTCCAGCAACAACCAGAGGCCCATTCCCATTAAGCAATTCTGGTGTCAAGCCCAGACCTAAGAGAATAAGATGCATACAGATATAAAGCTAGAAACTTAATTCTTAACTTTAAACAAGCAGACACATTAGGCCGTGATCTAAGGCCCCAGCTGACTCTCTTGTTGTTCTTTTAGAATAAGATACTGGATTTTGTAATTTTTTAAAATGTATTATTTAAAGTAAAATCTCTAATTAGCCAAAAATACCCTTTCAAGTTTCTTGTCATCCACTTTTAATTATGGTTCTGAACTTCAAGTCCACTCCATTTCAGCACTTTTGGTTGGGAATATCAATCAGAAGCCTCTCTCTGCTGAAAACCACTTCCACGTGATGCCCGATGCTCAAATAAAAATAAGTGCAACAGCCTTGTAAAGTGGTGTATCTTAAGTACAGGCCCAATTGTTTAAGTCTACAAATAGGGAACATTTTATGTTGGTCTTCCATTTTTACATGGAGGCATACACGGTTTTGTTTGTGCTAAAAAATGCTGTTTATTTCTCTTATGCAGCCATATTTGGTCATTTTGTCCACAGTGACTGCATGTGCAGCAGTCTAAACTAATAAAAGATGTTCCAGCTGCAGCATGCTGATGGGGTTTTTCCTTTTTAAAAGGAAACCTGAAGAAATTGTAAATCTAAACATAACCAAACACAGATTCAACAAGCTATGAGACCTACCGTTGGGTCGAGCCTTCTTCAGTGCGTTTGCTTCCATGCCGTCGAACGACCTCTTTCTGTTGGGCACGCCATTCGAGAAGCTGCGTCCCTGGATAGTGGGACGAGCGTGGCCCCCATTCTGAGTCATGCCATTCAGAAAAGACCCGTTATGGGACTGGGCCATGTTTTGTTGGAAGTTCTGGGCATTGGAGAGAATCTCTGCGCACTCCTGGAACCCCTGGGCGTGGGCCAAGTCAGCAGCAGTCAGCCCACTGGCATTCCTCATACTGCACAACGAGAAGGATGAGTGTTAGGGGCACTCACTGTACGGTTGATTTACACAAATAAAACAAACAAAATTAGACACGCTCAAGCGCGCACACACATACAGTCATTCACTCACTCACACAGACAGACACACAGATGTATAGACATATCCTGTGCTGCTCTACCCCCTCACATCATATTCGTCATCCTCATGAGATGACGACTGATCCGTTTGGATCATTGGCATCTTCCATAAAACTTAAATCTTGACGTTTCCAAATGATTGGGGAAACATGTCTGCTGCAAGAGGACATGATTGAGACAACTGTAGGTATGCACCTGTTTATTCTGATAAGAACCTGAAATAATCTGACCAACAGGACAGGATGACTAAGATGTTTCTATCAAGTGATGGTTGAATCCAAAAGGAGAATTTCTGGAGGTGGTGTAAAGAGCTTCATCGCGTCTGCAGGAGAAATGCGACATCAAGGAGGTTTTTTTGGGGATGAAAGGACCGCCGTCTTCTCATATTTCCACCGCCGATGCTGCTCAAGGATTTTTGAAAAGGCCGCATCCAGATTCCAGCGAATTATTTCGCCATGTCCCAAATGTAAGATGCAAACCAAGAGTAGTGAAAATAAGATGTAGTCTGGAAAACCAAAGTGATGAGAGACAAAGCAAGATTGTAGAATTCTTCCAAGACAAGTAGATCATCCAAAGGAAGTCAGTAGGTCAGTTGTATCTTCAGAGGAAACTCCACATAATCAATAGCTAAGAGGGAAAATCAAACAAGGATAAACTTGAGAAATCCAGGAATCCTCTGATGGGAAGCTGAAGCTATAAAGGCGTCGTCTTCAAGAGAGATGAACAAGAGCATGAAAAATAACAGAAACAACTTTACTACTCTCGAGGCATTTGTGCCACCATTCATTACTCAAATGAGTCTTTGCACTTCATACAGTTGTATTAATCATATCCAGGTGCAGCAGGACGAAGATGATTTTCTGATCATGAATGAGCAAACAGTGTCGTTTCAGAGCTTTTCAGACCTGCACATGTCATTGAGTATGGAAGCAATTTCACTGGAAAATAAAACCTTATTCTGTCTTAATGATGTGAATAAGTAATACAATTTTACTCGAAAATAAGACCTTATTCTGTCTTAATAATGTGAATAAGTAATACAATTTTACTCTTCTTGTATATGTTTATCAGTGTGTTGTTGCTGTAGACATGTAGTGAAAACATTGCCAGATACAACACATTACAAGGAAGTTCTTTTAGCTTAATGAGGAGAATTTCTCTCCTCTCCAATTACCATTTACACGACAATGCTGCACTTGTTCTGTGTCTAAATGTCATCCAACTGCAAAATGAGTTCTGGAAGCAAACAGTCGTGTCTTTGTCAAAGAATTGGGACTCTGGCCTGTATCCAGGCTTATATTTACTATTCAAAATGTGACAGAAACAATGAGAACGTTACCATCTGCAGTGTGTTTTATATACATATTATTGTACCAGAGAATAGGTTATATCTACTTTTAGTAAAGAAAATAATGACATACTTTATGACCTATATGATTTAACACTACTATAAACGCTGAACTCTATTTTATTCAACTATTTATGGTTAACTGAAAACCAAGTGACATTGACTTCCACACAATGAATGAATTCAAATGACGCTGTTTGGGTCATTCATTTAGTTTCAAATTGGTTCCTTCTCAGGATATTTATCTAAACAGAAACATTTCAAGAGCTAGTGCACATTTACAAACATTTGATAATGAATTTAAGATAAAACAAAAAACAAAACAAAAGTAAAAATCACACAATAACTTGTTGCACATTCCCCTTCAAAATTAACGCTTCCAAAAAATTATTCCAAAAGATTACATTTATGTCAAAAAACATGTAAGTAAGGTAAAGGTAAAGTAGATGGATTGGTCTCACTCCAAGAAATATTTTTCTAAATGTCAAACTTGTTTTTAAAGTTAATGCAACAATTAGTATTTTTGAAAAGAAAAGGTTCACTCATCATCATTAAATTATTATCAAATAAGTATCAAGTCATTAAATAAGTACATTTTAAGGAGTTCACGGCATCATCTTATCCTTTAAGCAAAAATATGATACCGTCAACTACATTTATTAACACAAAGTACTTGTCGTACTTGTCCAGAGGAAGTCTGGGGTTTAAGTCTGCAGCCTCTGGAGCCAAATGTGTGCTGAAATCCCAACTTTTGAGCTTCAAAGAAATTGATACTGAGGGAAGCCGTTTAATCCAGCCCTCATTTTAGGGAGTATAACATCTCTGACAAACCACTCATAGAAACTCCCACATACGTGTTTCTCATTCCAGACTTGTTTTAAAGTTGTATCAAAAAGAAGCAAGGAGGGTTTCAAGTGCTGTAGCCATGCAACAGCAGATGATAAAGACCCATTTTTTAGGTTTTGGATCCACAAAAGGACAAGCTGGGTGATCGGTAAACTCTGATTTGATCACACAGATTCTCTTAAATCAGATGGAAATTCTAAAATATTTTCTTTTCTAAAGAGATCACTGTTGTGACAGTATTCCTTGAGTGAGACCTGACATCTACAGTCAGCACTGATCCAAAAAAATGGATAACAAAAGTACTAATTAGCACAGGTTTGGTATGGAAATTTAAAGAGGAAGCGTTAATTCTTTGTAAATGCCTGGTATGCTTTGCTTTCCCGTCCTAAGCACACAATATGTGTCTTCTCTAACTATCGTCTAACCTTCCAGAGGCAACCTATTATCATGCTACATGTTGACATGGGACTCACGTGATTAAACCTGTCCATATTAAGGGCTCCTATGGTTAGTTCACAAAGTAAAAAACAAAAATCATAAAATAATAACAAAAGGGCTATAGATACAGGAACAATCATGGATAATAAGCAAAGCATGCAGGTCTAAAACTTTAGTTTTGATTCATAAAAACCTAGCATTAAAACCAATCACCGCAAGAAATACCTCAACAGTTTGCCAGTGTGTAGATAGGAAGCGATAGTGAGAACACTCAATGCCACAACAGTGCGGCTATCCCAGGGAACGGGGCAGACTCAGCAGTGTCTATTCTTCCCCTTTCTAGGATTACTTGAAAAAACCAAGTCATTTCCAATTCAATGGCTGCAAAACATTAAGACGTACGGTTCTGTTTCAGTATAGAAAACTTTTTTTTTTTTTTTTTTTAAATTGTCACTTTCATAGAGGAAAAGGTGACAAAGATCAGAGGTCAAAACAGACTATATTGTATAGGGTTAATACTGTGACATACAAAAGAAAACATTTAAGTATGAAGTAAAATATTTGATACAGTGAAATGACAGTGAATAACCATTGCAACAGGATGATTGTTAGCATTACACAGTTCAGAACATGATAGGTATGTAAGTCTAACCCATCTAACTCGGCTGCTCTACGCTCGTCTCTGCATTACTGTCTGCTAGCTTGCTAATGGACCATCGTAACACTTTGAGGCTCATGACAAATAATACAAACCTGTTTTTAATGAAGTCACTCGTTAGAAATTAAAAAACGGTTATTTCAGTCTATGTTTTAAGATTAATTTGTCCCATTGGAAGAAATGGATTTAAATCATATTCGTAACGTTTTGTTTAGGAAAAGGTTTCTTCATGTCATGTCGACACAGGGGCCCGAGAACATTCATTTTAAGTATTTTGGCTAATTAGGATTAAAAAGGAGGCCCGACGAGGGAAGTGAGCAAATGAGACTGGTTTCTTCAAGGCCGAGTAAGACCACAAGACTGTTCCGGTCACACCGACCTGAAACAATTCAGATGTAGTACTTGCTGTCCCAATGGAAAATGATTCTCACTTTGTAAGGAGACGAAGATAAGCGACACAAGGATGAGCGCACTTTGCTCTTATGACATTCAAATATATGCATCCCTTCGACCGGGACCAGGACTCTCCGGTGCAGGCATGTGCAAGGAAGGTGAGGAAAGGTGCCTGTGTAAATATGAATAGGAGCATCAGTGCTAAATACATGGGTGGGTAGATAGATACTACTGGTGTACTAGAAACCCCAAGGTCCAGTTGATCTCATGTACAGTTCTTTGTAGCAAACATTTCATGAAAATTAATAAAAGCCTCTGAGCTCATATTTTGGACACTAAAATGCGTCTAAATGTGTCACAACACACCAGACTGAGGTAACGGGCCCCTGACTCGGTTAGCCATCAGGAGCTGCTGGGAGATTAGTGATCATCTGTGGCCTCGAATTTTCATGGTGCTCGGAACCCCAGTCAGCCCTTTAGCAAAGTGAGTGTGTTGAATCAGTGGTGGGAGCAGATGGTGAGCGAGCTTTCTGAATTGCAGTTCTGCCTAATGAATCAGAGATGGATCCATTTAGTGCGGTTTCTCCCGTGTACCCTCGCCTCCTCTTCTTTTCTTTTTCGACAAGTAAAAGGCTGACTATGCCAGTGCAAAGAAGAATAGGAAAAGTAGGATATGTGCAGGATATGTATCTCTTCTCAAGACCGGAGTGTCAAGATTTTATTGTCCAGTTGTCGTCTTTGAGGTGTAATCAAGAGCAACAGAAGATGTGAGGTGATGAAAAGCGTTTGATTGGAAGACGAAGGCCCTTAAAAAGAGAACTCAACAAGGTGGTGAGCAAGGTAGGTTTCCAGCAAGAAACATCTGTGATAATAGCGAGAATTAAAATGATACTGACACAAAGTTCAGTGTCCCTACTATTATTAATGTGATCTGTTTTTGCAAAGCAATGAGAATCGTAGCATCACCGTTGAAGGTTATATTTTAACGGTTTTTTATTGATTATAAATGTTAAAGCTTGATGAGTTTCTTATTGATGGCTATCTAAAGTTTAAAATAAGAAATGGTTAAAACGCCACACAATGGATCAATAACTGAAATACTGGACAAAACAGACTCCATTAACAGGTTCTATATACGGGATTTAGAGCATTGATGGCAGCAAACTATGTGCAATTTAAAGGTGTAGTGGAGCAATGGCTACTTGAGAAGAGAATAAAGTATCTATCTCTCTGAGTGTTTTAATCAGAGGTTCTCTGTGCTTTGTTTACATAGCTGGATCAGTATTTTAGTTCATGCAAGTTTGCCCGTTACAATTGTTTTGCAATGATAGCACTGTTAACATCGTTAGCAGCCTACTCCATGTGAGAGGCTATCGATATGCTCCTAATTCCCAACAGAGTGCTGAAGGAATGAGTACTAAAACCAGGAAATGGGTTAGCATGTTTACAGTTCCTTTGTTTCGAGGTAAATAGTTATTAAAAAAAAAAAAAAGCATCACGGCCAATCCTGGTCCACTTCCAGCTCAGTGGTGCTGACATTGAAGCCGTACAACCTTGGTCTGGTGGAGTTAGTTCAGTTCACGTTAGTTGTTTAGCTCTGACAATTGCAGTTATGCTTCAAAAAAGTTAATTTGTGAAAATGATTTTGTTGAAGAAAACATGCAAGTATCATCAAATGTGCGTTTGCCTTAGAGTTTATTTTCTGTAATAATCCAAAAAATCCAATGAAAAAAAGGCCCATTGGCTTTTTGTCGAGCAGTGCGTTGCCAACTCGGCCTACAACATTACATTACTACAATATATTAATATGCTCAGATTTCCATATAGAGGACCTTAAATGTATCTGGCTTCACTACACTGAACACAGTGGTCTGGATTTTGCTGTCAACAGCAGCGACAAGGCACTTCTTAGATGCGTGACATCGTCAAGAGGTCTCCGAAGATGAAACGTACGGCCAGCAAACTGACAAGAGACTTCAAGAGAGAAGGCTGAGAGCAGGTCATCCAACCTGACCCAGGTTTAGTTTCAATGTAAGTGATGGTTACTTACAGGAAAGTATTAACCGAGCTGTAACGTATTATGTATGTTGTTGATTTGGTGAAATATTACTACATGAATAAAATTATACTTCATACTGAATTTTCTTCATTTGTGCATGCAAGTAATACAATTGTATTACTTGCATACAGTATTAAAATGGCATTTTGTTTCTAGACATTTTCAGTTCCATTTTAATTTAAATAAATTGTTTTTACTTTCAGTACTATTTTGGTTTTAAACATTTTGTTTGGCATCGATTCATCTTTTTGTTTTGTTTTAAGTTAGACCGCTTATTTATATTAATAGTAAGAAAATAATGTGAGTAATTTGAACTTTATTGTTAACAGACATTTGACACCAACATAATGTTGAACATAAAGTTATTTTGTCATGAGCCTCATTCCCACCCAGTGTGCCTCTTAGTTTCCCTCCCAGTTGTGCCTCTATACATTTCTGGGTCATAAATTAAAAAAAAGTAACCTGATAATAAACTGAACTAAAAGCATAATCTGTAATCTGTAGGAGGGAAAAACAAAAAATCACTCAACATTGACATCATAAATATTACTTATCAGCTGAAAACCAAATGCACACTACACAACCCCCAAAAGAAGTGTCATTTATTATTTATGCCTAAATAAACACATTGGCTTAAATTTGTTGAAACAGACAAATCAACCAGGAGCTTCATGGAAAATTAAGTATAGAGTATAAATCAAATCACATTGGTGAGCAGTCAGACTAACTAATCTATGCGCCCCAGCTGTCAGGAAAATGTATAACACATTCCAGTTAATTTATGTCTTCTGTGTTTTCAGTAACTGGGGACATAAAGTTAGACATTGTTTGCATTCCTTATTGAAACCAAAGGGCACTGGATGCCAAAAGTCATCTAAACTAGTTTTAAACGGAATTCAAATCGTTATTCTAACAAGTGCCTAATAAGTAGAGTGAATATCTCACTAAGGTAATTATACAAATGGTTTATTTAAGGGGACAGTGCACATTACGGTAATAAAAATATTTCTGTTAAACGTGCCAGTTAGCCAAGAGGCTATTTTCTATCTGTAGTCACAATTATAACTACATGTTATCACTGACATAATTTGTTGAATTTAAAAAAAGAGCCCATAAAGACCATTTTCACTACACACAATAAAGTGTGCATCTGTAAAACCCCTGGTTGTTTTGGGTCTCTAGAATCAAACAGAGAAAAAAAAGGCATACAGCTTGTTGCAGAAAATGAATCTGCAAGTAAAACAATAGTTGAGCTAAGAAAGACAAAATGGCTCAGAATATTATATTTCATTGTTACTCTAGCCAAACAAAACATGGACTGATTTATAAAACTATGAAAGAGTACAAGTATCAAGCAGCTCAAAAAGTAATGTTGCAAGGCAACACAAAGAGTAACACAATCATTAGTGATCGTTTAGTCTCCAACAGGTCTGACAGGATCTGCATTTAGGAAACAAGAAAGATGGGTTGTGTCTCTTCTGCTTTTGTTCTTGCCGCGGGTACACCAACAAGAACAATGTAATCTATAAATAAAAGCACAAGAGGCGTGGCTAACTAAAAAGGTGTGGCTAAGTATAATATTTATGTAGATGATAGATCCATTTCCTTAAATACCAATAAGAAACATAGTGGTCTTGGTTGGTTACATAGGTCAATTAAATAAATTGTTTTATAATCTAGTTTATGTATTAATTGTATTACCTTGTCAATAGTAAGAGCATTTATTATGTCTTTCAAGTAAAATAACACCTGTTCTTAAAATATACAAAAATTGTTCTAGTTTGTTTTTGCAGTTTCCTAAAATGTTAAGTTTTTAACCAATGATGTATGGTTGTTGCATTTTCATTCTCTGCAACAGAATCATAGCCTTCTCATACTAAAAGTAAAAAGGCTTCAGAAAGAGGCAATGTGCATTTGGTCATCCAGTCAAGCTGTATATGTAAGACAGTAACCACAACAAATATTAAAAGAAAATCACACTCTAGATTAACAAAGATCATGCAGTATGGCCTATTATACTAAGAACAGTTCATCAACCTTTCCATTAAGTTGACCTCTTGTACGCGTAATAATTGTGCTGAATTTACAAAGCTGATACCTAATACCAAAAGGCACTGCGCTGAGGTAATTAGCCACTTTTATTAAACGCAACTATCACAAATATAATGTGAAAGTGTCTGCTGAATATAATGAAAGATACTTAATTAACTCAATAGGTCTTTGCCAATATTATTACACAGATAGGTCAACTTAATGTGAATTGTTAAAATGATAAACAACAATTTCAAGGAATAACAAAATGTGTAACGTTTTCAAGGGAGCGCCACCAATTCTGTTAATATTCTAATATAATGCATATATTAAACTGATCAAACTTAAACTGGACTGGTGAAAAAGAAAAATCATCATTATTTTGTCATGTAAACTTTAGCATTCTGCAACAACAACAAAATGTCAAGCTAACCAAAAGTCCAATCCTAAATTAGAATTCCCAGCTATTTATTAAACTTCATACAATCATTAACTAAAAGCCACTGGAGGAAGAAATACAACTCCTTGGTGTACAACTTAAACACCAGAATTGAACAGGACAAGTTGGTGTTTTATTGCAAGGATCTTAAAAAAGATCAAGTCTGCATTCTCTTGAAAGTTATGTTGACATTTTTTAAACATGCCCAGCACTGTTTACAGTTATGCATACTGTACAGTCGGATGTGAATTAGGGTGAAGTTAGCAGTTAATAAAGCAGCTTCCTTCTGGCTGGGTGTGTGTAGCACAGCCAAAGTATCCAAATGTAGAGTTCCTGTGTAAACTTATTTTATTTGTATCTTTCACAACTTGATAACTTGCTTAATAATGATTAGATCTGTGCAGTTAATTTGCAGATCCTCTGCATTTAAATGTAATCCCTGCTCTGATTTGAGTTTGATGGCGGTCCCTTGCAAAGGTGTAACTCAGATGGTGGATAGTACAGAGGAAAAGAAATGAAGACACAGATCTGATTACAGGACTTACTCAGCTTTCGCTCCCTGAATCAAGAGAGCGTTGATACACTCCAGACTGCCCGCACGAGCAGCCTTATGGATGGGCGACTCGCCCACATAGTCCTGAGCGATGACAAAAGAAAGCAGTTATACATAAAATTAAATACAAATCATGACTATTGTGCACGAGAAGACAGTGGTGGGAGCCAAAACACTGTTTTATATTTGGTAGGAAAGTATGTTTGTGGGAGTACGTTTTTAAATGAAATATACCCTGCCTAACTGCCTTGTCTTCATTTCCAAGGTTAACAAAACAGAGAGGTGTAACAGGGCGTAACTCTACAAGACAGAGCCTGACCTCAACCCATCTACATCACCGCCCACACACATTTACAGTTACACATTAGTAGGAGTGGCGATGGAAAAAAAGAAAAGAAAAAATACATACACCCGAAGGCTTTTTTAAAACCACAATGTAATGTGGGACGAGCTTAAACAGTGAGCTATTCTACTGTACAACACCAGCCATGTTAACATTTTAGGAATCTAAGAAGGGAAGGTCAAACATGGTAGTTTCCCCAGGAGTGAGTCTTAACATATGCAGAGAATATTCAAAGCCAAGTGAAAGAATTGTGTTTCACGATGACGACAACCCTTATGTAATCATGACCTACTAATCTCATTTCCCTCAGCAGTGCAGCGGAGCTTAAAATATCTCTCTGGAGCATGAGGCTGCATGAAAACACACGGCTAAGGAACAAAGACTAAAAATAACAAAAAAACACATGCGGGTCTGAGAACAAATAAGGTCTCAGAAAATGTGATAACCATAATAGAAAAAGAAAAGAACAATGGCAAGGGGTAAGTAGCCGCAGGAGACTGCAAGGGTCATGACCTCACTTTAGAGTGATCCTTTTTAATGGGATCAGTCTGAGTTCAACCTCTCACACACTGCACTACACTTTTATCCCATGCATGTGCCCCTCCACCTCTCTACTTCTGAGGTGTTTTAGAGGGATCTTTTACGTAAAAAAGTGATGTGTTGAATCTTAAAATGTGCTGCTTTTCTTGTAGTATTGCCAGTATGGTTTGTGAAAACCCACGTGTACAGGCTTTTCTCCAGGAGATGTCATGGTTCTGGTAAAAATTGCTTGACAAGTTGAGAGATTTTCAAAGTGAACAGCTAAAGTCCCCCAGGTGTGCTAGCATGCATAAATGTGTTCAGTGTGCGTCTGATGTCATACCTGTCTGTTAATATCTGCACCAGCTTGTAGTAGCCATAACAAGCACTCAGGGTGGCCCCCAAACGCAGCGATGTGAATGGGTGTCTGTGCAAACCTGGAGGTCACTGCGTTCACGCCACTGCCCACCTGAACCAGACGCATCACACACTCCAGCTGTGGACACACAAGGGAAGGCATAAAGTCAGACAGGTGACACGGTGTGTGCATTGATTCATTCATCACTCTGCAGGAAGACACTGGGCAGGTAGAGACACGTGGGCTACAGTCGCTGCTTGGAGGGAAAAATGCAACACTATTTATTGCCTGGCCCAGCCTGAGTCTACATAGCTGTGGGCATGCAGCCAATGTCTGTGCACTGTCGGCCCGCCCTTTCCACGGAGGACGGTAGTTAGTGTAAAACACTAATGTTAGCGTAACTGTGTGTATTTATTAAGGAAGGAGGAAAGTTGAGCTGCAAATTACCACGTTTTCAAAATAACTTTAAAGCTTTAGACGACGATTTGTTTGACACAATTGTATGCTCACATAGGCTACCACCTAATTTTACATTTATTTTAACATTAGTTAATGGTCGTTATGGTCAGTAACGTTAAAAGAAACCAGCGTCATTAACTGACGTTGTGTTGTTCTCCTTTTCTTCCAGCAGCGATTAACTTCGCCGTTAATTAAAATGGTTCCCGCTCGACGTCACATTTTCTTACTCGCAGAGCATCAGCATGACTTCACTGTATTAATAAAAGCGTTATTTTACCCAACATGTGTAATGGTGTTACAGTTTATGTGTAACCCCGTTAACGTTAGCGAGAGAACAGTATCCGTGTAACGTTTATGGTCCATTGTCCGCCGCCCGTTAACGATGACTGACGGTTGGTCTCATCCGCTCGCGTTAACGGGCAAACGGAAGAAAATGGTCGAGGATCATGTCGGAGACGATTGGCGCTCGTTCATTCGGGGAGGAAATGGTGTCCGCTAAACCGCCCAGCTCGCGACTGCGCTACCTTTCCAAAATGAGCGGCCCAGTGTATCGGCGTCCAGCCGTAGAAGGTGTCCTCCACCGTGAGGTCAGCCGGGCTGGAGCTGCACTGAAGGAGGGCGCACAAGGCGCCGACATCTCCATCCCTGCACGCCCGGTGGAGAGGGAAGCGGCTGGTTAAGACCTCCTCGCTCGAGAACCCGGACTCCACACCCACCGACATTGTAGCAAAAAAGATAAATAATACCTAACTACTTAAAAATAGACAACGAGAACAAACAAAAAAAGACTATCTATTGTTTAATTCTGGTCGCTGATGGCGTGCCTTTGAATCTCGACACGCGCCACCCTTGGCTGGTGTGTGTATTTTTGCCTGACAACACAAAGCACTTCAGCAGACCAGGAACGAGCACGCGTCGGACTGAAACTTGAGAAACGTCGGGTGGGCTGGAAACTGCGGACTGGATTTCATATTCCGGACCTTCTTCCTCTCCTTCTGGTGTTGCTCACGCCGTGTGGCCACCCTTTGGACAGCAGGAGGCCTCGTGTGGCCTTCCTCTCTATCCAACTGACTGTCAGTGATCTCCTCAGTTGTATCTAGCGCCACCTTGCGACATTTGTGGTTTGTGCATGTGGGTGACCTACAAAAATACGTCATCCCTTCACTAATCTGTAAGGAGACGATAGCATATTGTGTGCATGGCCTACGCATTCAATGTGATTCATGTCAGGCAGATGGTAGTTGCCTTCTTCAGTAGGTAAAATAAGCTTTGTAATCCTGAAGGACAACCTATTTGTAGAAGAACACAACTGAGCAACAACATTAAGGACACAACATTTACAGTAAAGTTTCCTAATTGTGACATTTGTGCATGTGGGTGATGAAATACACATTCCTGCCAATGGTTCCACATTGTTCCACTAATCATAAGGTAACAGTAATGTGCCAAGAAATGAAGCACTGTTCCAGCATAAGGGCCATACATGAAGATAAACAATGCATGTTTCAAAATATTTCAACAATTGGTTTAGCTAATGTTTTATACGGTTATGGATTCAATACATTTGTTAGATGTCCAGGATATACTGGTTAATAGATTGATAGATTTTGGTAAAAATGTAATATAAGGTATTTGTTTTGTTCCAATGACTCTTGCTGTAAGGCCAATTAGCTTTGTGTTTGTAACATTTAAACATGAAATGCATCACTTCTGTGTGCCAAAAAACTAACAATTCTGTGAGAACATCAAATATAAAGTTTACATTACGAGATATATTTTCATTTTTTTATATTTGAAAAGAAATGAAGTAATTTGGCAGACAAATAAATAATTCTCATTTCTTCATTAATTATATATATATATTTGCTCGGCAGCTAGCTATCTAGCTTCTCAGAACTTGCTGTGATGCTGCTAAACATTAAAGCTGTAAAAACAATTAGCTTAAAGTTGCTTTTGCTTATGTCCAAAACTCAGAGCTCAGAGAAACTTTCCAACTTCAGCAGATAAACGTGAAATCCTTTTAGCACCAATCTCTCTGCACACAGCGAGTCACATCATTCTGGAAGGTTTTCTCGTGGTTAGACCTCCGAACCATCTGTGGGGAAAGAGCTCTATCCAGTCAGCCGAATTATTCTAAGTGTCTGTTTAATAAAAATACTTAGAGAGTCAGCGGCTGGCTGAGAGCGGGACAAAGAGGCCCTCAGCCTGCAGCACAGCTGGGAGCTGACGGAGCTACAGGATCAGAAGAAGTCAGAGAACATGAAACTGGTTGAGACAACGGAGACCACGCTTCACCTTTGACCCTCTTAGAACAGAGTCAGTGTGCAGCGATAGTTCTTTGGGAAACAAAAACAACACTAAATACTTTTATTCAGTACAAATTCAAGTTACTGAGAGAGGTACTTGTTGTTGATGCAATTTAGTTTAAGAGGGTGTTTGTTCTGACCACAAGAGGGCAGAAGAACTTTAAAGATAAACTGGACACAATCTTGTTTACTGACTAGGACCCAGCTTCAGGTGTATTCCGTGTTCTTGTATGTGCTTATTAAATTGAATATTTGTTTGGGATTATGCACTACTGAAACACTGACTGTGCTGACATAATAAGGATCACATCTTGTTTTGAAGTGTTTTAATGATTACTTTAATTGTTCATCCTGTCCATATTCACTCTTTATTACCTCTATTTTGTTTGTTTTTTTATCTTCATGCAGTTTGACTGTAAAAAAATCTTTACATGAATTGAAGTTGTGACATTTTAAAATGTATTATTCAATTCAGAAATCCAAACAAAAAAATAATAAATAATAGTATTGGTAGCATCATGATCGCATACGGGTTCACACTAGAACTGATTATTAAAATGACAATATTGCTGTGTCTCAATCTTCTTAAAAAAATAATTCTAATTGTATGGAAGTTTATGAGAAAATGACCTTTGATTTACTAGCTCAGTAAATGCAGCTGGCTCACGTCCTGTCAATTTGCAATCATATAGCGCACATTGTTGTTCAATGAAGTCAATGAAGTTAACTTGGAGAGTTCCACATTACAAAAACTTAACTCTGCAGACAATTGATGACTAAAAGTTTGAATAACCTAACATAAACATTTGTTTTTATATTTAAACAGCTGACACAATGTGAATATTTGAGGGTTTGTAATAATATTAGTGCTTGGGATAGCAGTAAAGCTTGTGTTTGTTGTGGCAGGCAACACCCCATCTCGTCTGCCTGGGAGAGGCCGATGGATATTAAAGATCTTCTGCAGGATGGTGGACAAACTTGAGGATACGTTTTTATATATATGATGTTTTGGAGCTGGTGTAAGATTTACACCTCAATGGCACTTCCTTGGGTGAAAGCCAGGTAAACAATAAAGATTAAACAAATATGAACTCTCCAGAAATGTTGCAGTTAATGATGCGGTTCGCGGAACCTTCTGTGAACGAGCATTAAAAAGAACGTCATGCAAGCTGTATTTTTTTTTTACAAAAGCGAACAATCTTGAAATGTTTAGAAAATGTTCCGAAATAATATCAAGGCAACCCCAATGGGTACTAGCTACAACATATATCCCTCTCATAGCAACTTCAATGTAACCAAACATGGCCAGTGGATCATAATCATTACAAGTTTTCCTCTTACAGTCGGACTCATCCAGTGACACTCAGAAAGAATATGTATCATTGCCCAAGTGCTATGTTTCTTATTAGCACCACCAGATGGAAGTATAGATCAATAAATTGACAACCACATGCAGGCTCTGACCAATGTAGACAGGGTGATACAGAATATGTATAGAATAACTATTTATTTTAAATGAGGTTTCTTTTTACACAAATCTATCAACAGTACAGGATACACTATTTTGGTAGCCTCTTAGAGAAGTATTGTTTCTGTACATTAGAGTTACCAATTAAATATCAGCATTGTGAGATTTAATTCTGACGTGAAATATGCAGCCATGATCTTTGCATTTTCCTGGTGGAATCATTGAGCGTTTGGATTCCGAAGATACGCTGTTGCAGAAAGCAGACACAGTTTTCCTGTTTGTCCTCTATAGTTACTCAAAAGAAACCACTATACACACATCCATGTTTCTAAACTAACTTATCCTGTGGGGGGTCTGTCTCAGTGTGCACTGAGCTGCAGAGCTGTTTCCTCTCATGAGAAAGGCTTTGGAACGAAGGGAATGTTAATGAACCTCAGTGAAGTGCGTCACACTGATATTACTGTGATGATGTCATCCTCCACTTCATTGGCCTGTGGAGGCACTTCATTACCCAGTTTCCCAAGTCACTACATTCTCTTCAACATGTGACATATATATATATATATATATATATATATATATATATATATATGTACACACTTTATATAGTGTGTATATGCACAAGTGTGAATCTTTTACGTGTCTTAAAAAAAGTGACTTTAAGAACAAGATGCTCAATGAGACCACAAGACACCACACCAACGAGTCCGCCTTCACAGCCTTGTTGTGTTACTCGTGTTCATGCCACCATGGTGTAGTTTTTTATAGCCTGTTAGCTTTTTACATCTAATTGCATTCACGCTTCAAAAATTATAAAAGTGTTGTTCATTTGTGAAGATTTTCTGAACAAAACATGTTGGTATATAATGGGTTTGCCAGGGAGCTTATTCTCTCCAATAATCCAACATCCAATGGAAAAATCCAATATGCTTTTTGTAAAGGGAACCAGTGCAGTGCTAACTTCCAGGGTTGACCTACAAAAAGATGTCATCTCTACACCGCTCTGTAAGGAGAACACAGCATATTTTGTGCATGGTCTACACTCTCAATGTGATTTATGTCAGACAGAGGATAGTTACATTCTTCTGAAAACATTTGGAAGGACACACAGCAGGTACATTGGTCAAATAAGATTGGTAATCCTGAAGGACAACCTATTCGTAGAATAACACCACAATACAACTGAGCAACAACATTAAGAACACAACATTTACAGTAAAGCTTCCGAATTGGGCATTCTGTACTGACAGCTTCACTTATCAAACTGTGTGCATATGATGCATTAGGCAACCATACATTGTTTGATTAAAGAATGTTGGCGGCTTGAGACAAATACCAACAAACAGGGTTGGAAATATAAGGTACAATTCACGAACAGAGCTTTATGTCAGTTGTATTTTTACTTTCAAATCATTTCAAATCAAGAAAGTTGGTCGGCCTAACAGATTGTGGTAAGTATACATTTATTTGCACATTCAGTTCTGTTGAGTGTCAAGTCAATGAGTTATCTTTCTGTCTCTTATTTCGTCACAGCCTGTTGCCCGCTCCCGTGTCTTGATCTCTGTCGCTGACCTTGATTACCCATCTACACAGGAATGCCCGCTGATAGCTTATCGGCCTGGGTCAATATCCCACCTCAATACTGTCTGTTTGCTAAGATCAAAAGGACTGACTCGGAGCTCAAGCTTCCACTGCCCTGACATCAACACTAGTCATACTGCTGAGGTGAGGGAAGCGCTGCCTCAATTCTGACAAAACCAGATTAGATTACTGCATGTGAAAAAAAATGAAAGAGTGAGTATGTCTTTTTGCCATTCAAGTGGCCAGCACATCCCGTGTGTCATGCATTCACACACCGTCTTCCCAACCTTCTATTCACATGATGTTACAGGAGTACAAAAGATTGTTTGCTGACGTCCGATTAAGCCCCACTGAGTCAGCTCCACACAGATGAAAGATGACGCAAAGGTGTTAGGTATCACTGAGGTAAACAGCAGCAGGATTGGTGGTTTATAGATGTTGGATTTAGATGAAAATGAGTGAGATCATCAGAAAACACGCCTTAAAATGTTTGCCGGACATTTTATTTAGACTTGCGTGATTAAAACTGTGTCCTACAAACCTCATGTGACGACGTCCAAAGTACACATTTACGGATCTACAACCCTGCATAACTCTTTTGATTATTTTATCGAGACATTTCTCATAGTAAACGTATACATATACACATGTACAGTATTTATTGCAAATACAGAGGTGAATGAAAATAATTCTTCATTTGTTTTCTGTGGGTGTTTTTTGTGCGAATGTGGATCTTTCAGATCAATCTGTGGAGTGTTTATGGTTTGCGTGTTTCACATTTAATTGTAAGTGCTCCATACAATGTGGGACTCACACTGGTCTGGTCTTGGTCTTGACTTGGTCTCAATCCCTCGTAGTCTGGTCTCTCAAACTGTATGCTTGGACTCCATTGGGGTCATTTTATTGGTCAACACCACACCTGTTATTTTACAAAAACAATCCAAGAGCAGAGGAGACATCTGAGAGCAGATGATTAATAAGCAGTATCATTTTGTACTTTATTTTGATGATTTGAAAAGCTAAAAAACACAAATGGTAAATTAGTAAATTAGTCATAGACGTTTCCTTTCCCTTAGACATTTAAAAATACAGCGTGCAGTATCACAGGTCATCACTGATCATTTTCTGCAACAAGCCCTTGCATTTCCCAAGGATAGTCTCTTCCTGTCTTTCTTTATCTAGGTCAAAGGTAAAAATCCTTCCCCTAAAACGACAGCTTCCTCCTGCTGAAAATGTTTTCCCAGCCTAAGACCAACCAGTGTTGTAGGTGTCAGTAATGCAAACAGTGGGAGGTTATGTTCAAACAATATTTGACATCATTTTGTGCACAAACCCACATCAGTGCTCTTAAAGTCAGGTTCAAACATGTCAACAGTCAGTATTTGTGTTATTTATGCTTGCACATGTTTGTAGGATATTTCACCCATTTACTTTGGGTGAATGGCCACACAAACCAAACTCAAACTTCAGCATTTGGTAATGTTAGAGGATCTTTTTGCAACAAAGCATGCCATTTGAGAGATGGCCAAATGAATAGCACTATTATTGGTATTAAATTAAAACATATAGTCGACCACTTACGTTATATCAGTCTTTTTAGATGGAAAAAAAAGCTTGATATACACTGTTCAGCATGACCATGTACCAAACCTAAAAAGTGAACATTATTTGCTGACATTTGCTGACATTTACCTTGAAAAGTCACAGTTTGAGGGAAAAAATACACTTAAATATAATAAATAATACACTTAAATATAATAAATAAATCAGTAAATATACATATGTTTGCAACATATTGTCATTGATAACTAGTCCCCTTATTTAAGTAGTCATTTGTATTTCACCTTTGCAGATCATTCTGATCTATTTGGTTAGACGTCACAAATAATTTCATAATAAAAAATAAAAACAAGAGATAAAATACAGAGTATATGAGTTAAAATAGAAAATCTCAATGCAGCAAGACAATGACACTCATATTACTTATTATGCCACAGGTATGAACAAATTGTACAGACACGGACAAAAAGAACTTACCTCAAGATCCACTTACTCACATTTTCTGTAGCTTTCCATGGTCTCTATCAGTCTTCTTCAGCAGATGGAGTTTGCTCAGTCCATGGCATTTGCTCTGGACAACTTCACACAACCAACACACACTTTAAATTGAATACTACTGGTATTGCTCATAATGTTTAAAAGCCCAATCTTAGAGTTTGGTAAAGTGTGTGTTGTAAATTGTAGTATATTGTCTTTGATCATTTATGCTTTTTAAATCAACCTGCAGTATTGTTTTAGTTTCTTTGTCAATCTTGTGACATGTTTATTTAACTCTGTTTTATTGCATTTATTTTGACAAAATTACTATTGTGCCATCATTGTGAATAGAAATCCCACCTCAGTTATTTATATTTGTCAAATACAAGTTGACATATGACTGTTCAATGCTGATTCAATGCTGTCAGCAATAACACATTAAGAACTGTTTAACATATAACATATGTGATATCCTGACACCATCACGCTGTGGTTGCTCATCCATCTATGTCAGGTGTTCACTACCTTTTCTCTGCACATGCTGATTCTTCTTCTATCTAAAGTTTTTTTTACCTCCCACCAAATGGTCCCTTCTACATACACTGGAGATATATTAGATTGCATTGTATTGAGGTAAATGTAGGTCTACTGTGCAGTTCGTGGTTTTGCATGATTCATTGTGTACTGCAGAGAGGAGGTATGCTATATTGTCAGACACACACACACTCTCTCTCTCACACACACACACGCATGCACACACACACACACACACACACACACACACACACACACACACACACACACACACACACACACACACACACACACACACACACACACACTGTTATACCATCTGTTGTTCAAAGTATCTGTCATGCTGTTGTATATGTTGCTTTGTCTCCTCTGTTCTTTCACCACATCGTTCATTTCTTTTGTCGATACGGTAAAGCGTGTGCAGCATTATGTTCATTAGATTACCACACATCAAATACTGCACTTGTCTCCGTCTATTACAAGAATACAAGACTCCAGAGATATACCTGTAAGAGTGGGTCATGAGTCACTTATGCACTTAGTGAGGTGCCATCCAGGGAGAAACACGGCGATCATCAAGCCCAGCGATGATGCAGTCTTCCTGGGCATGTTGGAGAGGGAGGAAGCTTTGGAGGTGACATCAGGGGCTTCTGACGTCAGCACAGCACCAGTTCTTACGCAGAGAGATTGTGATTACAGAGACAATATTCCCAATGCATTCACATACATGCATATTACAGTGTTTCTTTGTATGAATACCTTCATTTGCTTCTCAAATGTAATGTCTGTTGTTTTGTATATCCAAAGTTTCTAAAGACATTCAAAATCGCAGATCTTTCTATTGTCTTTTTTATATGAGTTTGCAGCTACACTACGAATCCAAATAAATATCTAAACATCGACAGGATCCATCCCGAATTATATAAAACATTCATGATTTCCCGGATGATGAATTCTAATATTTATTCCTCAAGCACCATGTGCAGGTTCACATTTATGGTGTTGATTAAAATGTCTCTATGAATTCTACAAACCTCATGTGACGACATCCAAAGTACACATTTACGGAGCTACAACCCTGCATTCAGCAACTTTAACCTAGTTAGTAAGCAGCTTTTTGATATGCCTGTCGAGGACACACACACACACACACGCAAACACACACACAGATGCCTATGCACAAATGCAGTGTCCTGTTTTCTTTCTTCTATTCTAGTTTGACATCAGAGAGCGGAAGAGAAAACAATAGTTGGCTTAGGGGAGAAATATGAAAGCCCGTACAGTTGATACAGATTAGTTTCTCGATTGCAGAAATATTGTTTCCCCCCTCTAGAAACCTTCAACCCTGCGCAGCTCCAGCACATTCAGTTTCATTCCCTTTTTGTGTTTTTCTTTGCAAGTTTCCAGCACTTCTCAAGATCCCAGAGAATTAAGAGTGAGAAGTTAAAACCCAAGTATCCTAGACGCACTGTAATTAAAGCAATAAACGCCATTTATGAGTCTGTCGAGTGATTTCACACCCTCACGCACACTTACTGTTGCTGGAAGACAAATGCAGGCTAAAGCCAGCATAAGCCTGTTTTCAACATGACATGACACCTGTTATAACCACTCAGCCATGTGCGCTAAATGCCAAGGAGGATTATAGCAGATGTCATGTCATGGATTATAGAAGCTTTATGTATGTACGTGGATGGATCTTCCCCTGTCACCTCTGTGGAAAGGCCATGGGCAACCACTTTAATCTCATTACAGTATGTCTGTGTGTTGTGTGTTCCCATTGTAGAGCGTGTCAGCACGTCCGCAAAAACAAACATATGGCTCCTTGCAGTGTTTTTCTTTCTTAGCCCTGAAGCCTCTTTGGCTGACTCTCATAGTATTGCCGGGGGGAGGGATGAACCACAGCTGCTGTCTGACGTAAATGCAGCACAAACGCTCTGTTTGTGCGGTCACAGCCACTCTGACAGCTCTAACCAGTTAATGGCTTATCTCCCACTCCCTTCCTCTCACTTGTGCAGTGTCGCTAAACCTTGTGATGGATGTTACATCAAGTCTGAGCAGATGCTGAGAACCAATTGACAATCTGAGGGGAAAACGGCAACAGACTGGCGTCTGTCTGTAATGATGCTAGTTGAGGCTGATGTTTGTATATAAGATGGAGATTTACGTCATTAAGCATGATGCTGGGCAAAGACACAACAGAGGCTCAACTAAAAATAAATAAATAAAGATTCTAACTTTTACATTTGTTAACCGAATGATAATGTTTTTTGACTAAATCTCCATGGTAATTCCCCAAAGCTTTGATTTATTGTGATTCTTTTTTATCTTTACAAAGAGGGGTCTTACAACTCTGTAGGTTGTTGTTTAGGTCTTGAACCATGGAGTTGGAAAAACCCGGTGATCGCTCGATAAGGCATTTTTTTGGAAATCTTGAAGAATGAGCAAATGTTTAAGGGGTGATATAGATAAGTACCAAACAACTCAATTGCTTTCCTCTATCCGTAGAGTTAAACTTAAATAAACCCTGGCTTAATCCTTGATGACGCAAATGTACCTTGCTAACAAAATTAACCATAAATTAACCCCTGAAATACCGCTGTCATTGACGTATTCCACCCCGCCCTTTGTCTCTACCACCATTGAAACCAAACAAGCGCCCTAGTATTGAGGTCAGTGTTTATGCCACTTTATGACACAGTCAAGCATGAACACAAACCACAGTCCAGCTGACTCATTTCACTAGAAGCCCAACACGTCTAGCAGGAAAACAATGCTACATTATCTGTAAACACAGGAAGCATTAGAATTGCACTCTTCTGCAGAAAAATTGTAATGATGTGTTTATTTCTTCCTCAGCAAAAGCCCTGACCCACAGGGGGAACTATGATGGATTAGTGCACCTGCGAAACAATTCAGTCACATCCATTGATCAGACAATCTCAAGGCAAATTCAAGGTAACACATCGTTCTCCCCAAGGACTGTGTATGTTTGAGCGTGTCTGTCCTTCTGTTTGCACACGTCCTGAACATATGAGTGCATGCGTCCGTTTAGCTCAAGGTGCTGCACACAGAAGCTCCACCTCTCTGCTTTGAGAGATTGAACTAGAGGAGAAAATTGACGTGCATACACAAAGACGCACCGCTGGCAATGCAAATTTGATTGGAGCGCAACGATGTCGATGGAAGGCTCAGCTAAGCTCAGGGGATTGTAAACCTGCCCCTGAGACTTTGACGTAGGCTGCTGACATCATTGTTCATACCCCTTTCGACCAAGCAGTCTGGTCACTAGGAGGAAAAGGAGAAGGAGAAGGAGGGGGAGGAGGGAAAATAGTGAGTCTCATATGAGGAGGAGGCTTGATGTGAAGGAAGGGAGTTTAAATGATTTATATTTAAGAAACATCTGTATTTAGGGGAAAAGATTAAAATGACAAACAAGTGTTCATACTGTAGTCAATTTAGAAATATAACTACGGCGTGCGGCATTCAGCCACCCACCTGACCCCTACAACCAGGATATTTATAGTCAAACCTGCTGGTATTTATACCCACCACCTTATTCTTCATGCCTTCAACACATCATTAACGCTGCAGAAATGTCACCATGCAACGGACAGTAATTATACAAAGTGAGTATCCCACTGAGATAATAATGTTTGACTCATATTATATATATATATACATATATATATATAGACTCAGAGCTGCGTATTATGAGGCTGACGTCAAACATGCTGGAGCTGGAGATGGCCAAATGCCAGAACAAGTCAAAGTTTTTGAGCGAAATATTACTTATTTAGTCATGGGCAATAGTTTTGTGAGCACTAAAAAGAAAATGGTGTTGATTGTGAGTCTGGCTTCTCACTTATCTCTGCTGCTAAAAATAGCATGATGTCTGAATGTGGAATGTGTGCTTTAAGCAGGATGAGAAGATGCTGCTGCACAGTGTGTTAGGTGACTCCTCTGGCTGCTTCCCTGCTTTTATTTTCAGCCCTAAGTGGCTGACATTTACTTACTGCAGAGGAGATAGTGAAAGGAGATAAACTGTGGCGGGAGGGTGACAGAAGATGAACACAAGAGGGGTCTTTGAGCTAGTTAATCTGAAGTTAATCATTAAAGTGAGCAGTGGGTGGTCTGGTGTTGGACGAAGAACAGAAGAGGAACCGTGTCAAACTGTCTGTGGTCTGCTGGTATCCATACAACAGCCTTAGCAACAAAATACAATGCAAAACACTCTGTTGCTTAAATTTGGGACCGCCCAAAAGCTTCTAGTCAGTTGAAGTGCCGAACAACATGTTAGACAGTTGCACCAGTGCATGTGCAAATTAGAAAAATATAATACTTGTAATAAATAATGTGTTTCTCTTTTCATAATGTCAAAATGTAAAACATAGTGAAACAGAAATACTAACTAGACTAGAAGAGTGTGTCAGACACCTCTAACATCCATCATTTAGGAGACATTGCATTGTCTTTTTTGGGGGGCAGAAAGTGGAGCAAATGTTTACCTTGCATTATTCGTGCACATTTCCATAATAATAAAGTTTCTGATATGTGCAATGATTTTACTCAAGGTTATACATTATCATTGGCTTTGTGTGCAAACGTGCCTGGTCTATAGTTTGCTTTGCGTTCTGAACAGCCTTTCACTGAACATACCTACCCTATCCAAGAACACAGTCTGTCTAATCCTGACCCTTCCATAACCTGAATTCCATACTAAATCTTCACTCTAAACTTTGATGATTTACATTGTGTGGACCTTGGCACATTTTGTCCCCAAAGGGGAGGTAGTACCCACAGTGTTGAAATGAACAACATGAGTAATACCCTTTTCCACAGACACATGAAAGCAAATGCACATACATACATGATGGTGTTTTTAGAACATTTTGTTCTTCCCTATTTGGTATCTGGAGCGTGTGCAGTTTCATCCTCTAAATCAGAGGATTCCAACTGCGCACAGCAACATATATTTAAAAAGACAACAACTGTACCAGAAACTGAGTGATTTCACAGTCCTGCAGCTCTGCAAGAAGCTGGAACATTTTCTGGATTAATTGTTCTGGCACATCAGAATCACTGACATACAAGGGAAGAGAAGCAGACATTATGTTCTGCATTTACTATTGTGTGTGTGCGTGTGTGTGTGTGTGTGTGTGTGTGTGTGTGTGTGTGTGTGTGTGTGTGTGTGTGTGTGTGTGCGTGTGTGTGTGTGTGTGTGTGTGTGTGTGTGGGTGGAGTGGGTGGGTGCAAGTGCTTTTGTGCAGAAGATAACACACACACAGCTGCACATGAAAGGTTTGTGAACAGAGAACATCGCTTTTTGTTAAGCTGTCTCGCTTATCCAAAATAATTACAGGAAAAAAATGTGACAGATTACCCAAATTGTAAGTGTTAGTTTAAACAAATCAAAAAATATGCAATCTAAAGACAACATAGTCTGTAGTTGAATTTCCTATGAATATTATTCATGTTTGCATAATACTTTTGTTTGCATCTCAGCTGTTAATTGGATAGAAAGTAAAGTGAATTTATTTTGTTGCGCCACAGACCACATCACAACCTGACCTCTTGACCCAAGTTCTGGCTTTCCTTTTTTGGCTTTGCTGCAGGAGAGGATCCCCTCCCCTCCTTCCCAATAGTCTTGAATGTCCAGCGCTCACATAGCAACAACAGACGAACACAAAGATGTCCTGATCGTCATTTCTGCCTCTCAGACACCCTCCGTCACCAAGCTTAGGTCTCTTAATTAATCCACGCTTAGCTGCTCTTTTCTCTGGGAGACTTCTCTCAAACTCTCAACCGCCTTTTTAAAAAGCATTACATTTTACTCTGCCTGTTGTGCTCTGAACTGACAGATGCACAGAGAGACGTTGGTCGTCAGGTGGAAATAATTAAGCAGAGGAAATGAGCAAAGTGAGTTAAGCCACAACAGGTCTGGGGTAAACAATGGAATTAGTTTGGTGTGTAATATGTGCAACGACAAGTAATTGATAAAGTTCCTCACTGCAAATCATATCAGCAATTATGTATTAGCGTCTGTACCGATATGCACGCTGTAGTCTGTTCTTTCTCTGGCAAATCAGCCTTGGGTGGTTGCTTCCTTTAACAGCCCCTCCACTCACGTTGCCCTCTGTGCAGATACGTCTTTCCAGCTCTCTCTACACTTCCTCTCCTTCCTCTGATGAGTCAAGGACTGTTATCCGGCTTTAGGGGCCCAGCTGAGAGACCATATGGACATTGAGTGGCATGATCAGGAGGACAAGATGCAGCAACACCTGGAAGGATAACTTGCTATTTTATTTCCATCTGGACTCAGTGTCACGTCCAGGTCATACTTGTTATTCATCTCCTCAGTACATTACATTTCATTTAGCTGACGCTTTTATCCAAAGCTCCGACTTACATTTTTTGATCTATACACCGTAGACACAGCAACGGGGAGCAATTAGGGGTTAAGTGTCTTGCTCAAGGACACAACGACACAACGACAGTAAATACATTATGTTTGACAGTACATGGTGTATATATTTAAGCCATTGCAGCATGGCTCACGGGGTTGCAATGTTGGTTAGGTGGTCCACCACTTTGGTTCATACTGTATTCTCTCTCCAACTACTGAATCAAGGGAACATTTAGTATTTTGTCTTATTTTTCCTTTAGTGCCACCATAAGGTTGACCTTCGTGGTTTTTAAGAGAAATTAGGGGTATTGTGATAAACTGATATTGACAATAATGTGATATTTACAAATGTAATATGTTGCAGTAATGTTAATAATGCACATATGATAATGTCATAAAATGAATCCAGCGCTGCATAAATCATTTTCGATATAGAGTAATGGATACAGACTCTTTCGCCACCTCCCTACACTCGTATTTTGAGTGTAATTAATTTGCCAAAAAGAAAAACACAGCCCACACAAAGTAATACATGAATGTGATCAGATGGTTTGGCATGATATTTCTTACAGACATTATATTTCCCTCAGGATGTACTGTTTAGTTGTAGGAAGACAGAAATAGTTGGACACAGCCCGCCCTCCTAAGTTTAACATCAGAAATGGATGATTCCCAAGCTATTCTACTATCCAACTTTTAAGAAGCATACTGGCAGCTTTAGCATGCTAACATGCTAAACTATATAGTGAATGTGGTACTGCTAAACATCAGCATGTTAGCTCGAAGTCTTTTACTCTTAGTCTTGTTTGTTCACATGACGAAGTTATTTCCATCCCCCCTACATCCTGCAGTGTGTTGTAGCTCTCAAGGCTTTATTTGTTTTACACATGATGTTAATCAGGTCCTGCCTTTCTGCTGATTTTCCACTGTCCCATATATCAAATCCATGTCATCATGAGCAGCTCAATTTGATAAATCCCTTGTCAGTTCACATTTTGTCTGTCTGTGCGTGTGGATGGAGTGGAGGGGAGAAAGAAAAGTGACCCAAACTTTAAAAGAAATGAATAAAATCATTCACTGTCCATATATGTCTTTGTAGCAGCTGAATAGAGCATCATTATAAGAGGTGTACCATCCTGCCTCACTCAAAGCTGTCCTCTTTCTAATAATCTTCTTCGCTGCTCTCTCTTTTTTTGTACCCTTTGTATCTTTGTTTAATGCTCCCCCGTCTTTTATCTTTTGAATTTAATGAACTCATTGAGTCTATCTTTAACAGTGTTTTATCTATTTCTCATTTTATTCTCCTTGTCAAGCTTACTATATACCCTTTCTGGGTACCCCACATCCCCTTCCTCTGCCACCCTCAGCCCTGGATAATAAGCTGATCCATCGTATGACGCACATGGCTCTGTCTCCTGAGGGGCTTTTGCGCACACAAGCATTCATAAAGGCTCTGTGTAGCCCTGTGTGCAGATACAGACGGTGGCCAGGTATTTACATCTTGAGATAACTGACACCACAGGATTATTGTATCAGCGGCTCTGCTGACAGTAGGTCACAATAAATTGTGCATTCTTTTGCAGAAAGGGCCTTTGTTACTATATAAATGGTGATTATAAAACCAGATTGTATAGACACCAGGGGCACTGAATGACGTTGCATGTAGATCGTCTTACTTTTCCTGTGTCTCAAGTTTGCATGACCTGTTTGCTTTGAAGCCAAACAAATAAATGCATGTTTAACACCACTTCCCCATCTTATTGTTCAGAACACGATCACCACTTGGTGAAAACAACTACAAAAGTATCAACACAACTATAGCAAAATGACTGCAAAGCCGTCATCACTGGCATCAAAATGTATTATAAAATAAGCACTGATACAATCACTTCAGCTGATAAAGGAGACACGTTATGTTTTTCTGTGGTTTCAGTTGTAAAATGAATACCAATTGCCAGCTCAAAGACACACCAGAAGAAACAGCCTGTGCCAACCGCAGTGTTTCTAGACCATCATGCTTTGTTTGCACACTGTAATACAACATTTCCTTTGTTAAAATGGCATATAACTAGTTAGATCATTTTAGTGTGTTGTTTTGAGTGAAATAATTGAGGTTATCTATTTGCAGGTTGTGCTTCCGGAGTGGAAAAGTTGGGAAAATCAGTCACATCATTTTCCATCTTTCTGGCACCCTAAGGGCTCGTACCACTAAACAGCTGCTGTGGAAAACCATCCAAATAATCAATCTATTAGCATCAATAATTTTCTCAGAAAATAAAGTGTGTTTCCACAACCATACAATACTGAGCCTATTCTTTGTCATAAATGGAATATTTTTTCAGTTCAACTTACAGTGACTTTATTGTCAGTCATAAACAATGATTTATATGGGAATTCAAAACAAAAAAGCCCCTCAGTGAGAAAAACATGTGCGTAAATGAGAGATCTGAAAGGCACTCATCACTGAAAATGTTTATTTAAGAAGGGCTGGTGCTGGACCTCCTGGATGATAGCTTGACGCACAAGCTCACGAGGACAGGCCCCGCCTCCGAAAGTCAACAAGCATAGACAGACTAATGTTGATTACCAAAGAAGAATAGTACCGCTGTCCTCCAAAAGCCACAATGACACCAAATGATTAGACAAAGGAGCTTTTCACAAATTGCCGGATGGTGCAGAAGCAAATAGTAAAATAAATGGAAAAATGGACTGAGGCCAGTAAGTGGAACATCAACCCCAGGTAGTGTGTCATGGCTGTGTACTGATAAAGAGCTGCCCATAGATAACAGTAAAGTAAGAATAATCCAAATGTATACATTTTTTTTTTCCAAGTTTAATAAATAAAAAGAAGCAAGAAAACAGGAATTGTATGTCTTAAATCTGAGCTTTTAAAAACAGAGCCACTTTCCTTCATAAAATCTCACAAACATTACACTTCCAAAACAGGAAGTTCTGCACCATTACCTTGCAGCAGACCTGGAATAAACTGGTTTTGCTGTTTTTCACTAGTGTGTGTTGAGTATAAGCTGATGGGTGTTTCTGTGGTGAGTATGAAAGCTGGTTGCAGGAGCCAACAAGCTGTGTCACAGATTCAACATGAAGGCAGGAGGCAGCTATTGAAAACCAGTGGAGGGAGCAAAAGGGGATTGACCTGAGAGAAATTCTAAACAATCAGGACAGCAACATTCAGGGCGATGTTGACTTGGCACCACGATATTTACATGCATGTCATGCATTATTTATGTAGCGAATAAAAGTGGTTTAAGAGATGTTTATTATATCTATGTCAGTCTTCAGTGAATAACCTGTCTGCACATTTGATCATGTAAACAAGTATACATAACAAGACAAATGCAGGTGAAGTCAAAATTAAGACACTTAATAACACTTCCAACAATGCAAGTCAGCATCTATTGTTATCGTTATTCTTGCGTCCGAACCCCCGTGAGCATTTTTGTGACTGCGAAACCAAGAAACCACATTCACATTTCTCAGTTGAAAGCCGATATTGCAAATCCCGGTGAAATATGGTCTAAACGAGCATGGATCATGAGCAGCACTAAATTATACTAATGGTGCTAATTTCAGTTTGCATTATTGGAATCTAGGAGATCAAGTACTTACAAAGTATGTAGTTAGCTAAGCGTGAATCCTCACTTTTGTTATACCATATGTATTTATTATTATTATTATTTTATAAGAAACATTCTGCATTCAAATTACGTCTTTATGTTGACCACATTTCACCGACCAGTGTAATATGACTTTTGAAAAATACATTTGCAGTAATTAATATTATCTCTCTTTCAACCTACGACTGAACAAATCATCAACATTTGAAATCTTGGTTGGTGCTTACTGGGCCAGTTTGTGCTGCAGGATTTTCTTTCAGAAAAGTCTACGGTCATGCTAGCAGCTAAGCTAACCGTCAACATGCTAACATTGACAATGCTAGGTGCAGGTATGCATGTATGATGTATATGTTCATTGTTCATTATTTTCTTTCTGCGTGCCAGCGAGCTAACATTTACTTTTTTAATAAACATTTTCTAATTAGCAGTAAACATAAAGTATACATGCTTTTTGCAGTATCAGACAAATTAGCTGTACTTTGGGTACCAAATATCAATTAATATTAAATGTTAGTAGAGTATACGGCTAAGACAAAATATGCAGCCAGCCTGGAAAGAGCTGCAGTGGTGCGGTTACTCATCTAAGAGCCAGGCCGACACTTTGGGGAGTTAAGGTCAGTTCAACAGATGTTCTGAACTCAGTATCACACTTGTTGAGATCTGCAGCACAGAGGTCACGGCGGTCAGTGGTGAGAGGACATTGAGAGGACAGTTTGAGTTTGTATGAGTCAAATGCACCCTATGAGAGTCAACAGCTGAACAGACCACTATAATTGTGAAAACTAACATTTAAATAAACAGCATGTCATGGTTAATAAGGACTTTCAGTCATAATTAGATAAAAGTATGACATTTACTTTTTCCCCCCATCATGTTTAATCTTGTTTTGTGGATGCCTTCAAAGGATTTTCTGCTGTCTTTTGATCCTGACCTTGAAATCTAGATGGACCTTGATATGTATTGTCTGAAAAGAGCAGCCAGGGGAAATGTGGACTTAATTAGATCGGGTAGTCATACATAATTACATAATACCAGATTAACAGACATTAATGTTTTGATCTCCACTTTCTAGGAATCACATCTTTGGTTATTTTTAAAGCCATTGTATTCCTGCCATAATTTTTGTTTTCAATAATGTGGTCAGCAACCAGTATGAGCACCAGTGAAAGAATTCAACATACAGTAAATATCTCAGCCTGCTTCCTTATGCAAGTACAGGGGTGAAAATCGTTGAAAACTTCTTACATCCGGTCATAGACTACTGTTTACTGTCAGTCCGCACAGGACAGCATGATTCCTCAAAACTTAAGTAATTGCTAAAAGAGGCTGAAATACTTACAGTATACCCCTGAGTTGACCTTTGTGCCCTCACATTTGATAAAAGGTCTTCAGAAGCGCAAGAAAAACAGAACAAAGATGCCTGTGGCTTTTTCCTTGCGTATGAATGTGCAATGAAACATTCCTGATAAGTAACTTTCTTTTAGTAAACACTGATAACTCTTGAGAACAAAACAATGACTGTACAACCGCACATATTTTAATTATCATTTCTTTGCAGATACTACACATGACTGATAGCAGAAATTACAATCTTTTGTTTTCTGCACAGCACAGAAAAAACTTGAACCTTCACAGTTTCAAAGTTGACTGTTACAACATGTTGTCAGCAGTCATTTTGATGTTCATATACCCAAAAATGCACTTATACAGAGAAAACATACATGTGTGGACTGTACAAACAAATGGCCATGCAGAGGTGTGTGTGTGTGTGTGTGTGTGTGTGTGTGTGTGTGTGTGTGTGTGTGTGTGTGTGTGTGTGTGTGTGTGTGTGTCGTGTGTGTGTGTGTGTTTGTGTGTGTATTTGTGTGTGTGTGTGTGTGTGTTTGTGTGTGTATTTGAGTGTGTATTTGTGTGGGTGTGCGGAAGGTCAGTACTCATGTCATTACCAGAAATGAGAAGTTGCGCCTGTAAGACTGGTTTGTGCTGAATGCGGTTTGGCTCACGTTCAACATATTCACACATTCCTCAACTCTCCTGTGCACATTTTTTATTTTCTTAACTCATCCATTAAAAAATAAAATAAAAAGATCTGCAAATATTGTGGTTTAGCATCACAAGATACCATCACACTTGACCCCTCATGAGGACTTGTGTATGAAACTTCTAAAAATTACACTTGAAGTGAAGCGTGAAGCATTCAAGAGCAGAACATCCAATCAGATTTAACAATTTGCCACATTGTTGTTTTGTTTTATTAATCTTATTTTGTGTATTATATGTTATCTGAAAAAATATATTGTCTATGAATTTAATCTTTAAAGTTATGTTTTCTGTGTTACTTACAGGGTTAGGGGATTACTAACACTAAATGGGAAATTGGGTCCAGGTTAAGAAATACAGATTAAGTCCAAAAATTCTGTTCAAGCAGTTTCATACATTTTTCATCATGCTCGGACAATCTGACTCAGAAAACGACAGTTTATATAACTCTGTCTGCTTCGCAAACTCAGGAAATGAAACAACTGTAATTTGCATGTGAGAGAGATATTCAAATGACACCAAGTAGATACAGTTGGTTATGAAAACTGAGAGATGAGGAGCAGGGTGGGCTGTGTGGTTGTGTTGTTAGTGTGCATCAATATATTCCGTGACCTTTCAGTTGAAACATTTTGCATGACGTTTGCATATACTTTAACAATTCAGACTGTGGGAGGGTGCGATATGTCTCTCTACTGAGGTTGATGTTTGGTTTTACACTCACCCGCACACATTTGATTGAGGTATCCTTTTATTTTGTCTTTGCTGCCACACTGACTGTAACAAATTTGTATTATTTATTCATTTTCTCAGATAGCTTGGTAATTTGATTATTTTTCACATATATAATATAATAACATAGAACGGACAGACTAGAATATAATCAAACAGATTAAATAAAAAATATGATTTATAATCAGACAAATAGGCTATAAATATGCAAAACATAGATTTCTTCACATATAATAATAATAATAATAATAATAATAATAATAATAATACAAAAAGAGCAGGATAAGAAAGAATAGGCTGGAATTTAATCATACAGATTAAATACCACACATGACATTGATACAATAATTAGTATTTTTAAAGAACCTTCTAGTTTCAATTATTTTTCAAGTAGAACCAAATGAAATAAAATAGTGTTCAAAGCAAAAACAACCTAACTGAGCTTCACCAGTTGCTTCCTGTTTCTGTTTCTGCTGGAGTCACCCGCAGTCGGGCTGCGGGGTGGGCGCGAGGCAGCCCGCGAGCGAGGCAGCAGCCCGGCAGAGTGGAGCATCACGTGGTGACACATCTCTGGAGCTGACGTCACCGTCCCCATCTCCCAGCAACCCCTCCATCAGCACTCACGTCACCGTGCGCCCGAGCCGCGCGGTTGCCCAGCAACCAGTGCCTTGAGCTCGAGCCCGGACTTGCCTTGCACCCAGCTCTGAGCTCTGACGCGGGTGTGACGTTAGTGAGGTGGGTATCAATTTGTTATGGTGGCGGAGGGAGGGAGAAGGAGGAGGAGGAGTTCCCCCTGTGAGTGCCGAAGCCCTCTGCTCTGCATTCCGGCGGAGCGCACAGCCACACACCGGCCGCAGCCGAGACCCGGGCCGAAGAAGTAAAGAGGCAAATATAGAGAAGAAGAAGAAAAGTCACTCCGCGCCTGTTTTCTACATTTGTTTTCTTCCCTGTTGTCGCGTCGGTTGTGGAATGGTTTACGTCTTTTCTGAGAGCTGTCTGAACTGTGAGAGAAGGTGCTTCATGTCCGCTTATTAAGGTAAGACGAGACTCCTCTCGCTGTATTAGCTGATATCAACTTTTCGGTCATTTTTTTATTTTTCTAACAGCTACTAAAGCTACTTTCGGATGTGGTCGTTTTAGTTTCATCTCTTTCACTTTCTATTTAATACTAACAAAAAAAGTCGCTTTGTAATTTAATTACGGCTATAGTATTGTTATTATGGAAATATAAGTTGTCAATTTTTAAGCCGTATTAGGAATTATTTGTACAATTAAAATCCTTTCATTTTGTCCGTCTCACTGTGAAGAAAATGTTGATAGTTTCACACTCACTACTTTCTCCCTCTGAACTCAATGTACAATAAAGTTTTCAGCTGCTGCACCATTAGATATGTTAGCATATGGGCCACACGCTGTATACACTTACTAAATTGATTTGGACAAAAACACCTGCCAAATGTAATGTATCTGTCAATATGCAGTAAAATAAAAAGCAGTGAAATACAGGGTTGCCTTTGCCTCTGCAGGCACTAAAGTTTCCCAACGCTTTAACTCCAGCCCATTGGTGCACCATGGTGGTCATGACAGAGAACAGCCGGGGCGCTCAGTCCAGCGCGACCCAGGGAAGGCCCCTGCAGGTCGGCTTCTACGAGATCATTCGCACCCTGGGGAAGGGAAACTTTGCAGTGGTGAAACTGGCCAAACATAAAGTCACCAAAACACAGGTCAGCAGCTGCCCTCCAAATTATGTGACTGTTTTTGCATATTTAAACAGATGCATAATACTAATTTTTCAATTTACAATTTTTTTTAGGTGGCTATTAAGATCATTGACAAGACCAGACTGAACCCCTCCAACCTGGAAAAGATTTACAGAGAGGTGCAGATTATGAAGCTGCTAAACCACCCCCATATCATCAAACTCTACCAGGTGTGTGTTATCTCTCAGTTGTCTGTGCGGTGTTGTTTCATGCATGTATCTATGTGTGTGTGTGTGTGTGTGTGTGTGTGTGTGTGTGTGTGTGTGTGTGTGTGTGTGTGTGTGTGTGTGTGTGTGTGTGTGTGTGTGTGTGCAGCATAGAGTTATTCAACCCGTATTACATCGTCAACTGAATTCTGGTTATGTGGCGGCTCCAATGCAGGGAGGCAATCAGAACGCATGAATCTGAGCGTTTACAATGGTGTGGGACACTTTGCAAAGTGGGTACAAATGTATTTCCCCCACAGAGCAGTGTGCCTCGTTATTGTTGACGTATTGTTGATGTGGACGCAGCGGGGCCACATAGCATTTGTTATCTAAGTGGTTTGTACCGGCTTGTTGTGAGCTGCTGACTTTTGGAGCACATTGAATCATAAGTACAGCAGAACAGCATTAGTGCAATCCCTTTTGACCTCCCTGTGTGTGTGTGTGTGTGTGTGTGTGTGTGTGTGTGTGTGTGTCTAAGAGAAAGACACTGAGAATAATCATGGCTCCCCGTCAGTGCTGGAATCAAAGTCTGAGTCTGGAGACTTCTGGTTAAAGATGTGTCCACAGGTCTGACCATTAATCCCATTTAGCATCTGTTTAAGCCAAGTGCAATGTGTCTGCACGTCACGTGAAGGCTAATCATATTGAAGACTTAGTGAAGAGAAGCCGCTTTTTTCTCCTCAGCTAGCCTTGTGAGCATTGTGGCACGCGTCTGGCAAGAAATACACCAAAGCAACCAATTACACGCGATGGCCTTTTTTGCTTTAAGTAATTATAATGGATACACATTTCCAATAAAGGTTTACAACAGTTGTAGAAATGTAGTTGTAATAACAAAAATAATGTTAAATAATATACAATGTTGAAATCTTCTGAATCAAATCTAAAATATATATATTCACAAGATAAATTGAATAAGACTGTATTATTATCAGCCAGTTCCTGCTATGCAGCTCTGAAGTCTAACATGGATGACCTCTGTCTGTATCCGGCATGTGATTCATCCTTTTTTCCGTGCCCTTGGGTTGTCGTAAGTGCTGCTAGTCAGGTAGTTGGTACTCAATGATGGTAGAAGACGATCTGAGACCTCTGGCCTGATAAATCAGCTGCTGCTTCCATTCTCTCACGGATCTCATGAGAGTGAAATGTTATTTTTCCTCTCTCGTCAAGGATCATTGAAGCCTCTTTGTCTCAGCCTCTCTTTGACCTTGCATCAATCATACACTCCCCTCATCCTCTTAAACCCCACTCTTCCACTGGTACAGCACAAACTCTGCTGATCTCAAACCCACAGAAATGTATTTGAAATTTTAGTGGATCCTAAATTGTTCATAGATTTCACAAATGCCAGGCTGAATTTTGAGAAAAGTGTACAATACTGAGACAGACAGCTAAAATATTTGCTTATAATAGAAAGGTACAGCAATTAAACATGGAGTCTTGGGTTTGAATATTTCTCTCAGTGTAAATGTCATTCAGCTTCAACAACCGTATAGCTACTTTATGGAAAATAAAATGGAACACATGGATAGTAAGCGCTTAATCTTGCTTTTGGGTTGGGTTAAGGGTCCTTGACGTGCTGTGCCTGTTCTTCAGCGCCGTGACGTCAGCTGCACCTCAAGGTGGCAGAGCCCCAGAGAGCTGCCCTATCTCTCTGATAAAGACGGCTCCCCGCTTAGAGGGGCCTGTGTATTGACTCATCCTTCTCTTGGTTTTCTAAAGGTGGATGAAAAAAATGTAGCTCCAACATTCCGTGGAATTTAGTGATATTTAGTTTAAGGTGGCCAGCAGCATTTCAGACAGGGCTTTGTCATATGACGGAAATTGCTTTCCGCTCAACTGCCCCGTCCCTGACAGCTCTCCTGGGAAATTAAAGCGTTCTATGAATTTCAAGAAATGGATTGGGAATAACATCTTTTATGATTGCACTTATGATGTTTTTGATACGCTAGACCGCCCGTGTGAATGTGTCTCTCTGTTGTCTAGAGGTAAAGAGATAAGGAGATAATCTGTTGCCAACTAAAGTCAGCCTTAGGGAGAACATTTCAATCCATTGATAATAATTTGTCTGTGTGTGAAGGCATTTATGTGTTTCCCTTCTGGGTTTGTGGTATAAATGGGGTTTTAAACATAATATAAATCCATGCAGGAAGTCACTGACAGCTGGCTTATGCAACAGGGCCTTTCATGGAAAACCAGGGTGTTGGTGTTTTGTGTGTGCGGAACAAAACGGAGGAGAATGAGATGCAAATTTTTGTGGCATGAGAAAATTTCTCATGCCAAGAGATGCCTGGAGCGAACAGAACTGGAGGACACAGATCAGGTTTCACTGTTCGTGATCAGAAACTGCCAATGACACAGTTGGTTTAAACTTTCTTTCACTCTTTAATTTTTCTTAGGTCATGGAGACCAAAGACATGCTGTACATTGTGACAGAGTATGCGAAGAACGGAGAAATGTTTGGTGAGTTCGGCTTTTCCAATATATATTTTTTTCCTTTTAAAAATAATGTAGGCTAAATCTCGACCTGAACTAAAATATCATCTATCCCTCCAGACCACCTGACCTCAAATGGCCGTATGAGTGAAGATGAGGCACGAAAGAAGTTTTGGCAGATTCTTACAGCCGTGGACTACTGCCATCGACACCACATCGTTCACCGTGACCTAAAAACCGAGAACCTGTTGCTGGATGCCAACATGAACATCAAACTGGCTGGTAGGTCTGCTGCTATAAGCTGTTGTTGTCACAATAGTTAATGGTTTGCTGGCAGGAAGGTGTGGCAGGACAAAGTGTTCATTTGTTTTTAGCAATGTTTTAAATTTGTCTCTTTGAACCGTCCTGCTGTTTTGTATTCATTTTACCCTTTCGGAAGTGTTAATCTATTCTGAATCAAGTGATTGTTGTTGAAAGACTAGACTTTTTATGATAAGTCTAAAAATTATCTGGTCTAAAAATGTCTCCAAACATCTCCTTCCAGCGCCTTGAGCTCCTCAGTAAACTAAATAGTTGTGTGTCTCTTCCTGTGTTACAGACTTTGGATTTGGAAACTTCTACAATGCAAGGGAGCCTCTGTCTACATGGTGTGGCAGCCCGCCTTATGCTGCCCCTGAAGTGTTTGAAGGGAAAGAGTATGAGGGGCCACAGCTGGACATTTGGGTAGGCTTTTTAGAAGGAAAATATACTCCGAATTATTCAATCCAGCATTCATCTTTTTTTTGCTAATATTCTCTTTTTTGCTATTTTATTTACAGAGCCTGGGTGTGGTTCTCTATGTTCTTGTATGTGGCTCTCTTCCGTTTGATGGGCCAAGCCTTCCTGCACTCAGACAGAGAGTCACAGAAGGACGATTCAGAATCCCTTTCTTCATGTCTCAAGGTATAATAGCAACACAATTGTAAAAAAAAAAATATTGCTAATTACCAATTATGTCTGAAAGTGCTCAGAATCCAAAACTCACTCTTCGATTTCCGTCCACTAGACTGTGAAAACCTGATCCGTAAGATGCTGGTGGTAGACCCAGCCAGGAGGATCAGCATGGCCCAGATCAAGCAGCACCGATGGATGCTGGCAGACCCAACAGCCGCCCACCAGACCCTTAGCCATTCCCTGACTGAGTACAACTCCAACCTGGGGGACTACAGTGAACCAGTGTTGGGCATCATGAACACACTGGGCATCAACCGCCAGAAGACTATCGAGGTGACTGAACGCAGTGTTTTATGACTTTGTGAACAGTTTCAAGAGACATATGTCTCACGAAGAGATTATACTTAACGGGGGGAAGGCGGAACACATAGTTATACACATAGTTATACCTGGCATTCAGAGCCACAAATGGTAAACAAAGAGGCAACACCACTAATCTACTGTGTGTCTTTTTTCTCAGTCTCTACAGAGCAGCAGCTATAATCACTTCTCTGCCATTTACTACCTGCTGCTGGAGAGAGTGAGAGAGCATCGCACCCAGCAGCTGAGCCGCCAGTGTGGGACCTGGAGCCAGAGACCCAGGAGCACCTCCGACTCCACCGGCCCAGAGGTGAGTGTGGCTGTAATGAGCTTAAAATTGTACCTAGTCCTGATGTAACCTCCAGCAGCTTTACACTTGAGGTCTAGAACACGGTGTGCTTTCTGCTTGCTTCTAGGTGATCATGGAGTCCACCGACAGCTTTAGAACCACAGCATTTTCAATTCCAGCCAAAAGCACTCCTCCAGTGTACCCGGAGATGGAGTATGACCAAAGTGGATTGTTCCAGGTAAATGATGATCAAATTTAACAGCATTCAGCAGCTCAGAGATTAGGAGACTTCACCCTCTTCCCTTATCTACTGATAGACCACAGGCAAATACTGCACCTATCAATGAGTAGCTAACAGTCCAACTCCTTCTGTTTCAGCGTGTGGTGTTTCCAGTGGAGGCCAGTCTGAACAGACTGCTCTGGAACCGCTCCATTTCACCCAACAGCCTGCTGGAGACCAGCATCAGCGAAGAGGTGCGACCCAGGGACCTAGAGGAAGAGGAGGTGACACAACCTCTCGGGCCTCTGCTCCCTCCCATCACCACCTCCCGCAGACACACACTCGCCGAGGTGTCGGCCCGTTTCCACCAGTGCGACCCTCCATGTAAGTGTGTTATACAATAGCGATCAATCTACACTCTGTCACACATGCAGAGTCTTAATTTCTTACCTGTTCTCTTTCTGTAGGTATTGTGGTCAGTCCCTCGGATGGTGCCTATTCTGACAGCTGTCTGAAGTCCTCATCCAGTCCAGCCCCCACTTTGCAGGCAGCTCGGGGTGATATGTCAACACTTCTGGCCTCTGGGACTGACCGTGGAGCTCTGCTGCCTGCTGGAGCTCCCCTGACCCTCTCCTCCCACCTCCTGCCCCAGGCCCAAGGCAGCCTACCTGCTGCCAGCTTCCAGGAGGGCCGCAGAGCCTCTGACACCTCCCTCACACAAGGTACAGGGGCATGGTCATTAAAGAGTTGTATATCCACTTGGATTCACCATAAAAAAAAATAATGTGCCACATTATCGGATCAAAGGAGGATTGTGTAACACTTTCCCATGCCTTTCCCCAGGCCTCAAAGCTTTCCGCCAGCAGCTGAGGAAAAACACACGCACTAAAGGGCTCCTGGGATTAAATAAGATCAAGGGTCTGACGAGGCAGGTATTTCCTTCACCCTCCAGTAACCGTGGCAGCCGAGGGTCACTGGGTCCAGCTCTCTGCGAGCACCGCAACATGCTGGAGGAGGTTCTGCACCAGCAAAGGTGAGACACGTGAAAATGATTACACTAAAGCATTTCTGTTTTCTCGAATTTGTCTGAGGGGGCCCACAGTGATTGATGTGAATAGAGAGTCTGATCTTCTGTCTTCTGTTTTCCAGGATGCTACAGATCCAGCACCAACCCCAGCCTCAGGTCCAAGCTGCTCAGACAGGACCTCCACAGAATCCCTTGCTCTTTCTGGCCCAGCACCAGTCACCATCTCCTCCACCTACGACAGTGTTTGCTTCCTCCTTCATGTTTGACACGCCCACCCCCTCCGCCCTGCCTTCTCTGCAAGCTCCGGTGGGTTTACAGCACGACCCCTGGGAACAAACCCTCAAGACTTCCCCCTCCGGCTGCTCCTCATCCTCCGCATCCTGCTACGTTTCTTCCCTGTCCCCCGTGGCCTCCGCTGCTTACCTGCTCGAGGCTCGTCTGCACATCAGCCAGCAAACGCAACCTCCCTCCAATATCAGCCTCCAACAGCAGCCCCAGTCTGCAACACAAGGCATCTTCCCCATCACCTCTAAACCAGCAGTGTGGAGCAAGGGCTCAGCCTCCAGCACAGACCCGGACATGCAGGAGTTGGGTCCGGCTACTCAGCAGCAGCTCAGTAGCTTTGTGATGGTGAAGTAGAGCGTCAGCCATTGAGACCAGCAACCGTTCTCTCTGTGGAAGAAAAACATCTTGATTTTGAAGCGAGAAGAAAAGAGAGCAGAAGTGAGGAGAAAGAACAAAAAGCAGATGCAAGTGACAAATGTACACTTTATTTAACAACATGGGGTACACATATGAGAATGCGTCCACACACGTGTTGTGTACACTTTTGATATCATATAAGCTACAGACAAAGCAATAACCAAACTCTGGACAAGACGTTGAACCAGTATCAGACAGCCAGAGAAGCAATAATAGACTGAAAGACGTTAGCTCCCTTGAATTAAATGAGAGCTGACACTAGCCAATACAATTATTTCTCACATGTTTTGATTCTGTCTAAGTTAACGTTTTGCTTTTTTTGAATACAGGAAGGCTCCCCCTTTCTCATTATTTTTTTAGACACTTCTTGTGTCATTTCCCGTTCTCAATGTGTTTCACTTGACTGGACAGAAGACCAAAATATAATTTCCCCCACTTTGTTCGCCTTTTTTGAGAGACATTTCTCTGTAGCAGTGCAATGAACATGCAGCATATTGCCCGAAGCTTCACTGAAGGAGTTAATTTGTATTGAAACTGTGATTTTTGTTGTTGTTATAATAGTTACGCAAATGCTGCTTTTACCTCAAGTCGCAAAAAAACTGCTACATCCTTATCAGCCAAAAATGAAGGAAGATGGTGTCTGGCTGATTTAGTAAAGCACAACAGGTACATCACTTTACATATGTGGATACAAATACCGTATTCCCTTCGTTTATTAAGCACCTTCTTGTTAGATGCTTTTACTACCTCCACAGGCAAGAATTTGGAAAGCTGTAAAAAAAATTATATATATCCCGAAACAAAATTTTGTCAATCCTAGAAAATCTGAGAAAATGACAATTTTCATATGGAGAGAACAAAGACTGTGGGAACTGTGCAATATTTCATATTGAAATACAAAGGAAGGACGAGGCTCTGCACAGGATAGTCAAAATGTACATTTGCCTGAGGTTTGTGTGTTATTACTTTAAATGTGTCTGTTTGCTGTGCTAGCTAGCTGACTAGAACAGGTACTAGTTATGTAACATAATAACATGATACTGTAGAATTGATAGACAAACTCAAGGTATTTCAAAATGCTGTTTCTTCACACAGTATGCTTGTAGTTATTTAACTGAAAGGAAGAATATGGGTTTTACCAAAGAGTGAACAGCACAAGAGATGCGTGATCTATCACAGACACACTACTGACTTTTCACTTCCAATACATGTGTCAAAATGTAGCATGGTGGTTAGCGAGCATATATTTCACATGATCTCCTGAGCTTTAGCTTTGAGAAAACCCCCGCGTCCATCGAATCCTAATGCTACATGTATTTCTAGCTTTTACTATCAGGACCATGGTGGTATTCATTTTTTGTACTTTTCTAGAAAAGAAGAAAATAAAAAAAGAAGAAAATAAAAATATCAGAACATAGCAATACCATGTTGTGCTGGAAGTCTAACTTTCCTCAGTTGTCCATAAGTAGAACTGGTCTGCAACAAGCTGATTTATGTGTGTAGCCAAGTTCAGATGACATATTATAGAGCTGTGAGTGGTGTATAATATTGTATGCTCAATTAGTTCTGTTTTATCTCAACTTGTTGAATAGCAGTGTTTTTCCAAACCTTCTGCGTTGGAAACATGCAGTGTTGATATTTTTATCCAACAATGTTTGGTTGATTGCAGTCACTACCAACACTTGTGCCTTTGAACAAACTCACGATCGGAGGTCTACATCTCCGATCGCTACGCTCCGTTAAATGACCCTTTTTGATATCTTCTCCGACCTCACCCTCTCTACTCTGAATCTGACCTTTGAACTTGCTGTGGAGACAGAAGCAAGAGTTGCACTTTATTTAATTCTTTTTGTTCCTCATGATGAAAAAACACAAAGCAATTGAAACACACTTGATGCAAATCTGTAAGATGACCATTTTTGATGAACTATTTCTTTTTTTCTTTCTCTAATTTGTTGTGTGTGTGTGGGTGTGTGTGTGTGTGTGTGTGTGTGTGTGTGTGTGCGTGTGTGTGTGAGAGAGTGTGTGTGAGTGAGAGAGAGAGTGTGTGAAGGGAGGAAGGAAGGAAAGGAAAGGAAGAGAGAATGTTTGTTCAAGAAAGATTGTTTATTTATGTGGCTATTTATTTAAATAAAGTTCACTTCCTAAACTGTCTATTTGAATGTTTTCTGATCATACGTAGGATATGTTTACTGGCTTGGTAACTGTAGATAACTCTACTAGACTTTAACTACTCTTTTTCCAACTTTTCACATGGAGTTTCGTTCATTTGTTTTCCAATTGACAGGATTATGACGAATTATCGCAACTGCACCAAAGTACATTTAATTATTTTATATTCAGAAAAACTGCAGAAACAAATTATGTTTCATATGCATGTTTAGAGTTGTAATCTTTTAATTTCTATCCTCTATATATTTTTTCTGATTCTCATTTTTACTATTATGCATATTATTTTCTTTATCGCATACTCATTTTTACTCACTTTTAGCACAGCCCTATGCATCTGCATTTCACTGCAAATATTAAATAAGCGTGTGATAAATAAAATCTTTGAATCTTTAAATTTAATGACGCATATGGTAAACCAATGTAAGTTCAATCTGCAGTACATCTATAATAGTGATGCCGTCTATTTCTGGTATTCACTAGTAATACATCTGGTGCAACTAAACTTCATGTTGTATTCCAAAATACTGTTTTATTTATCCTATTATCATTTGATAGCAGCTGGATTACATTTCAGAGTTGTACTATTTTGTCCAGATTTTATATTTTAAATATAAAAAAATGAAATACAATACGATACAGAAGCATAACATATTGCTAGACAGTGTAGAAATGGGTGTAAAACTAAAATGAAATATGCCTCATCCTCATTCCACGTACTGATGACGTGGCACACTGATGATGCACTGGTACCCTATGATAATGCTGTGATGCAGATTGATGATGCATTGGACCCCGATGACCCTCCTGCTGGTCATAAAACTGAGAACGGACAGGTCTCTGGCATCTGACAGGATGCCGGAGTCAAGCCAAATGAGAAGCCAAACCATCCGTGAGTCAAATGAACTGTTCTCCTCTCTGCTGCTGGCTTGTTATCTCAAGATAAAAGAAAGAAAAGAAACTCATTTAAATTCCTGCAGAAGAACTGCATGTTCCAAACGTATGTTGATTTACAGATTTACATGGTATGGCGCCACATTACTGACACACACACTCGCACACATGTAACATATGGCTTGACATTTGGCACATGACCCTCGGGCAGCTGCTCGTGAGGATTCAGCGCTAAAGGAACGCCATGCATTTGACATGCAGTCACCTCAAACATATCCGTCATGAGCCACTGCCTGCTGCGGACGTGACCTTGTATTAACTAACCAGCTTTCTGTAACACGCTCTCAACAACACTGTGTGACAATGTGATTTGTAGACGTATGCGTGTGTGCTGTTGTTGGAACATACCACTCAAAACCACTGAATAAGACACAGAAGATCTGGATTGGACCGATATATCAGCTGATGCATATAAGTCAGTATAGGTTCAAAGTGAATATACTGTACATGGACCAATAAGTGACCAATAGATATTGCCAAAGATAGATAACTTGACAGGTTTATTTTTCAATGGAACATATTGGTACACATTATGGTCACAATATTATTTTTGGCCAATATATTGACAGATTTTGATGATGGTATCTGCTTTAAAACGTCTTTATATTTTACAGAAGAGTTATTTTTAAAAGCTGAGAAATGTGAGCTGTGAACTGAAAGCAGGAATGTTTTCCACTTTTTATTTCTCCTCACAACTAAAACACCAGGAAGTTGTTTTCACCCCCATGTTGTATGTAATCAGCTCATGTTCTGTGTAACATGAGCTGAGCTCTTCTATTGGCTTTGGTTAAAACTATTCCAGCAGCTTTGTGAATGTGTTTATATTGTTTTACTGATTTCTCAAAAATAGATAACTGTTTTTTTCACCATCTCTTTCCTTCCATGAACCAATAGGTTATGCAATAAGTAAGTTATATTGGGACATACCAACAGTAAAACTAAGTTTAGCAATAAATGTTGGAGATGCAGATTTTAGATAATCAAAGATGTTTTAGAATGAATCACTAAATGCAGTTGTGCGTATACATCGACACCTGATCCACTGACTTTATCACATATGTGGGTTAATATGCTGTTTGCTTATCAGGAACACATTTAAAAGATGATCCTTGGACTGTACTTCCACTTGGGCTTTCTGAACTGTCCTTGGAAATCAATGAAATCAATGTTTGTCTGTCTGTTGAGTATCCAGCTCAGCAACAGATACATATATGTAAATGAATTGAATGAAAAGTATTGGATTTAAAAGATAGCTTTTGTTCTGCACTGGTCACTGTAGTTTTTAGCAAACAATTTTATTAAAGGAGTAGACAGTGCATTTTTATAGATGTAATGTTTATGTGCTATGACATTTGGTGTTAGGGCTGCTTTGGATTCCATTTGGCTGAATGGATTACTTTAATATGTCATAGATCTTTTATGCCATTTAATGCTGAATGACTTTTGTGCAATGTTTTGGGGAGAAACTCAGTTTTACAGATTTTTCAATTAAATCTACTAATCAATTAGTCAACAAAATTGTACGAGTGTTATTTGATAAAGAATTTCTTTGATCCGGGACAGCCTCAATATTATTCAGTACCGCAGGGCTGTATGTGGGTTTATTGTTATGAATGAATATGGTCTCAGTGTGCGGCTAATTGATGTGTTTTTAATAGTTTTTGACAACATGGGCAGTCTGTGGCACAGAGTAAGATACTTCAGGCTTTGGATACACAGACAATAGTTGGTTAGTGTTGGGTCAATTCAGAGTTGTTTTTTCATGGAATTGGTTGACGATAAGAAACATAATAATACCAGGTATCTACAGTACTTTTATAATGGAACATCCACCATTTAGTAAGAGAAAAATTCCCAACCAGAGCACAGTAAAGCAAAAGCATTTTGGGATTTCGATGGGACTACGACGCACATAAGTCCAAGTCCCACTTATGTGCGTCGTAGTCCCGTCGAAATTCCAAAATGCTTACATACAGTACTTGTGTGTATATATACACATGTGCACACAAATGTGTATACTGTACATACACACAAACCAACAAACATAGGAAGTGAGAAAAATCCAAGGTTCTACAGACAGCTCGCCATAAAACATTCAGAGTTTTTTTAAGAAGTAACTTGGTTATCAAAAGTAAAAGTGCATTGAGCAGAGAGGTTTCCCAGAATCTATATTTATCTATACAGACAGAACATCTGAATTTTCTTTTGTTTTTAAAGCAGATGGGGAAAAAAGTGTAATTGTGGAAATGTAAAAAGAACTTCCCTCCTCAGTGATCAGCTACAGATTAGAGAGGAAGTTAACCTCTGATGACAAAAGGGACATTCAGACTCAGAAGGTAAATTATGTCATATTGGCCAAGAGATCTGTTGCATAAAAAGTTATGTTGTGGCACAGATACTGTACACATGAACCCACTAACCTGATGTACACCATTATAAAAGCAAACAAGAAAGCCTCTGTAGTGGGCTCTTTGGATCGCTCTCCTCACTGTGAGATTAGCACGCTCCTTAATGTGAGTACGTGAGTGAGAAACTGTTCACATGCGTCACTGCCAATAATCAAGCTCTCTGGCAGGATGACGACTATGAATACAAGAGGATTTGTGGACCTGGAGGAGGTTCAGAGCAAAGTAAATAAACAACTTCCGGAAGTGCTTAACACGACTCTTCTGAGAGATTCCTGCAATTCCATGTGGGAACAGCAGCAGCGACAGGAACCTTTTAGTTTTATTTTTCAAAATAACATTACAGAGGCAATGGAGTTAGCTTTAGTTGTAGCAATTTAGTACGACCAGCAGTGGACATACAAGATTGATTTATATATATATTTCCATACTAGCAATCTATCAAATGACGATAAGAAAACAATGTGATACATTTGATTGCTGTCGCTCATAGTGATGAACCTACCGAGAATTATCATCTAAATGTGCAGCTCCATTCGACTTTGGCTCCATTCGACTTTTTTTTTGTTTCTTCTGCTTTATAGTGAGTTTCAGCACATTGTTTAGCCGTCTTGGTTCACTCTCACTTCTCTCATTGTGTCTTTTTCAGTGAAACAGCTCTAAAAACCCACTGAATACCACCCGACCAGCACTAAACAGCAGACAGACACAATTAGCGACTTGCTGGGTAAGATAGTGGAGCATATCAGTTCAAGAGTAGATACTTCCTACAGCAGTTGGTGCAAAAAGTAAGTGAATATTGGACTTAAATTCATCCGATGTCCACGAACACAATGACAATGTTGCTCTGTGACGACTGGATGTATAAATAAGATGTTTGGTAACAAGTTCACCATTTTAAGTTAAATAGTGAAGGTATTTAATAGCGTGTTCACAGCTTGTTTCTGCTGGACCCAAACAATTACCGGTTTAATTAAAGTTAGCTTTTAGTGATTTTCATCAACTTCAAAATGTAATCTTATATTATGTACTAGCTGTTTTAGCTCCTTTACTGGTAAATATCTCACTTTAACTTAGTTTCACTTTACCAAATCGAGGGTCTTAGAATAGAGAGCCCAAACCCTCTGAGACAAATCTGGCGCCTGCCTCTGTTTTAAAATGTGGGAGCAAACTTGGACAGATACATAATTGGTGTGGTGTCTTTCTTGGCTCCTCTCTGAATCCTGTCCTGAGTTAACTAGGTGGGCTGGTTGGCAAAGTTAGCTAACGATGACTCGCAGATCAGTTCTGTATTTCAGTGACAATCCTTCTTTTAGCTAATTTAAAGTTTGGCTTGAGTCATTGGGCCGAGCAGGTTTATTCAACACACGCTAGCTTATCTTTTCCTATGTTCTAGGTTCAGTCCATGGTGGCCGTTAAGGTAAGTGAGTTCATGTTTCGATCCGTTGTAAACAGACTCCTGTGCGGCTTGACAGAATGTTACTGACAATCAAAGAATGCCGTGGCAAACAGGATGGCCTGAACCAACTTAAAGGGTGAGCCAAGAAATGTGGTTTTATATTACCTTTTGGTCAGTTGCTGAAATAAGTAAAATTATCATTGATATGGGCTCCACTTGCTCTTTTACTCAGGCGCCTACGACTGTAATAAAACTGACTTGCCTCAAGCTCTGGAGGAAGTGACTAACTAAAGAGCTGAAAGCTGGGGCATGCTGTTCATCACATGGCGTTTCACAGAAATGGACGTTTTGGAGATTAACCTGTCATGTGTTGAAAAACGTCACAAATCATATTATAAACTCAAGCATGAGGGAACCTCTATTTAACTTTATCACTTTGTCAGGCGGTTGAAAGCAACTTTTACACTTGGAACATTTTGAGTTCACTTGTTGATGATAAACACACAAGTACTTTTTGTTTCTGTGAAGCTTGAGTGTCTCATTCGGGGAGGAGGCACTGGTTAAGCCTGATCTTTTTTTCCACACACCCGTACCCAGAATTAGGGCACAGCTAAAGATACTAACTGGGCAGGATCATGGCGTTTAATTTGGAACAAAGCACTAGTAATTACTCTGTATTGTAGATGTCTGACAAGATACTGCCAAGTTGTATATAGATGAGTACCATATGTCTTGTTTGTAAAAGCATAATATGCAACGTACTTGTAGCTCCAGCAGTCAAATATGTGTAATGGGGCAGAAAGCACAGTATTTAGCTCAAAGTACAGAAAGTACACATAGCTCAAAATTGTACTTAATTACAGTGCTTGAGTAAATGTACTTGGTTACCTGCCACCACTGGGGTGGAAGCAGGTACGTTATGGGTGCTGGATAATTAAACTGTAATAGAAAATGTCAACTGCTCAAAAGGTCTAGAGCAGGGACTTTTCCTGTTTGACTTGAATGTTCTCATCATCAAGTTTAGAAACAACAAGAAGATAATTTGTCTGAGATGAGACCATGTAACTAATTGGCTTCCTTCTCATGCTCCATTCATAGCACTAATCTTCCCACTCACTGAATATAAGGTTCATGTTTTGCCATTGTTCCTGCACCACCCAAGATGTTTGATTTGGAGGCTCATACATCAGCACAAATCTGGTGTGGCACAACAGAAGAGAGAGATGAAAGGGAAGTGCAGACACACACACACACACACACATACAGGGTGTCAGCTGTGAGGGCTATGACGCACTTTGGGCTCTGTTAATATTGTACAGCTGGCTCTGGCCTCTGTGTGAGCATTCCTTTACGGCATTACATTCCTTCACTCTCTTGTGCTCAGTTCACTCAGCGGTGTGTGCTGAAATGCACTCTCAACCTCTGTCTCCAACAAATTAAATGGCTAAACCAACAATACATCAAGTATTGTCTGCAGCCTCTGCATTGCTAACATCGCTAGCATGTACTCCTGTTTACTAACATATTGCCATACGTATTGTATCATAACATATTGTGCTTGTTCCAACAGCCCCAAGCCGCTCAATCTGCTATTATTTACTTATTATTTCTCACTGATATAATTGAAATCAATGCGAAAGCTTGACAGATCAAGCAACAGTAACCAAGGTGGAATAGCAAAGGTTGAATTGCAGTTATACGATGTATATATATATATATATATATATATATATATATATATATATATATATATATATATATATATATATATATATATATATTTTTAATCGTATACACATTTACCTCAAAGAATAGCTAGCAATCACTACTGCAGCTTCTGGACCAACTAAAAAAGATGGGATGGATAGATACTTCACTACCAGAATCAGAATCAGAATCAGAAACCGTTTATTTACCAGGAATGTTTACACAAACGAGGAATCTTTCAAGGCGGAAGGTGCATACATTAGACATGAGACATTAGACGAGACAAACAACAATCAACAATCAACAATCAACAACAACAACAGTGCGATGATATTAAATCAAGTATAAGATAAAGTGCTCAGACAAACAGATAATGTTAATGTAAGTGTATGTTAAAGTGACATGTGTGTTTAAGTTAAAGTGTATGTTAAGTGGCATGAGTGTTTAAATATGAAGTGTGCAGGGGATTGACCGGTAAGAAGAAAGAAAAGAAGAGGAAAGAAAAGAAGAAGAAAGAAAAGAAGAGGAAAGAAAAGAAGAAAAAATAGTCCGAAAAATACATACAACTTTTCAAGAGATTTGTTGCCAAAATGTTTTAATATTGCCGACCTTATCCTTCAACTCCATGTGCTCTCTTCTCAAAAAGTACAAATGGAACGAGACTGGCTTGTATATCATGTGATTTACTGACATTTTGTAACCCTCTTTGCTGTTCAGTAAAACCACCTTTGTCTTCTTATCTCACAGCGTTTCATGTATCTCTGCACAGACTTTGAACAACATAAGTAAGAGAATAAGAGGAACAATGATCAGAGAGGAGTCACAGTGCCTTGTTGCACCACGTGGTTGTGGTTCATGACACATGAGTGTCAGAAGTTGTGTCTCTCTGGAAACTTGAAGGACTTGAAGTCGGATGGTAGGTGCGTCACTGAGCCTGACTCCAGAGCCGCCAGCTCCTCTTACATTTGGCTTGTGACACCAACACAGTGCTACTGCTTTGTTGCTGCGAGGCCACTTGTTGCAGGTGGGTATCGTGGGCCCTGTGGGTAACACCGATGCTGGTATCACCGGCTGCCCCCGGCTCCTTCCTACGCCACAAAGATAACCTCTAGTTATTGAGACTTATTGAAGAAGAAATCCTCTGATATCAATGCTGCCTCTGATAAGGCTTAACTGGATGTCTTTATGACCTCTTAAACTCTTATTTTGTCCTTAAAAGCTGTTTTTTCCTCTAGCGCCACCATGAGGTAGACATTTGTGAGTTTGAGAGAAATGTTTTCATAACTGTTGGATAGATTGCCATGAAATTTTGTTCAGCCATTCATGTAGCACCATCATCATCGTTACAATTCTAATGTATCCTGTTCTAGCCAAAACATTAAACTAAACTGGTCAACTTTACCTGTAAATAAATACCAGTACAAATGTAAATATTGATATTTCAGCTATTATTAGATAAAATAGCCTCTTGGATTACAAAAACATGTCACCGAATATTCTTTTTAGAAACATTTTATTTCCTGTGGCCGCTTTTTTTCTTCTGATTGTCTTTCCTCTGCAATTTTGCATCAGGAGAGAATTGTAAAACGACCACAAAATAAAATACAATGAAATAAATAAAAAATAAAAAACAATAGAAAATGTCAATTTAAAATGGGATTCCAAACGTGTTAGCTTAGCATTTAACTTGTGAAATTCAAGTCATTCAAATTGTAATGACACACATGATTATGAATCCAATTCCAAGAAGACATATTTTTACAAGACACACATACAGTCACATGTTGCATTTAACACAGTAGACACATATTTAGCAACTACATCACACATTTGCTTCATGAGTAGAGCCTAACTGATACTGGTAAATGTTTAAGCCATTGCTGAAATCAACACTTGAGTTCAAAAGTCTGAATATAAAAGATTGGCAAATATGATTTTTTTATAAAATTTCTATTCCAGATTCTCACGAGGATCCCTTGAACAATCTGCATTTGTTTTCTTCTGCAGGTTTTAGATCCAAACTGGTGCCTCGTGCTCTCCTCTCAATAAACAACTCCTCTGTTCTGCTTTGTCTGGATGCGGCTTGTTTGTTTATCTGTTTCACCTTTCTGTCTGTCAGTCTGTCTTTCTGTCTGTCTTTATGTCTGTCACCTCCCCGGCCTGCAGGCTACACATGAAGTCATTGGCCTGCACTGACGTCAGCTGTTCCAGCTCCACAATACAGCCAACAGTCTGCAAGATGTTTACAAGTCTGTCTTTCATTCCTCAGAACGGTTGGTTATACAAGATGCAGAGAGTGTGTGCGTGTGTGACAGAGAGAGAGAGTGTGTGAGCTTGTCTAAGTGGGTCATGTGTGTTTGCACAACTGCACAGAGGGCAGGGAAATGGGTTGAGTATAAGGTCAGGGGTTGGGATTAGTAGCACACATTGTTTGAGACAAGAAGCAATATTTTGATCCAGCCCAGCAGTCACTCTGTGGAATTTGTCAAGGTAATTAACGGTCGAAGAGATTCGCATCTCTTGGCCTTCTTGTGGTCTTTGTTTCCTTTCCCATTTGTCCACTGCTGTTATTTTCTGTGTCACATACCCAGATCCTCTGCCACTTTGTAAATCCACTGCTCGGCTGTGTCTCTGGTCATTCACAAAACTTGACCGACATATCAAAGCTGCTGGGTTATATCATGTATTTCCTGTCTCTGTTGCACAAAGTTATTGTATGACCTCAAGTCAAATGACAGGAACAAGCTCTTTGTTCAAAGGAAGTTAGCGCACATCCTGTTAGAGACAAGGACCGTCACAACATCATGATCTTATGTGGATTTTTCCCGTTTCACTGAGGGGGGAAAATGACAAGTTAGTTTACTACTCACTGACAAACCTGTTTGGAAAATGAGCGTCCTAACGAAATATAAAAGGAAGTTGGGAAGTTCGTCAGGGAGTTGATTCAGTATTTCCCCAGTTTCGCTCCAGCCGGGTCTGTTAAATTGCCGACAGTAATAAAGCAGAGCTGGCAGCCGCTCTCAAGGGGCATTGAGCGGGAAAACCCTTTCACTCAGTGACAGTCTGGAGGCATTGACGTAAGAAATGAATAAAACAGATGAGGACAGGGGCTCCCAAAATGGAAAGGCTGCTGAGTCTGCATCTCTCCCATCCTCTAGCACAAACACATCAACAAACACCTTCGCACATACACTTAATCATTCACAATCGAAGAGGTATTCAGATTCTTTACTTAAGTAAAAATGCTAACATCACACTTTTACCAAAATATAAATCCGACATTCAAACACATACTTTAGAATATGTACATACACCTATTTTTTCCACTACCTTTAGTCATATTCCTTATATGTGCAAACAGGTAAGATTCTGGCCCTAAAGGTATGTTACCTATTATTAGAAACATTTACCTTAAGTAAGTAAAAGTAATCCCTGTCAGAATTTTGCTATTATGTATATTGTTTTTGGATTATTATTAGTGCTGCACTAAAATGCATGCTGTGTTTTACTACTATTTGTATTGTTGTATCATATTCCATAAAATCATCAAATGTTTGTGGCGTAACTGTTTTCAGCTTTGTGGAGATGCATTTTCCAGTTGATCCTAGTGGGCTTTTAAATAGTTTATGTAGCTTAAGAAGTAATACGATTTTCTGAACACACAAAGAAACACTTCAGTGTATCACAATCAGTCAAAATAAAAATCACCAAAAATACACGATTTTCACTGGAGAAAATGTCATCTTCAAAGTAACTCAAATGGAAAAAAGTCCAACACTTGCCTCTGAGATGTATGGAGTAGAAGTATTAAGTAGCATACAATGAAAATACTTCTCAAATTTGTAATTCAAATCAACACCACACAACCTGCCACCTGGCTGCTATGTACTGATAGAAGATGTGTTTAATCGCAGCTGTGTGAGAGGCAACGCATGCTGCAGACTGATCTCACTCTCACACTATACACTTATAGGCTTCTATGTCGGAGCTCATGTGACACGTCTATGAAAACAGAGACGTTACGGTTACATAAAGCTGGTATGCAAGGTCCCTGATAGCAGAGACGCTGCTCATACGGTGTTCATAATGTGGAATAAGGTTTAAGAGCCACTGGAGCCATTGCAGAAACACTGGAACAATAAAGAGACAAAGTAGCTAGCTGTTGGCTCCAAAGCTGTTCTCTTAGAGGGTTTCTATCTTTGTTTTTTCTATATATTAATACAAAGGGTGTTAAAATAAAATATATTGTAAATTTCACAAAGAGCAAACTATGAATATGTCATTCCACCAACTAATGCTAACTAGAGCTATGGTAGTTAGCATTTTGATTGACTCTCAACGGCTCTCAACATGTCGGCATGCAAGCCAGCGGTTCATAGCTAACAATGCTAACAGTGCTAACTATGCCGAAAGTGCCGGCAGAGCGAGTGTTTACCTGAGGGAGAACTGGATTACTAGAACTGGTACTACGCTTACACAACAACGCTGTCGGCTAGGTCGATATTATCAGCTGTAGCCACTGGAGGAGAGCAGTGCACAGCGACGGCACAACATGCACTAAAAGCACACACGTAGCCCGCCTATGTCAACAAAGCAAGGAACAGCTTGGACAACAACTTGACTTCATTCTCTGCTCAAGTAGACATCACTCCACTATATATTTATGAGTATTGTCTATAGATACTAATCATTTGCTGCTATATTCATATTAATGTTCCTTTAACACCATATATTGTTTTGTAATGCTATAAAGGTAGTCTTATTGTTTTATGCTGAATGAAGGTGCTTTCTTGAATAAACCTCAAGAACACATTTCAAAAGGCTAATACAAAAAAAAATAGTTCTTAAAGGCTAGCTAGTTAGACTAATTTGGCAGGAGCTCATCCATCACAACTTACATTTTGTACTTGTTCTTCCAGTAAGTAGAACTCATGGATAATAAGTACAATAATTGTGAACGTTTTTCTTTAATGTTGATGTTTAGCCTGTCTACGGACTGAAGTGTTGTGATGTTGTAACTGTAACTTGTTCTCAGGTCTTTCCTGAAGAAATAAAGCTAACTAACTAACTAACTAACTTACTTCAGTTGCTACAAATATATTAGGAGGACTCAATTCAACGCAATTCAACAATTTCACAACAGCTGCAGATAATCTAATATCATGATTGATGTTATTTGATACCTGCGCATGATGGATGAACAAACAGACTTAAGTAATAATGTAACATTCGATTTTGTATAATTTCATAGGTTGCAAAGTCAACTAAATCATATTTATTCTTATAAAGAGGCTCTCTGTAGACACACATTAAAGCATTTTGTTTAAGCACAGTCACGCCAAATGGTTTTGTATCAAAATCCTATAAGCTTTTTACAAATCAATGATGTTTTAGATGTCATAGGTTGTATTATATGGCGACTGAGGAAAGACCATGATCATGAGACCTTGATCATGATGATTTGATTGAAACACAGACGAAAGTGCTCATTGTGAAAGTATCAAAAACAGTGAGGGCCAGAGATAATCTGTTAATGGATGTCTGATTTAAAAAACATTTAATTCTAAAGTCTATGTGACCCTCAGTTGAAGTGCTCCTCTGTGTTACCAGGCAGGCGGCCTCTTGCATGTCATAAAGTATTGAAAAGCTGCAGCAGCTGCACGACCTGAACTCCGGGTTTCGTAACAGAAAAGCCCAACTGTCCCCTGAGAGACACCTCCACACAGCCTGGAGAGCAGCGTCTGTCTGGGCGAGCTGACATGGCACCACCGTCTGACTCACAGCAGCTCTACACTCCATCTAATGCACCACCTCTGCCCTTCACTGCACATCAGCCTCAAACTCTTCTCAGAGGCACAACTGGGTTTGTCTATGTGTGAGTCTGTGCGCCAGTGATCATGTGCACGCCTCGCACTGTTTGATATTTAGCACAAAGAAAGTGTCCGTAAATGTATCCATCCATCTTTGTCACATTTTCATATCCTGCGTGTGTGTGTGTGTGTGTGTGTGTGTGTGTGTGTGTGTGCGTGTGTGTGTGTGTGTGTGTGTGTGTGTGTGTGTGTGTGTGTGTGTGCGTGTGTGTGTGACAGTACAGGTTTGTCTGTATTTGGCTGCTTCCTCCTTTTGGTTTACAACACTGTGGTTCATACTGGTTGCCTCCAGAGCAAGCCTACCAACATTAGTTTTAAAACAGAGACATTGTGGTTTAACAAGCAGCAAGCCAATAGTTTGGAGGTATTTATTGATCAGCAGCGAGTCTTGGTTTATAGTGTTTAGTCCTCACGGTGAAGCTGCAGGGTTCACACACCCTTTCAAACCTGGTATTTCCTGAATGTAGGTTTATTACCAGTCGCTAATGTCAGCAAGCTAGTTATTCAGTTCAAAAACTACTTTATTTCTCCCTGGAAGAGCAATTGCATCCAGCAGCTTAACACACAGGTAACTAAAATAAATACAAAATATCAAAAAATGAGTAAAGTATCGTGTATCAATGTTTGGAGACCTCTGACGTCACCAAGGAAATTGACAGCATGTCTTCTTGCAACGCCAGCGCAGCATACATTTAGATTGTATTAACTCGAAAGAGAAGTCAAATTTCAGTTTGACCCATAACATATATTATTAATGAAGGTGGTATTGAAAGCTCTTAGGCCAAAACAACCCAGAGTGTCTTATGAACTGGAATAGTTGAACACTTGGTCGACAGGTCGAGCTCAGAGAGAGAGAGAGAGAGAGAGAGAGAGAGAGAGAGAGAGAGAGAGAGAGAGAGAGCAGAGCACTAACAGACACGGAGTGCTCGTCATTTAGTCTCTCCAAAGGGTGACTGTAAGAAAATATGTGAAACAATAAACACATTTCGGCAAAGAACACGACAGCAAACTGCATCCTCCCGCCCCTCCTATTAAAGTGCAAAGGTTAGTTTCAAACTGCTGTGTTCCCCCGCAGGGGCCTGAGTGTGACGCAAGACAGAAATCAGAGCAAACAGCTGCTTTGCCCTCCATTCATTTTATTTTTCTTCTCTCTAATTCAGTCATTTAATTGCATACTCTCTTTGCATGTGCGTCTGTTAATCTGTATTTATGCCAGCTATATCTCTGTCTGCTAAAATTACTTTTCTTTTATCTATTTTCACGTGTAACTGCAAGGGAACAGTATGATAAAAGTTCGGGAGGACATGGAGCAGAGAGGAGATGAGAGCCGGAAGGGGTCTCTGTCGTTATACGAGATGACACGCTTGTGATTTATACATTTTGAAGGAGCAATGACGCAAAATGAGAAAATTAAAACCAGGACTTGTACTTCCTCTCCGCCACCTCCTGCTCCCACTGCACAGCCTCATAATAACCCTGTGATTCCTCACAATGTTCTCCATTGTGCTCTGTTCCTGTTGGCTAGAGGAGGCATTTCCTATCAGTCAACCCCAGGATCCCTTCAACTCCTTTTCTGAAAGAAAAATGTCTGTTCTTAAAAGCAAAGTCATCTGAGCAGGAATCAGAGTTGCTCTGAGATTGTTATGACCTTCGCCAGGAGTAGGTACGCAGAAAAAAAAGATTACTCTGTTTAAAAAGAAAAAACTAAGCCATGTTGAAAAGGCTTTATATTTTATCATTCCTCAGAATTAAAAGGTGAAAACATAATAGTTCCTCAAAGAACTATTTATCTCTCCGATTAAAGACCTGTTTCCAAATAGTTCACTTTAGTATAATCTCCTTTAGATGTTCCTCCGGGCACACCCACACTGTTCCACAAAGAACAAATCCATTTGCAGTAGATTTATATCCAAAAATCAACATCCGGATCACATTTTGTTTTCTCTTTGAGGTTTTCATTTCTCAGAATTTATTTTTACGCTGCAGCTTTGAAGTTGTTGAATTTTGCTCACAGTTTTTAATTCTTTCTTTATATAGCCGGAACAATCCCGGAGGGACTTCCGTACAAACACACAGTTTGTTGTTCAGTGGCTCTCTGGTGTATTCTCCATGGTTAAACTCTGAACTGTGCTATTTCCAACCCATATTGATTTTCCAGAGGGGAATGACAAGGATATTAGCTCAGAGTTTGGACCATTTGAAGGGCTGACGCAAGTGTAACTTTCTAGGCGAGGGGTCATGACGGCAGGTGCCATGACCCAGTGACTCCACTCCAATGAATAGATAATGGTGTGATGGGCTGTACAAGCAGGGCTGTTACTGACACTGCTGTGGCCGTGAGGGACGAGAGGCCGGAGTCTTACTGGGTGACGTAACCGTAGGCAACAGCCCAGTGACGAGGGTCCTCCGTCAGTAGCTGTGCACTGGTTTAGAAACTGATGGGGTTCAATGTGTGCCACTTAGACAGGACATGTCATTCCCACCACAGTGTGTGTGTGTGTGTGTGTGTGTGTGTGTGTGTGTGTGTGTGTGTGTGTGTGTGTGTGTGTGTGTGGGTGTGTGTGGGTGCGTGCGTGCGTGTGTGTGTGTCACTGTCAAACCAGTGTTGACAGGCACATTTATTACGTCTACTGTGGATCTCATCGGATTTCATGCGCACTAAACAGGAAATAGACACTATTGTATTCTAAGAACTGATATGTTTTATCGTATCTTGAGGAACAAGGCCATATCTTGTATAAAGAATTACTGTATATGTATCTTCAGACATTTGAGCAACTGAGCGCAAATGCAGCTGTAATAGGACTCAGAGTCTAGTCATGCCAGCTACACATGTTAGATTAGCATGGTTGCATGCTAGCATTTGCTATTTAGCATATACAGGAAACTTTAGCGAAGGAAGATTAGTTTTAGTGGAAAGTCAGAAGATCACCAAAGTCAGTAAGGACTCTTGGTACCATGAATGTCTGGACAAAATGTCCTCTTCATCTATCCAATGGTTGTTGAGCTATTTAAGTCTGGGCATTGCCTTAGAACCGTTAGTGATAACATGGCTTAAATGTTTATATACCTTTTTTTCTGATTTAGGTTAAATGTCTGTAAGTTATTGTGACTCAATAAAGTATATTTTCAAAACAAAACTTTGTGGAGAAATCTCAGAGGATGTGTTGACATTGTGGTTTATGTCAAACAGTCTATAGTTCAAACAGGGTTGTGTGTTCTTGCATGTCGCCCGTGTTTGAACAGTGGCTGCATGTGCTTGTAAAGTGGTCAGCAAGCATTAAGGGTCAGGCTCAGTGGTTTCTCAGAATATGTGCAGTGAGGAGAGGGAGGAGTTAAAAAGACCTGGATGGAAAAAGCAGAAGGAGAGATAAAGCCGCTGCAGACATTTTAAGGTTATGTGGAAACTGAATGTGTTGTTTTCTAAAGACAGAGAGGCCTGTGGAAACGCAAAGCATTTAAAGGCAGAGAAGGAACTGGACATGCGTCACACTTATTTTCCAAATGCACCCATTGTTTTTAATTGCCAGTCACACTGGCAGCAATTGCATCACCACAAATGGCCTGTTAATTATGTAAAGTTTTGAATTTTTTCATTATGTAATGAAGCAGTCAGATCTCAGCTGATCACAGCCCGAATGAGCCCAAATGAGAACACATTCAATTGTATTTATCTTTTTATCAGGTGGTTGCATATTGAAGAAGGTAGAAACTCATCAGGGCATTACAGATCACAGTGAAAAAAAACAAGGAAAGCAAATAGAGATTATATATATATTATGTATATATATATATATACATTATATATGTGTGTTATATATATATAGACTGTATATATCTGCATTTCATATCTACTGTTTATACTGTCCATTCTGTTTATACTATCTACATTCCAGCACATTGCACTGCACTTTTACTGCTTCTCTTTTGCACTCTGGTCAGATGCTAAACTGCATTTGCTTGTCCCAGTACTCTGTGAAATGACAATAAAGTTGAATCTGAATCTGAACCTGATCTATAAGTGTGCTCGGCCTTGAGATCTGCTTGTGTTACACAGTTCATGTAAACATCAGTGCGGATATGTAATCGTGATAAAATGATTGAATACAAATACCTTTGTCCAGTTTGAGAATGATGATTCAGTTTCACACTGTGTTCAAAAGTGAAATCAGCTGATTTGTGACCATATCAATACTAAACATTGTGCCAATGTAAAGGGGTGCAAGACAAAATTGTGGTTTAGATAAAACTATCAGATGAAACGACTGTCTTACATGAGATACTGCAATGACTTTAAATAGTAAAAAGCACATGTTCTGAATCTCCTCTCATGTGTCTCACTGACATCACAAATCACAAGAGACACAGCTGCCCTTTGGTTTAGAAACTGAGTGTGATGAATTGTTTGCCTCCAGGCCTCAGAATGAGAGATTTTATGACGGGTTAATCTACAAGAATGTGATGAGGTAAAGCCCTCGTCAGCCGTCTCTCTGCTTGTATGTGGTCTGTAGGGTAATGAAAGGGGTCAACAAATACAAAAATGCCCAGGCTTCAAGTTTCAAATAAGATTGACAGGCAATCAATCAGAGAAGCCAAACTAATCCAAAAAAATCAGAGTAGACAGACAGGGGGAAAGAACCGAGGCTGGACTGCTTTGAGTGAAAGTTCAGATGATTGTTTATGAGCGTTATGTTTATGGAAATGTGGAGCAGGTGTGAACAGGTGATCCGACTGAGGAACTCATTTTACATAATTATCTAATTTTACTCCGGATACTTACTTGAGTATTCCTCCATTGTGGGCCTGCTACTTTAACTGGTCTATAATCAATATTTCAACATTAACAATCAAATGATTGTGTAATGTGAAAAGCATCTAAAGGTGATTAATATCTAACCTCAGCTATTTGGAGCTTCAAAGTATCTTTCAGTGACTCTAGTAATGCTCTGAATGTCGCAGAGAGAACCTCGAACACGAAATATTGAGACATGTAATTTCTGGGCATCCACTTTTTTGCCCTCAAGTAACCATGTTCCGTTGCTCACCAAAAATGTTGATTACAGCTGCATTAAGAAAATGATTTTAAGGCAATTTCCCACCATTGAATATTGCAGTCAAGGAGTCTTGCGTACTATCGCATCGACACTTCCGTTTTGTTTTTTTTAGCCCAAACAACGATCTATTACTAAACCTAACAAAGTGGTTTTGTTGCCTAAGCCGAACTGAGTTTCCTGTGAAGATGGAAGTTTCTAATTTCTGATTTGACACATGATCATCTGACAGATCCGATGACTATGCATAGGACAGTCAAGGACAGTATGATGTGCGTTCCATTATATTGGTTGTGCTATATGACTAGTTTTTTCCTTTAGAGCCCTGCTCAATAATGAAGTTGATGGTTACAGTATCTAGTTCAGCCCGTTGAGCGTCACCCCATGTGAAATGAATATTCAGTGACACTGGAGCTGGGAAGTCATATGAAATGCTATCCATTTTTTCCTCAGAAGGAATGATGGGCAATGAAAAACGGATTTCTGAAAATGAAAAAAGTCAAGAAAAGTCCTTGTGAAACTGCATTTCAGGACGTGAGAGGGTATAATGCAGCGGTGAAGTAGGTTCCTAGCAGCGGAGAGGACGAAAACCAACACGGTCCTTTTCTCATTTTTGCCACTTGGAATTGAATCCAATAAACAAGCTATCAATGCATATATATATATATATATATATATATATATATATATATATATATATATATATATATATATATATATACAGACCTTGATTAGTGGCACAGTAAACACAGAGATGGCTAACATAAACTACATGAGAAGATTATAAGATAGCAGTTTTGTTTTGATTGGCTTGAAGAGTTTCAGCAGTTTGGTTGAATTGTGTGTATTCTTGCCTTACTGTAATGTTTTAGTTTGTATCACTCTAAATTTAGATTATGAACTCAGAGAAGTAGAGAAGAAATGCTGCTCCATATTTCTTTGCAGCATGTGGCCAGATCTTACACATTGCACCTTTAAGCCTATTCAAATCTCCATATTTAGTATCATAAAGACTATTTTTTGCTATTTATTTTGAGGTATTGTATTAAAACCAAAGCATTGAGTTGTACTTGTAAGAAGAATAAAGGCTGTTACTGACTAAAGACACCGTGGCCCTTTAAATGTACACTGAACTTAATGTTCTCATGAGGAATTTAATATTCAGTGCAGTGTGTAGAGATCGGTACTGTCAATACTCTCAGGCCTGCAGCGTGTCAGTGCTGCCACCCTCTGGTCGTTTGAGACACTACATGTGCTAATAACAAAATGAGGACATGAGTCAACAAACAAGTGACTAGAGTTTTTATTTTTATTTTGAAAAAAAGGTTACTCCTCAATCACATTATATTTATACATTAAAAAAAGCTTTGCTTTGAATAATAATGTGTCTTCTTTTCTTGAAACCAAAGTCAGTGAATCTCCACAGATGTAGCCTCGAAAACACAGAGCTGCAGGTGCTCATGTGCGGCCTCTTGGTAAGCACACCATATTGTCCACTTCTTAAACAGGAAGTGATCACGGAGACGCTGCGTCTGACAGCAGGCTTTCAGACCACTAGCGATCCTTCCTCTCGTGTGGTCATGTGGTCGAGGAGGTCAACAGGGGTCACAACGCCAAACACCATCTGCCTCTGACATCAGCCTTTTCTGAAGAGAGACAGTACAGACTGAAGTTACACTGACATACCCACTAAACATTGAAGAGCAGAATAAATATGATGTTAGTAACACCGGTTCTTTTCCTACAAAATGTCTGCTGTGAAAAGGTCCACACTGGACTCCACTTCATTATTTTTTACGTTTTATTTTACGTTTTCTTTTATACACACACTCACAACTCTGCAAGTGCACAAACAGACCTGCCAACTACTACATGTTTAGGGTGGCTACCATTAAATCTGGAGTGAACTGGGGAGTAATCCCCATTATGTGAAAGAGCTTTTTCTGATGAGGCTTAAACTGATGCCTCTGACAGGTTTCATCCTCACTGAACCCCAAAACCTCACCGACTGCCTGGGTAGATACTGTGCTGATATCAAACAAATACTTTGCAGTGCAGTGATTGGGATATAGCGACATCTAGTGTTGAGGTTGGAGATCGCAACCAACTGAAACTTCTCCCATGTGCCAAGAAGACAAAAACGCCCAATCTGCACAGTGTTTGGTTTGTTCGTTCTGGGCTACTGTAGAAACACGTGACTGGCTCTGTGAAGAGAACCCCATCTGTATGTGGATATAAACTGTTCATTCTAAGGCAACAAAAACACTACGATTTGCATTTCCAGTTGATTATACATTATAGAAAATATACTTGATCATTTTATTTTCCATTTCTTCCAACAGATCCTCCTAAATGCTACTCACTGTCCCGAAAATGTAGAACCAAACCTGAATGTTTGCTGTGCTTTGCTCATGTGGCCAAAAGAACAATGAGTTTATTTTTGCCTCGATGAAACGCTGACAGTCACACAGCTGCTAACATAAAAGGCCACAAGCTACATGATACCTCCATGTTCCTTTTTCAACAGCAGCCTTTTCTTGTTAAGCAGGAAGCCAACGGGCACACCGCCGTATAAACGAGCCCTTTATAAAAGCAACGCCAGCTCTTCCTCTTCCATGTGCATGTGTCCATCTATTACGTCAGCATGCGCTTTACCTGAAAGAAGTCTTTCTTAGCCTTGTTCCCAGAGACTGTTTACCAGGTAAGACTTCACTCTCTCACTGACAGCCTGCCAACTGCTCACTGAAATATCTCGACTTCCCAGGAAGGAGAACAATAATGCTGTTGTTCGGAGTAAAAACGAGAAAACAAAATGTGACTCTCTAGTCCTGTTCATTCACACAGCGCCATTTACATCTCTGGGTTTCTGCAAAACAAGTATTCAGACTAGATTCAGTAGAAACATCACCCAAACATGTACTTCCAGAAAGAGAAGGCATGGCTCGTCTGCAAGGAGAAGGGACCGGTGTTAATATTAAGGGTTGAGAACAACGGGGAAGGGAAGACCATGATCACACGTAGCGCAATTACAAATGGAAACAAAAGGCAGGAAGGGGGCATTTGCATTCAGACCTGCAGAGTGACACACGTTTTGCATATGACAAGATCAAAGGGTTATGACAGGAGAGGCCGGAGGTTGTCTGCAATGTCTGGATGTTTATTTGTCACGTAAAGATGCTGGAACCACCTCATCCACAACAGGTACAATACAATGCCATAACATGTAATGTATAATTGTGGATATTAATTTCATACTTTTTACTTCCTGATTTAAACGTACTCCGGGCTCTTTCCTCACGAGATGAGTATTCATTTTAAATAATCTATTTACTTGTTTTTGTCAAAACAGCTTCAATAACAAAACTAAATGTTTGATGAATAAATCTGTGTAAAAAAATATTATATATCATTTCTGTTTGCATTCCTCTGATTTCATGTGTTTTTATGTTCCATCTTTAATCCTTAATGTGATTGTGTACATGTTATTTATCGGGCTGAACACCCATGAGTCTCTTTGTCTACCTTTTTTTTTACGTCGCCATTCTTCTATTGGTAACTGCGTGTTTAAAGACACATTGCTATGAATTGTGGGTAATTCCCTTGGGCAAAATCGGCATCTAATTCTGACTTACAAAGGGTTCATAAAGGGCTCAAAATGTCTGCCAGAGAGCCCTCAAACACTCGACGATTTGACAGAACTAAACCCCTTTCGGACGTCACGGGTTCAAAGTCCAAGAGTCTGGGATTGTTGAGATTGAGATTGGACCAAATACTTTTCAGAAGATTTTAAGAAAACACAACAGACATCATCAAACTACCATTTTCATTCAACTATGTTGATGCAAACAACTTTTCCCACTGGTTAAAAAAAGTTGCATTTATTGATGTTTTGGCCAGTTGGGAGCAATTAATAAACTCAAAATGGACATATGATCATAAAGTGGTTAGAGTGACTTCTCATCCAACAGGAATCCAGCATTTAGGTGCATGTTTGTGTTTGTGTGCTCCTTTTAGCTCCGTTTTGGTCTCAACCTGTTTCTGAATTGAGCCACTATGTTCACCAGCTCGTGGCTGATGTTGTCTGTGCTCTTTGTTGCTGCTGTGTGTTGATCAGCCTTTTCGGTGAAAGCAGCCGCCTGCTGAAACCTACTCTATGAGGGAGACTCAACCAAAACGGTAATCGGCTGTAAAACCAAAATGAGCTGCTAAACTAAGATGTGAATTTGGTAAACTTTACACCGACCAAAGACCAGTCAGGACTGAGCATTTTAGCATGGTGTCTGAGCATTTAGCTGAAATTGAATAAATTCCCAACTTTTTGTGTCTCTTTTACAGTTTCTTCTTGATAAACTGCCAGACTATCAATGTCTTTTACTTGTCACAGCATCTAATAACAGTAGCTGCAGTCTCTATCAGACAATTATCATAACTAATAATGTATAACCATATATCATATTAATCTGTTTGTAATGATGTAATAAAATGTTAAATTCATATACATTTTTATTTGTTTATTTATGTGACCCCAGAGAGTATTGTTACTTGTCATTTAGATTAATTTAAGTAGAATCATCATATAAATAAGATCAATAAAGAATGCAATGTTACAGCCTGTGTAGCCTGGACCTTTAAATGTAACAGTACCTATGTAATGCTAAACATTTTGTGTTAATTGAAGAGCCTGTTGGTCAGAAGAGAAACAGACAAAGCAGTCGAGTAAATAAATGGCAGAGCCTCAATTTGGGCACAGACCGAACCTCATCTCAGTTTAAAACAACCTGAGCACTCAAACCTTCTTTCTTCAGCCTGCTCTCTGTCTTGAGTTTCATCAGGCTCAGGCACCCGACCACACAGCCACAGCAGACCAGGTGAAGTGAGGATAACAGGTGTTGTTGTTGCTCATATCTAACATGTTACTTTTAAATAAACAATCACATTCTGACCATTGATAAACTAGATTGGCACTATATTGAATGAATAAAGAATGACCGTCTCTGTGCCATGTGGTTATTATTTTGAAGTATTTTGAAGAGTAGTTTGAAAAATTTCTTTAACGGTCTGCACCGTTTCACTATTACATTGATGAGGTTTTTGTTTATCAGTGTATTTTGTGTGTGTGTGTGTATTAATCACTTTAGTCATGAGAATGATCTAATTTCTGTTGTACAAGTGTATGAGACTCAAACACAAACAGAAAAGTAGAATAAACATGGTCCCTTCTGTGGTTGTGAAGACGATCCACGCTTGTTCAGTGCAAAGGATCAAGAAAACATAGCAGTTCTGTTTGTTTCCGATTTAAGGATTTAGTTTGAACCTGCTCTTGGTTGGTGCCATGTGTTCACAATACATATCTGGTGCCTTCTGTTTCCAGTGACTGAGGTTTAAATCCCAGAATGCTAACCGGTATCTGTAACCAATGAAGTGAACAGGGTGTCAATTAAAAACAGTGACCTCTGAGCAATTAAATGAGTTGATTAACAAACTATATGTACGGTCTTATAATCGGCAGTGTGCACATTTAGTTCTTACTGTGTTCCACCAGGCGGAGCCAGCATATAATAATTGATTTAGGCTTTGTAATATCAGGTACGATTCATGAATCAGTCACGTTAAGTAAAAATGTGAAATTTAATGAGGTGAAAGTCATTTTCAGAAATCAAGAAAAAACAAGTGTTCATCAATGCTGTCACAGCTTCAAAATCAGGTACCTTTCAATTAGTCCTAGAATAGATCTGAAAGGGTACAAACTTTTTAAAAAAGAAGAAAGACTAGGGATGGATACGGGGAAGGAAAGACAAGTAGTCATGGCTTGTGGCTCAGAATCGCCCTGAACGCTCTCTGTCTCTGGAGCGACGTCTCTCGTGGTCACGGCCACCTCCGCCTCTTTCGCCGCCGCCTCCTCTTTCACCGCCGCCTCCTCCTCCTCCTCCTCCTCTTTCTCGTTCTCTTTCTCTTTCGCCGCCGCCGCCTCCTCCTCCACCACCACCACCTCCTCCTCCTCCTCCTCCCCGACCCCTGTCTCTCGAGCGGGAGCGCCTCTCTCTCGATCTAGACCGGGACCTATGGCGGCTGTGGAAGTGAAGGAAGAGCGATTATTAATCGTTATAAAAACAACTATCTTAGCAGGTTTAGTTAAGTGGCTGAATGTAAAAAAGCAATGGATGTGTTTTTACCCCTTCCTCCGACGCCCGTAGAGCTCTCGCCTCAGTTCACGTGAGATGGGCTTCAGATGCATGAAGTTACAGAAGCCACCTCGAGTGCATTCCCTGTAGAGAGAGGAAGACGCTGATCAGTTACAGCAGAGAAGATAACATTATCATAATGTGTTCAAATGTAATTTTCTAAACATTTTGTTTTGGTGAAAAACTAAATCAAATTATTTGAAGGAGATATTAGCAACATAAGATATTAGAGAGTAAAAGATGAACTGATTGACTTCCCAACACTAACTCTAAGCATCTTATAATACAGAACTGAAAACAACTAATGTTACTTAGGTTTATATCAATAAAAATACTATCTTTTTTCTTAATAATACTGTGTGTTTTTTATGCAAGTGACCTTCATAGATGACTTAAAGTAAAAAAAGTAAATAAATGATAATAAATAGTACAGTTCATTGGCTTCAGGCCTCTTAGAAATAGACTGAGCAGCTTGTCAACAGCATTGGTCCCGTCTTTTATCTTATGGGGCACTTTTGGGCAGAGTGAGGTTGACCTTTTACGCTTTTTTTTTTTTACGCAATTGGGTGGTCTCGCTCAAACCAGTGAAAGTATAAACAGAGTGGCACTTCCTTCTTGTATTAGAGTCCTACATCAATCTTAAATAATGAATGGTTGAGTGTTTCATTGAGCACATTGTTTCTTACAGTTAGGCTCTATCCCATCACGTAGCACTCACCCCATTTCATATTGGCGACAGCAGGCTTCTCTGAAGTCTGTGACGGGAGAGAGCTCAGCATGGATGGGCTGCCCATTAAACCACCGATTATTCAGGTCTATCACAGCCTTCTCAGCGTCTTCTTCATAACGGAACTAGAAAGGACCATCAAGACACAGTGACGAGATGAAAATCACCGGCTCTGAATCCAAGAAAAACAACATGGCATTACAGCGGTGGTGTAATAAGTGGCTTTTAGGCTTTTTAGACACCCACCTTCACATACACATTTCCTACTAGGTGGTCCCCGAGGTTGTCACATACGTTCATCTCCTCCACCTCTCCGTACTTCTCTTCCATCTCAGTGAAGACCTCCTGAAAGTGAAGTGTAACGTGATGCCTTTGTTGCCATGTTGAGCAACAGTCCACTAAAAGAATAGTTTGCCATTTTGGGAAAAGGTTTGCTTGCTTTCAGATAGTGTTCGATGAGAATATTCACACGACTAATGTCTGTATGGTAGAAATGAGGCTACAGACAGAAGCTAATTAGCTTAGCTAAGAACAACGACCGGAGTAAACATCTTGCCTGGCTTTGTCAAATGTTAACAAAATACACCCACCAGCACCTCTAAAGCTCACTTATCATTATAACATATCTCCTTTGTTTAATTCAAACAAAAATGGAGTTTGTTTATATATATTAAATTATATTTAACAAGTGAGCTTTAGAGGTAGGCATATTATATTATCAGTGGACAGAGCAAAGATAGCTATTGAGCTAACTGGTTGCTAGTACATATATTTTGTAATAATCTTCTCATCTAACTCTACTGGAAAGCGAATAAGCACAAAGCATTATTTCCTCCATTTTTTTTTTAAATGAACATGTACCAGCTGTAAAGTGGCGTGGCCAGGGTGTGAGGAAGAGCTGCCCTACATGTGACATTCAGAACGTACCTCAAAAAACTCGTCATAGTGCTCCTGCATCTCCATGTCACTGATGGCACCTAGTGGTTAGAAGAGAACATGATGATGATAATAATAATAATAATAATAATAGGAAAATAACAACAACTGCACATGGGTATATTTAATAATTTCTTTATAAAGTGTGTGTTTAGCAGGGACCTGAGATACGACTCCTTTCAGGTTATTATTTACTTATTATATTTTGCCAGGGCCAACCTGGTCTTCACTACCTGTAATCCTCTTATCACAGAAAATAAATAGGAAACAGGAGCTCTGTCTATCTTACCAAGTTTAGTCTGGCAAGACCATAATGCCCCAATTTATAAACGCAACTTCTCTCCCCATAAAAATTTTATTTGGAACAATTGTTTAAAAAATAAATAATGTAAAAACAAGTCCTTGTTTTTCCAGAACTGGTTTAAAAACAAGTTCCTATTGCCGAGTCAACCTTTCAACAGTGAGGGCTTTTACTAACATACTAGTCTCCCCGTTCCACTTAAAAAAAAAGAATATGCACACCTCCATCCAACTTACAGGTGAGGCCATCGGCAGACTGGGCATTGTTCTGAGGGTTCCGGTAAATGTTCAGGAGGGCAATCGTCTGAAAATTGAAAAAAAAGCAAATTATTGGGATGATTTGTTTTGATTAGGAGTAGGTATTGACATGCAGTGCCTTCATTGGTCCTGACAAATAGTGTCAATAGAACAAAACAATGTAAAATAGTAATAATTAAAAGTACAAAAGTCAGATTTCAAATGGAACATAATAATAACGGAAATGTTTTGCAATCCTTTGCTGACCGAGTACATACAAAAAACTGAAAAAGGCACAAAGTTTTCAGTGCTTTATTTTTGTAAACTGGGGCAGGTTCCATTTAAAACAAATGCAAAAACAAACAAAAGACTAGAAAAGCGCTATGCAAGTACAAGTCCATTTACCCTGTGGGGTTGCTGCTTGCAGTTCTCAAAAATTGCTCGCACAAAGAACTTCAAACAGCTCTTCCTTGAGTCCTGAGCAATACAGCTGCCCTGACAAAGTTGTGTTACACACCCTAGTACACACAAAAATACACTCTGCTTCACCGGGGGAAAAACACCAGGGGCAGACTTTACCATTAGGCAAGGTAGACAACCCCCCCCCCTAGCTATTATTATTATAGACTGTATAAAATATGGACATATGGACATGGTCTCTGTGACGTCACCCATGTTTCTGAAGAGCAAATGGGCAGTCAGGTCGGGGTGCAGCAAAGCAGACAGCTAGCAACCTGATCCAGCTCCCACCTGTCACTTAAAGCAGCCACGCCCTTTATTATGCTTATATTAGCTATAGATACCAAAGCTGTTTTTGTACCAGGCTGTAAACATGTTTATTTATGCTAAGTTGAGCACGTTAACATCAAAAAGGATTGACTCGCTATTCGAGCAAACCTCAAGTGGACATTTGAGAAACTGCCGTCTCATCTATTATGGGGTTTATTTACTCGGACAATTAAAGCAAAGTAAGTGCTTCAGAAACACCAGTTTTTTTCTCACACACACACACACACACACACACACACACACACACACACACACACACACACACACACACACACACACACACACACACACACACACACACACACACACACACACAGGTGATGAATATTTAGATTTTATGGTGTTTTGATCGTAACGTTAAACATAAATGTTAATTTGTAGATAAGTCAGTGAAATGCTGTACAGTTATTTATCTCACACCGGACGCGGCTCGAAAATTCGCACCGCGTCCACCGCGGAAGTTTACTCGCGCGAGTGAAACGAAAAATCGCGGCGCGAAGGGGGCGTGGCTTAGCTCTGTTGCTTGCCTCTGTGAGAGACAAGCGACGAAGCTTTCATTTCCGCTATCGACCATGGAATAAATAACCACTAGTTCTGCTTTATATTTGTTGTGGAAGTCCCAAACATGTCGGATCATGAAACGCCCTCGTATTTGGGTTCATAACATCATCCGTAGCCGCACAAAGCTCGGTGAATTTCACCGACTCCTCCAGGAACTGCGTCTCGCATATCTCCGTAAAACGATACCGATAATGCCATCCACCATGGAAATAACCACCAGTTCTGCTTTATACTTTTTGTGAAAACTCCACCTATGTCGGAACATCAAACTCCATGGTGTCTGGGTTCATAATATTATCCGTAGTCCCACAACAGCGTCTCAATGAAGCCGCTACCAGCGCTGGTTCAGGCGGAGCAGCAGCAGTTTCATTCAGAAACGGGGAGACGGCGGTGGTGACGGGCGGAGCTTCTCAACGCTGATTGGCTGCCGCAACTTTGCGTCACGCGATTTCTCCGCCAGAGTTGGGAGAATTCAACTCACGGGAATTCGCGCCGCGTCCTTCGCTTTGTTCGCCCCAGGTCAAACGCTCTGTTCGCGCCGTCTATCTCGCCGCGGCGCAATAAATCGCCAATTCGCGTCGCAGCGCGTCTGTGGATTGACTTTACATGTAATCTGGTCGCGCCGCAAATTCGAGCCGCGTCCGGTGTGAACACGGCATTAGAAGTCACATTTGTTAATTGCTACTTAGACATGTCTCTCTCACTCTCTCTCTCTCTCTCTCTCTCTCTCACACTCACACACTTACTTTCCTTTAAAAATGTTCTATTATTCGTTTATCTACTGCTTTAAAAACAACAACTAGTAAACTTGTGAGGAACACATTAAACAATGTGTTCTCCTCTCACTTGAGTTGCATGTTAGTTATTTTCAAAGCCAATGAGCTAATTATTAGTGTCTGTGTATTTAGACTATTACTGAAACCACTAATTCATGCATCCGATCCACTGACCAGGTTTTAATGAGGTCATCGTCTGCTTCACACGGAATTTGAAATTCTACAAACTGATTTCTGACTTCGAAGACAGGATGGGCTGTAAGTCCAACACACTGTATTTTGTTTACAGTACTTTGCTGTAATTATGTTCATGTATGAGTATCGAGAATAAACACATCGCATGTGTGTTTGTAGTCTATATTTACAGCTGCAAAGGAAGAAGCAAGACACTCCACATAATAGTGTTTTGTACTTTTTTGAAACTGCATATCAGTGTGCAGTTGGCATGTGGAAAGATATAACTATGTATTTGCTGTTTCTGTGATTCAAAAATAAAATTTTTAGCAGCATTTACATTTTCGAATGAAGTGTTTGCTTTTGCAAGAGATGTAAGATGATGTTTATATTTTGTTTGTTTCGCCTGGTTTCGGATATTGTGTTTTAACAATGGCGGTAAACTTTAAGACCCTTTCACTGCCACATTTGTTTTACTTCTCTGCGCCAGGGGTGGACGCTTGGCTAAGATATCAAAACATATAGAACTATGTTACTACACTAACTCATTGTACTCCGAAATAACTTACAAAAAGGTTATTTTTTCCTTCTCAAGGACAGACCGTAAGAGCTGGGTATCGAACAAAGAACAACCCACTGAGCCACTGTCACCCCGACCCCATCAGACCTAAATCTTCCCATCATTTTCATATGAAATGAAAAAAATATTATTTTCCCATGTGTGTTTATCTTGGGACTTTTTAGAACTACAGGATTTACAATCTTACCTGACTGAATGTCGGCTTATTGTGTAATCTGGAACAGCGGTCGCCATGTCGACAGGCACCGATTTTGAAATAAAAGGAGCAGTTGACCCTAGGGAAAAAGACAACAATGAAGATGAGATAAAAGTAAAAACACATTCTCTGGACTTTGTTGCTATTGTTGGAAAAGTGCAATCTGGCTTACAGGTGTATTGTCCTTTTTGCTTGAATGAAAAAGTTGATGTACTACAATATATAAACTACAAAGAAAGTTGCCAATTAATTTCCTTTCAATTGAATATTGAATTCATCGACTAATTGCTTCAGGTCTTTCTGTATCCATCACATTTTATGTAATTTGAGCCGGGTTGAACTGGAGCTAAATGTTATTTCTGTGGTAAAGAGGAACAGAGAGTAAACCAAATAGAAATAACCCCTTAATAGGCAACACCACCTCAATTAAGAATTACAACAAGCTATTTACATGGCATACAGTCAACATATGTGAACAAAAGCTGCTCTCGTTAAGTGACGCAAGTCTATCTGAAGCTGATGCATGGAAGATAAATGGGAAGAATTGTATTGATGCCAAGTATGTTTGTTTTCTTCTTTACACCTAAATTAGCTTATTCTATTGCAGTGTTCTGTTTTTTTTTGTTTTTTTTAAATAGAAAAAGTACCCATTTAGCCCGTACACAATATAATAGCTTAAAGTAGGAACATTACTCTGGGTGTTCTCAGCGCCTCTGTAACATCTTTCCCAAATCATTGTCTATAACAGTTCCCGATTGTATACTTGATGAGGTCACGTGTTTTAACAGATTTGTTCATGATTATAAATATATATTTGTATACAACCTCAGGCCAAATAAATAACATGTATGCATTTCTAAAATGGGCTTAGTTCCCCTTAAATTGGCTTAATAACAGAGACAAGCTTGGTGAGTTAAACAAGGATACCCGTGTTTCATACAAAGGCTCCAATGGGTTTCATAAAGTGGCTAACTATCGTTAGCTAAATCAATGGTATGAGGTAGTTAGTGTATCGGTTTAAGTAGTATTTCATATGTAGAGTGATACATTTTAATTCAGAAAAAGCAACCCTTAATCGTTGTTTTCCCAGACCATCCTCGCGCCGCTCAGCCCCCAGATGTTGCGCTAACACTCGCGGCGCGGTATTTTACAAACGCTAGCTAGCTAGCTACCATTAGCTTAGCTGCGAGGCGCTCGCGCCGCTGTAACGCCCCATGCGCCGGACCGCAAACCCCGCTGTATGCGGCGGCACGAGGCTAAGTGGACCGCGAAGCAGAAACATATTACAAAACGGCTTAATAATAAACAAAATAAACGTGAACTACTTACTTATCTTTCTCTGTTCCAAAAATGGACGCCAGGTACTCTGCCATCTTGGCTCGCCTGTGATCAATCTTCAGCAACAGCGACAGAACATCCGAGTCGTCTCCTTCACAATAAATGTGGAATCTACATGTAACTTTGGTTTCTGACAAAAACTAATTTTTGCACGAATATTATTACAATGTAACAGTTAATTATGCACAAATGGGCAACCTGATGTAATCAAATGCGCAATGTCCCTGCAGTAAATGCTATCTTCGTGGAGCTCATATATTGCTTAATAAAACATAATATAGTTTTTATTAACACTGTCTTTGGTCGATTTAACTATATTGGTTTTGGTTTGAGTTCATAGTTCGGTGTTGTACTGGTTTGCAGTGTATATGTCAAAATACTCTTGTTAGACAATTGTATCCTCAGATTAGCATTTGCGCTTAAATAAAAATACGGTTAGATTGTATTTTATAGTTTAATTTGAATCCAGCATGCCCACTGTACTGGTCTTATTTGGTTAATGGACAGATATATAGAAATGATCCTGCTTACTTGTTTTGACTGCCCTCACACTATAATTAAAACTGTAAATAATAATAATAATAATAATAATAATAGTCTATGGCACTATTTGTCTATGAAAACTGCTCGTGTGTCCGTTATCCTTAAGCTGTCGGTGAAATCTATAAGTTTATGGAAAACACTGCTTGTTTTCAGTCTTTTATGTGAAGTCGCGGAACGTAAAATGTGAAACGTCTGTCTGTCCATCTGCGCTTTTAAATCAATTGAGAACAATACTTTAAAATGATGGCCTGTATTTTGAAGGCAGAACAAAATAACCGGATATTTGTCAACATAGGTCATTTCCGTCTTGAGCGTGACTTTCGAAACAAGAGTTGCTTCCATACTGTACACACGTGTAGCACCCTCTGCATCTAAACCCGCTGGTTAAAGCATGGAGTAATTTACGAGTGATGGTGAGATGAAGCCTCATGAGGCATCGAACCACTTCAGCCAATTGGTTCGAGAAAGGGTTCATTTCTCGAAGCTTCATGTGCACACGAAACCACCTACTGGCCAAGTGTATAATCACAGGCAGCTGTATCTGAACCACATAATGTGATGCATTGCATTTTTGTGTCTGTTATGGCTGTTGGGAATGACTATGAATTACAAAAATGTATGACCAAATAATTTATGTACATAAATTATCACATATGTGCATAATCAAATATGTTTTGAATATATTATGTGTGTGTAAGTTTTGCCAAAATGCTAGTATCATATGATATGGCAGGCTGTGTAATGTTATTATGTCACTTTAGGAAAATGGCATGGGCATCCTTCTCTCCTCACTCTTCTAACTCTCTCTCTCTCTCTCTCTCTCTAAACTATCCTCTCTCTCTCTCTCTCTAAACTGTCCTCTCTCTCTCTCTCTAAACTGTCCTCTCTCTCTCTCTCTCTCTAAACTATCCTCTCTCTCTCTCTCTAAACTGTCCTCTCTCTCTCTCTCTCTCTCTCTCTCTCTCTCTCTAAACTCTCGAAACTATCTCTCTCTCTCCAAACTACATACACGCTATCCAAACTCTCAACCAACAATCCACATTTTGAATGGAGCCTGAGGGGTTTATATTGCTGTCAAACCTCCCGGCAAAATCTGAACCACTTCCCGAAGCAGTCACGTGGTACAGCCGGGCAGCGAGGCTTCGGACGTCATCATTTTTAGCTCCTCCCCTAAAGGAAGCAAGCTCCGATACGCGCTTCGAGGAAACGCCCCCTCCATTACCCGACACACGCTTCGGAGAGTCGGCACATCTCGTAACAACACTACGAGTTACCATTTTCATTTTAACGTGGAGATTTGAACTAATTTAAAGTAATTATGTAACCTAGGTTTACTGCAGGGATCGGTTTTTAAGGGTGGCACCAAAACAAGGTCAGTGTTACATTCAGAACCACCAAGTTGCAATGTACATTTATGCACATTAAGTGTGCAGGATCACTTTCTTATTAAAGCATGACATATACAAATGCCAAATTCTCTTTACTACTTACTACTAACAACAACTTACAATATTCATGCTTTTCCAATACCACTGTATTATTGTATTCCATTTTTATTATTATTATGATCTGCAGGGATCCACATTATGACAGACATAAATGAGACATTTAAAAACAAAGTCATACCCTTGGCCAAATGATTAAAGCAACAAGCAAGACCAATTTGGTTTCATCAAGATATGTTTATTATGAACCTTGTCACACGTCTGCATTTAATTAGATAAAACACAATCAATAAGGGTTAAAAACATGCAATGTATTTACAAAACGACATCATATCTACAGGCATCTGTTTGTTCTAATAATATGTAATAGCAGATGAACAGAAATCAAATAGTACGCACCTATGATTCTATAAACTGTTATGTCAGGATGATGTATATTAAAGAAAATGAAGAGCTTCTTAGTGGACAAGACATTGCTTGTTTTGTCACTGAATATCAAAGTATGCCTTGTTTATTATTTAAGTCTGCAAGAACAAAATGCCCAATACAGTAATGTGCATCAATATATATAGCCATCACGTATCATAGACACACAACCCTTACTATTGCAAAAAAAAGCAGGATTAAGAAACATAAAGTGGCACCTGCACAGTACTGATATGTTCTGGGGAAGGACTGTGTTCTGTTGTAATACCTTTAATATGATAAATGTGGTGCACAAAAAGGGCAACAATGTTTTGGCCAATGTGTGTAGGGAGGGGCTGAACAGAGCCACACGGCTCACGAGCCCCCTAGCGGAGTAACCCCGCACTGTTGTAAATAATCAAAATACTTGATTCAAACTACTGGCCTAGCTAGTTGTACAGATCCCTTTCCCTATATGTTTTAATTTTAAATGCACAGCCTGCAGGAATCACGAGAAATGTCCAAATATATATTCCAGGATACATGTTAGCTACTTGGAGGAATTATTGGCAATTGTTTTTTGCTCAACAACTAAAGAGTAGGTTATTTAAATAAATGACTATACCATGGCATTAATATCTGAAGAGGAAACACGTCAGCTGTATTATGTTAAAACACCAACGTTCATATCCTGGACATTTATACTAATAATACGATTTAAAATGATCATAATCATTAAGTCAATAAGGTCCACACTTAAATAAAGACAAGGTACCTTTTGTATTTCCCATACAAGTTTTAGGGTAACTGTCTGCCAGTTAGTCTCCGCCCTCCTCGGAGAGTGTAGTTGACCAAAAACTTGCATGATACGACCCGACTGTGTGTGAGTTTTGACTGCTCATCTACCACATTGAACATAATCCAACATCTTCTAAGGCCGACATTGTAAGAGGTATGGACGTGTCCGCGGTATACGTGCTTGTTATGAAGGAAGTGGAGTGAAATCGCGGACATAATGTGTGCGTGTTTGTCGCGCTTAGACCCTTCCCGCTATTTTGTGGCTAACTAACTAGCTAGCGTTAGCTGTTGTTGATTAGGCCGCCTCCAGTCAAGTCAGTCGTTTAAACACACTCACTGAGCACCGGCAGACTTCCTTTAAGGCTCGGCCAACACTGACCACCAGATATGCTCAGGAGACTTTCTCGCATATCTGGAAAACACCGTCAGGTTTGAGGAGAAACTCCGTTAACGCTACATCCGCTGTGTGGCTAGCTAACGGCAGTACAGTGGACGGGCTGATCCCCGTCCAGCCACCAAACACACAGACACGATTAAACGCTGTCTTCTCGTCCACACGTCTCTGCATAGCTTGTGTTGAACGGAGCGTCGGCTCCGTGTGTCCGCGACCCCGCAGCCGCTCTGCAGCCGTCGGTTTCCCGTTGAAGCTCGGGTCGTATTTATCGCGGCTGCTCTCGGAAGTCTTGTACGCTGTAAAAACCTTAGCCAGGATTTCCGGCTCCTTTCCATTTGCCCTATGCTGTTTTGTTTCCGTTTATTCTATT